>NC_064852.1:87771747-88124247 GCF_024139225.1 Suncus etruscus
AACTACAAAAGAGAACCTGAGCACCCTTAGGTGTGGGCTTTTCTTTTTTTTTTTTTTCTTTCAGTTTTTGGGCCACACCCAGGTGCTCAGGGGTGACTCCTGGCTGTCTGCTCAGAAATAGCTCCTGGCAGGCACGGGGGACCATATGGGACACTGGGATTCAAACCAACCACCTTTGGTCCTGGATCAGCTGCTTGCAAGGCAAACGCCACTGTGCTATCTCTCCAGGCCCAGGTGTGGGCTTTTCAAATGCACCTGATTTTTATCAATGCAAACAAAACAAATTATGTTCTAATTTAAGATTTTTTTCTGCAGACTGAAAAAAAAATCCAGACCTTATCATCCCAAGAGCTTAATAAATTAAAAACTGTAAACACAAGAAAAGTTGATTTAAATAGTCTCCCCTACACTAGCTAGCATTTGGTTAGGGAACTCAGGAAAATCTCATCAAGGCAGTTGAATGAGTTGGTAAAAGTTCCTTCTGAATGCCTCATTCAGGAAGCAAATGATGCATTATCTGACAGCAGAAATTCTCCTCTAAGTCATTGTCATCAACTGATTAATCCTCCCAGAGCCTGAATTTTATCCATTATACACCATGTTCTTGTCCAGTACACAAAAATCCACATTCCAACATAACACGTTCAAGCCCCTATTAGCTCATAATGTATTCTACCAAAGCCTGACTAACCCCACAGCTACAATGAATGCACAGAATGTAAAATAAAATAATACAAACTATATCATTCAGTCAATATAGCAAGGAAAAATAGTAAAGACAATAAAGAAACCAGAATTACCAGAAATGTCATTTACACAGTCAACAAATCTCCATAACAAAGTCCACTTCACAACACAATTGATAGATAAGAAATTATTTAATGCTCTTTCTGTATATCATGTGGCCCAAGGTTTGGAGGTTGTTTGTTCTTTTTTTTTTTTTTTTTTGTCTTTGTTTTTAAGAATTAAACATCCAAAATAAAATAAAATAAAATAAAATAGAAAAAGAATTAAACATACTAAATCACTTTCCCAAAGACTGAAGCCTAGGAAATGGTACAAGATCTTTCTTTATTATTTTACTTTATTTGCTATCTCTCCCCTCTCCTCTCCCCTCCCCTCCCCTCCCTTCTCCTCACCTCTCTTCTCCTCTCCTTTCTCTCTCTCTCTCTCTCTCTCTCTCTCTCTCTCTCTCTCTCTCTCTCTCTCTCTCTCTCTAGGGGGAGTTTTTGGGCTACACCTGGTGATGATGCTTAGAAGTTACTCTTGGCTATGTGCTCAGAAATCATTCTGGCTTGGGGGACCATATGGGATGCTGGAGATCAAACCACGGTCCATCCTGGCTCAGCAGCATGCAAGGCAAATGCCCTACCACTGTGCCACTGCTCCAGCCCCATGTTATCTCTACTCTCTTAATTGGTAAAAAGTTAATTATTTTGCATTTCACTGGCAGCAATCTTAGACAAAAAATGGATTTTTCTGTGTCACGGTACCAAGGTAGGATCACTAACTTCATATGAGTTCCTGAGTTCCTCCCTGTTACTACTAACACTAACAAGAAGAAAAGTAAGGAGAACTTGGAAGAGGAAAAAGATAAGGAGGAAGAAATTGATTTTCTTCCTCTCTATGTGATAATCTCAAGTACACCGACATTTTCTACTTCGTTTTTAATCACCAGAGAAGATAGTTTGAATGCTACACCCCAGGATGGTTTGTGGAAACAGGTGTGATTATAGTAATTTCCTGGACCAAAAAATACAACATAAATTCAGTTACCTTCACCTAGCAATTAATATGGGTTCCATGGAAACAACTGTAGAGCAGATGGTTTTCAACCTCATGAATTTATCTAATCTCATTAGAGCTACTCTCTGTGAGAAAAGTTAAAATTTAGCTGAAATAACACATCTAAGTTTTCATTTGTGCCCTTACGGGTTGATTGATTTCTCCACCAAGTCAATTATGTCAAGTATTAGATTCAAGTCATCAGAATCACACAGAAAAAAAAAAAAAGAAAGAAAGAAAGACCCAGAAAGCTAATACACAACAAACAAAGCACCTTCCATTAAGAAGTTTAAATTTTAACAGGAAAATGTATGAGAACAGTCTTCATAAATTACAAATGCAGAAATGTGCTCTGGAATTTGTGGCCTGGCAATCTAATTTCTAGCTTAGTGTTTACAGGATGGATGGGAAACACATCATGGATAGTTAGTCAAAACTGGGTTCCTCTGAGGAGTGGAGAAGTAATACAGGATTTAAGGCATTTTCCTTGCATGTAGTTCACTCTGGTTCAAATCCCAGTTCAATCCCTTGAACTAAATATGGTCCCACCCGAAGCACTACCAGGAGTGATCCCTAAACTCTGAACACAGACAGGTGTAATCCTGAAACAAAAACAACATAAAAAATATGAGTCATTTGAAAAATGAGTGAATTCATACAGGAAGCAAAGATGGGCCAAAGCATTTCAAATCATGGAAAAAGTGAATAAAGATTAAGAGATGGGATGCCCAGTGACAGAACATAGAGTACACATAGACTGTGTTGGGGGGAGACTTGAAAACAAAGTGGAAAGAGAGAAAGACACAGAAGAAAACACATGAAAGAGGAAAAAGAACAGAAAAGCCATGAGGGAGGGTGGAAGCACCTGCGAGTTGGTGTCAAGAGGGAACAGTGAAGAATTTGCTTGCGAAGGGCAGAATATGGGATTCTATAACACATATTTCTTGTCTTGGCAAAATAATAAAAAGTAAAATATATTCTTCTCTCAAAACAAGATTAAATGCAAGATATAGTCAACATATCAACATCAAAACATTTTTACCTAACACAAAATGTTTTTTCTATTCACTATATTTTTATGTTGTAAACCAAATAGTTTCCCATTATATAATCAGTATCTAGCTTGGCTCAAATAGATAAATTTCTTTGAGGACAGGGGTGAGTGGGATTCTTTAAATCCCAACAGGTTAGTATTCAAAAACATATTCTTTTTCCTTTTTCCCAAATTAAATCAGTCTTATTAATTCTGACAAAAATTCCATAGTAAGGAATAGATTTCACAATCTGAGGGGCACTGGGTTCAATCCTGGGTCCCACACATACCAAAACACTCAGATGACTGGTTATAAAAATAAGAATGTTTATTACAGAACCACTCAATAATTCTTTACTCATTTATATAAAAAAAGAATTCCATTAACTTTAATGCACTGCAAATATGTTTGGATATATCCTGATCATTCAAAAGTAGTTATAAGAGGGAGCCTGTAAGCACTTTTTCTCTGAAAGCCAAGATCATTAAACATTTTTCATTTTGTGGGCAGGCCATGGTTTCTGCCATTAGATGAAACTATTCAGCTCTGTAGTTGGAGTAGGAAAGCAGATACAAACAGTATGCAAATGAATGAGCATTTTTGTGTTCCAATAAAATTATTTTCAAAAGAGCGGTGGTTCACTTCTGGCCCAGAAGTGTAACAGGACCTCTGCGTCTAACAGATGGTTCTTCATGCCTCAGGGTGGACATTTCTAATAAAGTAATATTAAAAAATTACTCTGAGAAAATGATTTCCAATGAAAATCTCCAGTCAGTTGAGTGATAAAAGGGAAAACAAAATGAAATTCTAGAAAAATCATGGTTCACAAATAAAGACGTTTTTGATAAATTAAAAAGAAAATGTAGAATTGTAAAGTGTCTCTGATCACTGTTAAAGAGTCCAAAATATAAATGGAAATATGAAAATGTGACTCTGAAATCACTTCAGAAAGTGCTCAGACCCAAACCAAATATACTCATTAACTGGGGCAAGAATTCTGGGAAATGTTTTTGTCACTAAATAAAATATCTTAAGAAATTAAAAAAAAAGAAAAGAAACGTATGCATCTTGATTGAAGATTTATGTGGAAGGAAGCCATGAAATCTGTAACCATATAAAGTCTCAGATCAGAGTTCTATCATAAATTCTAAAAATTACTCTCTATTTACTTGATGACTAAGGTTGTGGGAGTAAGCAATATTATCACCAAAGTTTGCCACTCTATATTTAAATCAATAGATGTATAATAAAAATTTTTAAAACTCAATTGCATAAAATTAATGATGCTCCCACCTACTTACTATTAAAAGTGTCTTAGTTCTGTGACCTTGTCAAGTTACTTTACTTTTCATTATTTTCATTTCCTTCTGTGTAAATAAAGTATGGTTCTTCTAAGGTTTTAGCAAGATTATGTAAGGTGTTTGAACACCCAGGCACACAAGAAGTGCTCAATGTTATATTGCAAATTACTCCTTGAGTTTCTTCTCTGCAGTCAGCTTTCCTGGTTGCCCTTTGCCCTCATCTTCTCCTAAACTCCTCTGGCTGTCACTCTTGCACTTGCCTAGGTATCTACTGTACATTTCCATGGAATAAAGTAAGGATGCCTGAAACCCACTATATCTAAACATGAAACCCATCATCTCTATATTATATTCCACTCCTTGACTTCTATTAGGATAAAGACATAGACATCTGCCCTTAGTCCAAATTAGTGGCCTTTAACCATTTCATTTGCAATCTTCTAATTGAACTCACCCGAATTTCTCCTCCTTCTACCTCCCAAATACCTATTTTAGGTATCACTCTTATTTTGCCCTCTCTGGCTGTCTCTGGTTCAGATTAGCCATATTCCACTAATTTATCTCCTCCTAATTCTTCTCTTCTCTATCACTGTCATTTGAATCATCATTCTTAAAACACATAGTTGATCACATTACTTTCTTTTTATTCTCTCTTGCTTAGGGAAAGGCGATTTTTTAGACCCAGAGCCAATCTTCATAGTGCCTGAGAATCCTCTGAAATATGGTACAATTGCTTGTGAGTGTTCTTGATGGGAAAAAGTAAGTCAAGGAACACTGAGAGGATAATTTCATTAAGATTACATCTAACTTAATTGTCTCTGAGTCATTCTAATGTCTTAAACCCCCGTTTCCAGTAGAATGAGCATTATCTTGTCCTCTGTATACACAATGGATGCCATTTCAGCTCCCCACACATTGCAAGGGTGTCCCCTCTTCTTGAAATGCTCTTCTTGTACACTGAACATGTGAAACCGCAGCTTGGGTCTCAAAAGTCACTCTGGGAAGCCCTGCCCAGGTCAGACAGAGCATGTGGGCAACAAGAAATGCAAAATAAAATGTGGGTGCTTATATAGTACAAATTTATTAAATTAAAAGTTTTATTAAATGAACAACTTTAAAGTCCTAGGCACACATTATGTTTACTTAAGGGACATCCTTTCAGTGTCTTTGGGATTTAATAAAACCAAAGAGTATGAATTCTGAAACCGACATGTCTTCAAGGCTGAATCTTGGTTCAGTTACCAGCAATAGGACTGAAAGCAAGTGACAAAACTTCTCCATGTCTCACTTGTGTGATACATAAAGATGGAGATAGTTTGAGTCTCTACTTTTCAGGATTACTCTGGAAATCAAATACATTTATAGAGTAGGCCAAAGAAAGTACAGAAATATGGTACTTGTCTTATTAGCCCACCCAGGTTCCAGTCCTAATATCACTTATGGATGAATCCTCGATTCCTGCCAAGAGTTATTCTTCAGAAGTATTACTTCAGCAGTAAACCTTGAACACTGTCACCAGGTGTGGCACCAAAAGAAGTAAGTAAATTAATACACATATTAATGAACACTATGTAAGATCTGGCAATTATTACATTTGCCTAAATCAGTGTTATAGATTCTGAAACATAATCAAAGACCAGTATTTACTAGCCTTACCCTATATGCCTCAAACTTTAGTTAATTAATTTAATTAGCCAAATACTAATAGAATATGGCCCTTTCCACTAATATTTTTAGCCCAAAGAAAGTTTTCAAGTCTATCTGATTAAGTTCAGATTTTTCTCCTTTGAGCCTCCAACAGCTAAAAATAATCAGCTCAAAATATTTCCAAGGTACACCACAGGTTCTCTAAAATAATGCCTTTGAATAGAAAAAAAAAAAAAAAAAAAAAAACCTCAGAACTGTTCTTTCCTGGGCAGCAAATCAATGAACCACCTCGTAACTCACAAGGACCAATATGAAGGGGAAATTCTAAGAAGAAAGATCAAGGGGCTTTAATGACTCAGCTTTCAAACAAAACACCTTGTTTGTCAGAAAAATAGGCAACAATCTGGAAAAAAAAAACTTGTGAAATGTAAATATGATCATCCTGAACGTCTGGAAGACTTGATAATGGTGTAGTGAGGTGATGGGGTTCACCTTCTCATTGTCACTTAAACAAAAAGATTACGTGATGAGTTGACTTTACCCTGTAGAAAACTGTCAGTGCCCTCACCAAGTCATTCTGACACACTCTAATATATTTCATTTATCTAATGTTATATTCGTACCCTAAAAAGTCACTAAAAAGAGGGCCCGGAGAGATAGCACAGTGGTGTTTGCCTTGCAAGCAACCAGTCCAGGACCTAAGGTGGTTGGTTCGAATGCCGGTGTCCCATATAGTCCCCTTTGCCTGCCAGGAGCTAATTCTCAGCAGACAGCCAGGAGTAACCCCTGAGCACCGCCGGGTGTGGCCCAAAAACAAAAACAAAAAGTCACCAAAAAGAATCACTTGACTTATTACAATAATTATACTTAGCAGAAAGACCTCAAAACACTTCTGCTGTTATTTATAACAAAGGGAAAAAAGAATAAGGCCATATTTTTTTATCTTACTCTTAAAGGTCCTCCATTTTAAATAAAGTCCAATTCATTATAAGCTTCTTGAAATATTCAAGCAGATTTTCTTGAAATTCCCTCAAATACAACCTCCCTTTGCTTTGTGTCTTCTAATTAAAGCAATCTTCTTATCACTACATCCAAAATCAAAATCTCATCATTCTTTTAAAACTCTGTGGATGATACAATACCATTCCTTACAGCTCAACTAAAAGTACATCTCCAGGGTTTTGGGAAGTGGAAAAGATAAAAGTCAGTTCATACTTGGCAATGCTTGGGGGTTATTCTTAACACAATGTTCAGATATCACTCTGCACAGTGCTGCACTAAAAGCATATGCTCAGGTCTCTCTCTCTTTCTCATCTCTTTTTCTGTCTTCTCTCCCACTTACTCTCCCTCCTCCCCCTCTCCTCTCTCTCTCACACCATTTTTTCTCAACACCTCTTGGACTCTCTTGGACCATCTGATCAGAGTTACTTGCTCACATATATTTTCATCTCGACTGGATTTTGGCATGCCCATTACTTACTCTATCTCTGTAAGCCTGATAACATGCTGGGAACATATGACCATGGCAAGTGCTTGTACTTTTTTCTACAGTAGGCAAAAAGTAGGCTCCAGTATGCTCCAGCTCATGCTACAGCCCAATCAAACAAATGGATAGCACTCAGATAAGACCAGAAGAAAGAAGAAAGATTTCAGTTAAACAGATAGAACCTGTGTTCTTATAAAGCAAATTGAGAGATAAGAATTGCCTTGCTACTCTAGAAGAGCAAAGAAACTTACAGTTACAGTTGGAATTAAATTATTTGCCAACAACTACTAAGAGTGGTGCATTAAAGGCTTCCTGCCCATTCACATAACATAGCATAATTCCAAGTTGCAAAAGAAATACTGCTGCTATATTTCTTTTACTATGTACTCAAAGCATTGTTTACCTTTTTCCCTTTATTTATTTATTTATCTTTTTAATATATTTTATTTAAACACCTTGATTACATACATGATTGTATTTAGGTTTCAGTCATGTAAAGAACACCACCCATCACCAGTGCAACATTCCCATCACCAATGTCCCAAATCTCCCTCCTCCCCACCAACCCCTGCCTGTACTCTAGACAGGTTTCTATTTCCCTCATACATTCTCACGCATAGTTCACTTCTAAGCTTCAAATAAAACACTCTGAAAACCCATGTATATAGGGGATAATTTCTTTTTTTTTTTTTTTTTTTTTTTTTTTTTTGTGGTTTTTGGGTCACACCCGGCAGTGCTCAGGGTTACTCCTGGCTCCATGCTCAGAAATTGCTCCTGGCAGGCACGGGGGACCATATGGGACGCTGGGATTCGAACCGATGACCTCTTGCATGAAAGGCAAACGCCTTACCTCCATGCTATCTCTCCAGCCCTTAAATACTCTTTTTTTTTTTTTTTTTTTTTTTTTTGTGGTTTTTGGGTCACACCCGGCAGTGCTCAGGGGTTACTCCTGGCTCCATGCTCAGAAATTGCTCCTGGCAGGCACAGGGGACCATATGGGACGCTGGGATTCGAACCGATGACCTCTTGCATGAAAGGCAAACGCTTTACCTCCATGCTATCTCTCCAGCCCCCTAGGGGATAATTTCAATCATTATGTCCGCTGAACTATCATAATCTCTCAATATTCAAGGCCCATAACACAATAATAAGGGAATATGATCAATAACAACACTAAATCCTGCAGTATCAGAATTTCAGGAACAACTTCACTAGACCTAACAGATCACTGTATGTTGCTACCTGAAATCTCCATTGTCTCACAGGGGACAGAGTGACATTACTCTGAGTTCATGCTACAGAACTGGACTGATCTATGTGTTCTGTCTGGCTTACTAGACAGCTGCCCACAGTGTCCAATCAAATGTCCACAGATGACATTTCTCTGCCTCTTTCGATAAGTGCTCCGTAAGAGAGTAATAACATGTATTCTTATACACACATAAATTTTCTTGAGCCCCAAATCCTAAAAGAAGAGATGCCCTAAACCCTAAATCCAGATTATAGAAGACTTATACATATTGTTTTAATTGGAATTGTGCTAATGAGAAATTTCCTGTTCAGTGTTCCACTGGATATGGCTTTCATATCAATGACATTTGGAATATTCCATTTCTAGTATCGTGTTGCTGGTGTCTCTTGGATTACAGGAATAGTAACAAAATCCTTGGGGTACGTAGCAGGAGACTTGAAGAGCTTAACCTTACTCAACCTTAAAACAACTATCGTAGATGATGTTTTTAAGTCCAGATATGCCTGCCACATATCAACAGAGGTCAAACTAATGTCAAAACATTGTTAACAGGACTTGAGTAATAGTAAAGTGGTAGGGCAATTTCTTTCCAAGTACCAACTCAGGTTTGATCCCAGGCATTCTATATGGTTCCCCAAGCACTGCCAAGATAAATTCCTAAGTACAGTGCCAAGAATAACCCTTAAGCACAATTGAGTGTGACCCCCCCCCTAAAATTTGTTAACAAATTAGGTAAACACCGTCAGTGATACTTTCATATATTCTCCATTATCTTAAAATGATTGAATAGGTTTAAAACAAGATGTTATTTTGAAGCGCAAATATACCTGTCAGATAACAACTGGGTTCAAAATAACGTTAAAATTTGTTTTAGGGCCCAGGGAGATAGCACAGCGGCGTTTGCCTTGCAAGCAGCAGATTCAGGACCAAAGGTGGTTGGTTCAAATCCCGGTGTCCCATATGGTCCCCCTGTCAGGAGCTATTTCTGAGCAGACAGCCAGATAGCCAGGTGCATCGCCAGTATGGCCCAGAAACAAAAAAAAAAAAAAAAAAAAAATTTGTTTTAAAAAAAATTAGGCAAGCATCATCATTGATACTTCCTTATATTATGCAATATTTTGAAATGATTAGACTCAGAACAAGCATAAGGTTTATATAATCTATATACTTTGCCATATATGGCTGGCTTAATTGAATAAAATTCTGATCTTATTTCCCTCCGAGTCTCTCTCTTTGTCCTTCTCTGCTACTTTGATGGAATAATATCAAGCTACCCCAGTTCTTATGCTTCTTCCTGTATCAATTCATCCAGATTTCTATTAAATTTCAGAGTAATTTGCTTGTCTGCTCATTAGACCACAGGAAAACCTGACAAATAAATCAAGCCTATTAGCATTCTTATACACAAGCTTCCTGCACATACAGGAAAAATAGAATAAATTTTAAAGTGTTGAGACAGTGAACAAAGACATTTATTATAATTCAAAATTGTTCTTCTGGGAATTTAATTTGATGTCATAGACTGATTTTTAAAACATGGATGGGGGAAAAACAGGGTAGATAGATTGTGTTATCACATTACAGAAATTTCTTTGAAATTGAGTGCTTCCTTTAGGCACTCAAAGTACCCAAAAAAGTAAAGTAGAAATCTGTGATATCATGGAAAGATCCTCGGATATTTAAAACTATTAAACATGGGGCTGGAGTGATGGCACAGTGGTAGGGCACTTGCCTTGCATGTGGCTGAACCAGGACCTCGGTTTGATCCACTGGTGTCCTATATGGTTACCAAGCCAGGAGCGATTTCTGAGCACATAGCCTAGAGTAACCCTTGAGCATCACCAGGTGTGGGCCCCCCAGAAATAAATAAAATAAAATAACTGTTAAATAGGGACCAGAGGGGCCAGAGAAATAGCACAGCAGTATTTGCCTTGCAAGCAGCCGACCCAGGACCTAAGGTAGTTGGTTCGAATCCCGGCATTCCATATGGTTCCCTGTGCCTGCCAGGAGCTATTTCTGAGCAGATAGCCAGGAGTAACCCCTGAGCACCGCCGGGGGTGGACCCCCAAAAACCCAACCAAACAGAAAAAAATAGGGACCAGAAGAAAGCACAAAAGACTGAAACACATGACATGCATCACAAGGTCCTGAATTTAATGTCCAGTGAGGCTCTAGTAACCACCAGAATCACTTTATCAAAACACCAAGCCATCAGTCCTATAAAGCCAGGACAAGTATCTTCAGGCTCCAAGATTCGGACTTAAACAATGCTTGAACAGACCTCACAAAAATCATATAAGTCAATAAAATAAAATTGTTAAATAGGCTCACTTCAAATCCTAAAATGTATGTTATTCAATCCACTTCAACTTTAATATCGTTATTGGACCACTTGAACTTTAATATCTTTATTGGATAAATAGGGGGTTCAGTTCTAATAAAAGTTGATTCACCTTGCTTTGGAAATTCTAACTGTAGGTGGACATTTAAATGGTGCTTTGTATGATAGTCCTAGCACTCATGCATGCTCCAGCAGAACCATCTGTTACATTTCAAGGCAAACATACACACACACACACACACACACACACACACACACACACACACGCGGTGGGGAAGTGGGGAGTGGCACACAGATATCTTCAAAAAGCATGTCTGGTTGCCCCATTTATCAACATTTAAATACAATCATCTCATACTAGATCAAAGCTGTTTTTTTTATGTATAAGACACAAAGGTTGAGAGCAGAAAAATAATGTCGGAGTTAAGGTATTTGCCTTAAATATGATTGAACCAGACTTGATCCTGGCATCATTTATGGTACCTCCATCCACTGTTAGAAGATAAGAGGAGTAATCCCTGAGCACAGCTGTGTTTTAGGATATTTTATTTTGGTTTTATTTTTTGAGGGGCCATAGAGAAGTTCAATACATTGGGATGAATTCAGGAGCTCCAGGATCGATCCCTAGAACTTCATGGTCTTCTAAGATGTGCCAAAGTAAACATAGTCTTGGAGTACTATCAGGTTTATTTCCCCAAAAATTACCAAGCCGCAAAACAAACTCTGAGGTCTTTAAATCATTCTAAAACCTCCATGTATCATACTTTAGTCAGATTATATAAGCTTTCTAACATAGGAAGAAATTACATGCAAAAATCATTATAATCCTTCCATCGAATACCTAATTTCACAAGACTCATAGATGTAAAGACCATGAATATTAATGCTCAAATCCCCACACTAATAGGTATGAAGAACCTAGTCTCTAAAAGAATCTAGATTTAAATTTCTACTTTGCTACTCCCAAGTTTAGTGGCATAAGAAGAATTGTGACTTAAAAACTAATGGGGAGAGAAGGCCTACCAAGGCTGTTTGCCCCCCTCCCAGCAATTCCTATAAGGTAGAGTAGTGTAAGTTCCTGCCTACATCTCTGAATCAGTTATGCCTTTTTTGGTTCTTTAGAGTCTTAGCCATGAAGTGGAACTACTAAAAATCCCTCTTTATAAGTTATAATAATAGTGAAGAGAAATGCTGGATACACAGAAAGTTACATTGTTAATTCAAAAGCAGCTTCACCCAATAGTCATAAACCATATATTTTCAGTCAGTGATTTAAGTTTAGACCTGATGATTCTCCCCATCCAGTTCCTTCCCCACTAGAAGAATGTACAGTCTTCTTGGTAAAGAGGGTCACATAAAAGACTTTCTTGGAAAGCACTTACTGCCAGATTCCTGTCCTACTCAGTGCAGATATGACCAGAGTCCATTCCAGTCCTGCTAGAGGCCTGCCACAGCTGCCCTTCTCACCACACATATCACAAAGCAGTCCCCTGGTGCTGGGAAGCTTCAGCCACTGACCCCTGCAAGAATAGTCAGTGAGTTATTATGGGCTTCACCTGACATTTCTTATTTTACTCAACAGCAGCAACAGGGAAAGAATTTTTGGCACAGAGCAGACACTCAATTAGGATTATGAAGTGAAAGGCATCATAAAACTGGCAAGGGATAAAGCTGGGAGCCTTGATATCTATGAGGGTCAGAATTCAATTACAGGTTGCCCTTATGTTCTGCTTTCATTTTACCTTCCTTATACTTGGACCTAACTCAGGATCCATTCAATTTCTACACTATGCCTACCCCCAAGGTGCAGAGTCTGGAAATATGAGCAATACTAACCTCAGGGAAAATGTGTTCCCTCCTTTCCTTAGGTTATAATAACCAAGGTCTTGATACGTTCTGAAGAAGTTTTAACCTCAAAAATAATTTAGAAATTGTATTTAATTTCCCTTACATTGCTCATCAGAATATTAACCAGGATGACTGCTTCAGAAAAGTGTTTGATGGTATCTGCTAAAGGCAATAATACTCTAGGGCCCAGATTTCTCTCCTGGCATTATATGCCCAAGAGAAATAAAAACATATAGCCATCAAGTGAAAAATTGAGAATGCTCACAAATCCCTGTATTTCATAAAAGCAAATTAAGAACAATCTGAATAAGTGGAAAAGAATGAATTACAGAAGCATACAACAACAAACAACAAAATGGATGATCCCTAAAGAAAAAGAACTACTATCTAATTTCACCTAAATTTAAGTTAAAAGATTGAATAGTGTGATGACAATACCAAGGATGAGACACAGCCCGGGACAGACATGAGAACACCTTCTAGCAAACTGGAAATGCTCTATATTTTCATTTGAAGGTATATTTGAATGAACCCTGTTACTTCACATCTGTCTTCCTCCTGCTTCACTCTATTTCTTTCCTATTCACTATACTCTGGGGCCAGACAACTCCCATTTAAAATTCAGGTTATTGGGGCTGGAGTGATAGTCCAGCCAGTAGGGCATTTGCCTTTCATGAGGCCTACCTGGGTTCTATCCCTGGCATCCCATATGGTCCCCTTAGCACCAACAGAAGTGATTCCTGAGCTGAGAGCCAGGAGTAATTCCTGAGCACCACCAGGTATGGCCCAAAAAAAATCCAAAAAAGAAAATAAAAGAAAATTTGGGTTGTTTTCTTATTGCTAAAAATTAAGGGTTCTCTAAGTAGTCCTTTGTTTTACTTATTAACTTACCTAAATAAAAATTATTGATATCAAAGGTTAATGCAGGGCTTCATGCATGTAAAGCTTGAGATCTACCACTGAACCACATTTCAAGCCCTGAGTCCTCATATATAAGATAAATAGTTCACAAATTCATTTTTAGTTTTTGTTTTTTGGGGCCACAACCAGCAGCACTCAGGGATTACTCCTGGCTCTGCACTCAGAATTTGCTTCCTGACAGGCTCGGGGGATCATATGGGATGCCAGGGATCAAACCCAGGTCTGTCCTGAATCAACCATGTGCAAGGCAAAGGCCTTACCACTGTGGTATCACTCCAGCCCCTAATTTATAAAGTCTTATTCTCAGTCTTTATCTTAACTTTTCACTTTCCTGGCATTTTCTGTCACAATGTAGAAAAATTTTAAAGTAGAGAAAGTTTTAAAGTTTCTACTGTTGTTTGGTGGGAAGAATACCAAGAATTCAAACCTGGAGTCTCATGTGTGAGTCAGTTATGGAGCTACATGGTAAAATTCCTTAGCCCCTAGGATTTTTTTAGATTTAATGAAAGATAGTCTCTTCTCCTTTTATCCTCAGCTTCTCTTAGTCCTAGAGGGAGGCTATTAACTATATTCAGGTGAAATAGTATAACACTGCATTTCACAGATATCTTTTCCAAAATATTATCATTTCCTTTTTAAAAGATTAAACAAACACAGCACTATATTTATAATCTTGATTCCTGAAATACATCCCCCATGGAGACAGATTCTGAGTAATAATGAAACTGAGTTTTGGTAACATTTTGATACTAGCCAGCTTTAAAAAGATGGTAAATTTGTATTTTCTCCCTCAGAAATAACTCTCTTATGGGCTAAAATAGATAGTACAGTGGGTAGAGTTTTTGCCTTGCATATGATCAACTCACATGTGATCCCCAGCATCCCGTATGGTCACTCAAGCCCATCAGGAATTATTCCTGAGCACAGATCCAGAAATAAACCCTAAGAAAAGCTGTGTGTGGCTCCCAATAAAAGAAAAACAATAACAAAAAATTCTCTTATGCAATGTGTATTAAAGAAAATTTATATTAATGCAACTGGAACATATTTTATATATTTACTTCATTTATTGTAAATATTGAATTTGAAAGATCACATAATCTTGAGAGTGATGTTTTAAACATATAAGGGCAGTTTTATCTGAAAAGTGGTCTAACGTCTGCATTTAATTCTAAATTTCTTTAAAATATAAACAAAATAATTCTAACCTGCCTCTCTGAATATGATAACATATACCCATGTCATGTTTTATCTAATATATTTATACTTGGTATGAACTATGCACTCTCCAGACTATGAGAGAAACATAGGCCCTCTTCTCTTTTCCTTGCACAATACAAATATTAGTCATCAGTAATACAAATATTACTACTATTATTACTATTGCTTCTCACTGCTCTCAAGCACATTAAAGTTTAGATCAGTGAAAGAAATCAACAAAAGTGATGGCATAGAGAAATCCTGACCAACCACAAAGATCAGAGAGAGGCCCCATGGCTGGTCGTGGTTGATTCTGATTTGGTTTTAAAATTTTTAATTTTGATGTCTGAAAATTTAAATTTCTAGAGATAAAAATGTTTTTCCCAAAATTTCAAAGTGAAAAAGGTTGAAGAGTTGAAATGTGCATAACACAGATGTCTGCATTTGAACTGTTATCATCTGATCTATGTATTTTCTTCTCTTTATACTTCATGAAAATCCCTCAATATCAAGACCTTCAGCCATTTCCTCCTTCTAAAACAATCACAATACTGGGGTGTCACCTTTTGGAACCTCTTCATTTCTCATAAACATTTGTTTTTTATAAAAGGGCAAAAGAGCAGACAGAAAAACAGGCCATTAAATGTCGCCAGCTCCTTTTGTAGTTCTATTTTCTATGATTTTCTTACTATTTGTCCTAACTCCTGGGATATTCATCCCATATTTTACTGGCTAATAATCAAGTTTTAGTGAGCTCTGATTTCAGTTGGGAGTATCAGAATGAATCCATGGAGGTAAATTTTCCTAATTTTATTCTCTGAAAAGTCTTACAATAACTAGCCAACCAGCAGTCCTTGCTCACATAACTCTTGAAATATAATTTTTATTAAAAGGAACCAAACTCCTTGGAAAATGCCCAACTACAAGTCTTAGAACAAAAAGAACAAGCCAGAACATTTTGCCTATCAAAGAATAGTAGGAACGTGTTATAAATAAACAAGTAGAAACATATATATCCAGACACACAGCTCAGAAGTCCATTAAAAGAGGTGCCTCTAGGCATCATTGGGACAATTTGATCAACAGAATAATTGCAGATTCATTAAAACATACCAAATGTCTTTAAAAACCTAAAAGTTCATGATTATCTTTTAACCTCTTTGACACCTTTGGAAAAAGTCAGATAACCAATTTCCTTTAAATTCATTTTATATAGGGAAAGAATCAGCATTTACATATTCTTTCCATGACAAGGCTCATGGTAACTTAGGCTTTGGTCCAGAACAGTTTCTCTTTACTGCAGAATTCCTGCTAATCATTGAAGAATGTTGGCTTCTTATGAGAATAAAAACTGGTTCATCCACCACAGAGATTTTTTTCCAAAATTCAAAATAGAGCAACCATATTGTACATCAATTTCACCCTAAGTATTTATCCCAAGAGGACAAATATGTGCATGTACACACACACACACACACACACACACACACACACACACACACACACACACACACACTTTTGATCACTGCAGTGTTATTTACTATATCTAGTATCTGAAAACAACTCAGAAACATAAAAGATGAGTGGATAAAGAAAATGTGGCATATATAAATAATGGAATACTACTTAACTTCAAAAAAATGATGTAACCTTGTCATTTGCTACAACAAGGATGGAAAAAGAGAATATGCCACATATAAGAAAAAAGTCAGAGGGAGGACAAATGCTGGATTGAAAATAACACCCAACTATTAACCCAAAACAAAGGTATTCCCCCACCTTCCTATTTCCTGTACATCTCTCTTTTATTATGTAAAAACCCATTTGGATTACTCTACCTCTCCTCCTCCTAAAATTGGGAATTGATTTAATAAAGTAAGAGGAACTCTGGCTTTTGGCTCAGACAACATACCATGATGGAGAAGCCATGAAAGACCACTGACTTCTTGATTTCCTGACTGGCCTGGTTTATTAGTCTTTCACTGCTACCCTGCTTCATCAGCCCCCTTTGCATGGGGTTTAGAAACACAGTGCCTGAGGCTGATCTCGCATCTCTTGGATTTTATTTTACACTGGATGACCTCATGTAGAACCAAAGAAAAGGAAGAGACAATCTCCAATGAAAACAAATCCTTAGACTCTTATAACAGAAATGATATTATGAAGTAGAGATATAGTATGGACTAAAAATGTTGATTGGATTAAGACAGGGAGGTTATTAGTATTTTGATGGTAGTTGTGGTATAGCACATTTTACCACTCCACTGTACAAACATTACATTAAAAACATCAATTTTACCTCGATGAAAGGTAAAAAAATAAATAAATAAAGATTAACATTCTCCTAAAGACTCAGTGGGATTTAGGGCCAGAGCTATAGCACAACAGTAGGGTGTTTGCCTTGCACATGGCTGATCCAGGACTGACTTGGGCTCAAACCCCACTGTTCCCGAGGCAGGAGCAATTGCTGAGTGCAGAGCCAGGAGGAGTAGTAATTCCTGAGCATCACCGGGTGTGGCCCAAAAACAAAACACACAAACAAAAAAAACAAAAAGAATCAATGGCATTCAGCATTATTGATGAATGTTGTAAGTATAAAATCCAGTCATGTCCTTCAAAGTTAAAATAAGGCAATGAACTAATGTTGATTCAGCTAAACACAAAGGGAAAAGGAAACAAAGTTTCACCTCTGGCTTTCTTATTTTCAAGCAGTTAAAGAACCTATAAGTCAGGGGTCTCAAACTCGTGGCCCGCACCGTTTGCGGCCCTCCGTACAACATTTTGTGGCCCGCCGCCGGCCTTCAAATATCACAGTATTCGCAATTATTCGCTTACCGAATAATCGCAATAAAAATCGCATTAGTAAGAAATAAATGCATTAAACATTTGCATACCCCGAGTAGTTCCGTTCAGGGTATGCAAATGTTTAATGCGATTTTTTGCAATTTTTTTTCTTACTAATGCGATTTCTTATTGCGAACATTCTGTAAGCGAAATCCCTTATGCGGCCCTGCCTCACCCCGACTTTGCCTCCTGCGGCCCCCAGGTATATTGAGTTTGAGACCCCTGCTATAAGTGATTAAGAACATCAGTGCTTATACTTTTTTTGAAAGGGAAATTGCCATCTGTCAAAGGTTCGAGGGACACTTATAAATTAGTTCATAATTGCATTGAACTAATTTATAGATCACTATTCTACTTATAAACCTTGCTTTTATATGTTTGTTTCAACAAAGCTATATAAAGGGCAATTCTGCCTTTTATTTTTATTTTTAGGGGTTTATGTTGTCCTCTAACCTACAATAGAGATGATTTAATGAATTCAAAGAAAATTCCCTACAGAAGGAATACATTTGGTTCTAATTCTACTGTTGAGCCCTAGCTAATTTATTTAAAATCAAATTAAATTAAATGCAAAGTCTGGAACAGTAATTTAACCACTGTTTTGGTCATGTTTCTTCTACTTAATTAGCATAAATGAACAATTAAGGAAACCCATTAAAAATGACAAAGACAGGTAAATGGCTTTCTAGATCTTACAATTACCTATACTTGACCTTAAGAAATCAGCACAACCTCACAGAAGGCATCCAAAAAAACACAGAAACAGGTGTGTAATAACAAATTAGCAGAAAGCCTTAGCAATGGGGAAGCATTCATTATAAGCAAATGATTCTAGCAACCACAGGCAAATTATATCACCGTGTGGTACCCTCCATCACAGGAATTTCCCAAGCAAAATCAGCTGTTACTGAAGAGAGTGATGGGTTCTCTCCAAGTGAAGAAAAATCTCTCTACCTACCTGAGCACAAGCTCAGTGAGATCATAAGCAGAAAATCTGAACTTTCCCACTCTTATCCTCTCCCTTCATTTCCCCTTCCTCTTCCCTCTTTCTTTCTTTCTTGGGTCACACCTAGCACTGCTCAGTGCTTACTCTGGCAGTGCTGGGGCGGGGCATATATAAGGAAAACACCTTATCTGCTCTACCATTCCACCAGCCCTGTGGGCTTTTGCAAGGTATCCTTCGAGGCTGCATCTTTCTATAATTAAGAGATGAAGACACAGTTCCAGTTTCAATAAACCCAGAGCATTGAACACAGAGATGGTATCCAAGATGGCAGAAAAATGGCAATGGTTGAGGCACAATGGTTGATGTCAATAGAGGTTCATCTCATGTTTGTTCACTTTCTGTTTGTATTTTTCTATATAAAAGGTCTTTTAATTCTTTTCTATTATTTTTAACCATGCCCAATGGTTCTCAGGGATTACTCCTGGCTCTGCACTCAGAAATTGCTCCTGGCTCAGGGGATAAAAGGTCTTTTAAAAGAAAACTTTAGACCCATCTCCATTACCTAATAGTTATTAGGAGCCTGGGCATTTTAGCCTTTTTGAATCTCCTTTAAATCATCTATAAACTTTAGATAAGAGCTCTCACACATCTCCCCTCCAATCATTCTGGTTTGCTGTGAAGTATTATGTAAGACAATGAACAAAAACTATGAAGTTATATCCTATATACAATTAATAATATTAAAAAGCAGTGATCACTAAGTATATTATATTTATAAATTATATATACATTATATGTAATTCATTTTAGAATATGTGGAGAGATCAATCATATATTATTTCAATAAAATAGGAGTTGCATAAGCTGTAATAAAAAGTTTTAAATATGAGGTGATATACTTCATATTTTTCTTTTTTTTTTGGTTTTTGGGTCATACCCCTAGCTCTGCACTCAGAAATCACTCCTGGCTGGCTCAGGGGACCATATGAGATGCCATGGATTGAAGCTGGGTCTGGCCTGGGTTGGCTGCGTGCAAGGCACTGTGCTATCTCTCCAGCCTCACTTCATATTTTTCTTTCTTGAACAAAAGCAATAGAATCAATAAGCTTGGAAAATAGGTGACAAAAATGTTACTATATTTGGTCACAAAATATGCCACATGATTTTTTCTGATTTATAACTTACATATCAAGATAAAATTATACCTTTAGGAAAGTTTGAGTTCCTTTTGCATATATCAAATTAATGGCTGAAGGAAGAGCTAAAAAGCACTCTCCAGAAATTGACTTAGAATTTCAAATGATGTTGCTAATTTACATGTTCAAAATTGAGAATTAACTATTACAAAAGCCACTGAAGCTTGTCCATCCAAAATGATGTTTGATTTTACATAAAATCACAAATTAGGTCAATAGAGAAAACCCAGAGTTGGTGTACATGCTTTGCATAAAAGAGTCTGGGTTCAAACCTTGGCACCACATGGTTCTCCCCCAGCCCAGCACTAAACAGAAAGTAGTTTCTTCCAAACTTAGCACCACTGATGTGATCCAAATTCACAAATTAAGAATAAGACACTAAACTTGTAACTGGAATTTATTATACTTAGAAATTAGAAAGCTAGACATCTAACTTTCCAGAATTAAAATATGCATATATTTAATTGAAGAAAGACTGGCAGCAATATGAGCTATTTTCTTATGTTATTGTTTAAAAAAATGTGTCTGTTATGGAATGAGGATGGAGCTCAGTGGCTTTGCATATATGAGGCTTTGTTCAGGTATAACTTACATTTAAAAAGTAGAAAAAATTGTTAGGCTAACAACCTTAGTCAGTGGCAACCATCACAAAATAAGATTCATCTAAGAGTCAAAGAGGAAAAGCCCACCAATGAGAAATTCTCCTTGAAAATTCCAATCTATTCCCCTCAAGTCCAGATGCATAGTGAAAAAGATAAAGAAGATGGTGGGGGCAATATGCTGTTGTTGGTTCAAAGATGAAAGCAGTAAACACACTGGATGTTTTATATATACATTCCACTTTGAAAGTTGCTTGTAAGAAAATCATGTGGATTAATTTCTTCTGCAAGAACTTGATCTTCAAAGAAGAGCTATGTGCCCCAACACCCCCAAGGCAGGGGCCCACCATCTTTTATGATCTAGTTGAGAGGAAGCTATTGTTTTCATCTCTCTACCCTGGCCCTTCTGCTCAGCAAGAAATGACTGCTCCTCTTAGTTATCCTAAAGCACTGTTTAAAGAATAGACTTTAGATTCAGAATGTTGGAAGAAGTTACTTGGACCCAAATCTTGGGAATCCATTTAAGCCTTGGTATTCATTCTACCTAGTGGTTTGACCTTGAAACTAAGATTTCTCTGCTACATGAGGGGATAAATTGGTGTCCATTAGGAACAACAGAAAAGCTTCCTGAGTCAGTGAGCCATGTGGTTAGTGAAATGGTATCATGGATTTCCTTCTTGGATGGCAAAGGCACTCTATAACTCTTATGATGTATTCAAGGAATAAAAATGAGATGCTATTTAGAGCCAGCATCATAGAGAAAAAGCCCTCTTATAGATAATAGATGTTCCACTGCATGGGAACTTGAAGTTATTCTCACTTGGAGTATGAAGGGGGTAGAGAGGGTTGGATTTAATATAAACTGAATAAAACTTGATTTTTGTGTGAAGTGATCAGTCCATTCTCTGTGGTGTGTAATGTGGAAAGAAGGGGCAGTTTTCATAAAGATTTGAGTTTTTCATTTAGCAACTCAGATGATCTTCAACCCGTCCTAAACTCCAGTAGTTGGCAAGATAAGCAGGCATTTTTCAGGAAGGTCATGTAGAAAAAAAAGGACATGGCATTTGAGGTGCCTGAGGAGGAGTGTATCAGACCATTTCCTGCAGAGCAAGGGCCAGCTGGAGGCACTGTTTAGAAATTCTGACATATAAATCTATCCTATTCCTACTGGTTCATCAGATACTGGCATACCAGAAATTAGAAATTTTAATATTATACTCCCTAGGTGTATGTTATGGTTTGGGAATAGCATATTATTTTCTTTTTTATTTTTCAGTCTCATAGTTTATAGTGATACTTAAGTCATTGTTCTATACCTCCAGGGCTGCTATACCAATCCCTCCACTAGCTTGTCAAGATTTCTCCAGTATTTGTGCACTCCCTCTGTTCTCCTTCCTGTCCTCTGCAGTTCCCAGTCCTCTTGGTCATGTCTCAGGGTATTTCTATTGGGGATTGTCTAATTCCTATTTGTTTCATTATAATCCAAATATAAGCAAGACCAGCAGGCATTTGCTGTTTATTTTGTGACTCACTTCATTTGCACAACACTCTCCAAGTTGCAGAAGACTGCAGAATTTCATTTTTTCTGATAGCTAAGTGGTACTCCATTGTGTATGCAAACCACAATTTCTTTAGCTACTCACCTGCTGGGCACTAGAACTGTTTCAAGATCTTGGCTATTATAACTAATGCTGTGATGCATGTACATATGTTCTTTTAGATTAATGCATTTGTGTTTAACTAACATATTCATTTTACCACCAGTACCCACTGGGGTTGCCACAAAAAAAAATGATATGACATCTAGTTAAATCTAAATGCCAAATAATCTTAGTATATAAAATGTTGCATTATATTAAACCATAATATTTTTAAAACCTGAAATTCATATTTAATTTGGTAGCCTATGTGTTCTTTAAATCCTATCAGTGCCATTGTTGTTGATGATGCATTGTTGTGACGACAAGAGTTGCACACACACTTGATGAGGGTACTTGCACATGTTCAGCTGCAGAACTTGCTGGGGCTATGGTACTTGTTGGACACTCCTGGGGGGGTTCACACATGTGCTCAACAGAAGTTGTCTCTCCTAGCATGGCATTTGCATATCTTTTTAGTTGTGGTACTTGCTGAGAATGGCAGTCTGATTTGTGATGCTAACATATACCTGCTGTCGGGCAGCCAGAAATTTCTTGCATTGCTGGGGTTACAGGAGACACCAGAATCAAATAGCAGAGCTGATGGTATTGCCCTTGGTGCATATAGGACACCAGGAATTTGCACTTATGACCACACATTTGCAAGACAGGTTCTCTAAGCCAATCACTATTTCTCTGGGTCCAACAACTTCTATTTGTTTTTAATTTGTTTTTAATAATCTTTATTTTTATTTGCTAGATATCATAATTCATAGTCCCAACTTCACAATAATAAATAAAATTAACATGAACATAAAGAGCATCCTGCTAAATCCAGAATAAAATCTCGTGGTTCTGAAATTTTCCCTCTAAAATAAGCAGTATAGGAAGGTCGTAGTGATAGCACAGCAGGTAGGGCATTTGCCTTGTATGCAGCCGACTCGAGTTTGATCCCCAGCATCCCATATGATACCCTGAGTTTGTCAGGAGCAATATCTGAGTGAAAAAACAGGAGTAACACCTGCAGCCTCTGAATGTGGCCCAAAAACTAAGAAGAGAAGCTGTATGTAAATAAGATAAATGAAAAACATGAGAATGAGTATAATATCACAGCAATCAGCTGTTCCCACAAGGGTAAAATGGAAAAGGTTGAATCAGGTCTCAAATATCATTAAACTATTGAAGTGTTAACCATTTTATCCATATCAAATTTCACCACCAAAGTCTGTCATTTTAATGTCTCCTGTGAGTCTCCTTATAAAAGAAAACTACCAGCAACTTGATGTGTTCCCCATTTCTATTTGTCCCTCAAAAGCAATTCCTGAAATGTGTCCTCCTAATTCATCAACAATGACATTCTACTTCAATGTTCTCTAATATTTCCTGCCTTTTTCTGATTCAGATCACAGGCCAATCTATCAGAAATGTAAGGTTATAAATAAACTAGTGGTCCCTCATACAGATTATTCAGAACCATGATAGTATGTGGTGATCCCTGATGCACTGCTTACCAAAAGATCATGTCATTTTAGCAGAAACATCCAAAATGGGTTTGTGGCATGAACACATGAAGTCAGGAAGGAAGAAACCAGCAGAGATCTAATTCTTAATAACTACAGTCAGTTTAGATAATAAGCACTCATTTTTAAGGAGAGGGGAGGATTTATGTCTCTATGTATTATAATTTGGGTCTAGTCAGTGCTCACAAATAATTGTACAAATAACACTATATCTATGACACAGAGGGCATTGAAGTCTGTCATATTTGTTCATTAGAGACCACTGGAATATCTCCAAAATCAGAGTGTAAGACTGATATCCTGTCCAAAATCTCAGAGTTTAGAACTTGATGAAATTACAGAAAAACAATTTCTCCCAAATCATTTTCTTTACTTTAAATGTTTTGGGTAATTATGTAAAATATGCCAACAAGCTATAACACCAAACTACAGGGCCAAATTTTTCTTTCTGCTCCCCCCCTTTTTGTATTTTTGGGTCATACCCAGTAGTTCTCAGGAGTTACTCCTGGCCCTGTCCTCAGAAATCACTCCTGATATGGGAGACCATATAGGATGTGGGGGTTCAAACCACTGTCCATCCTGGATGGACTCATGCAAGGCAAATGCCCTACTACTGTGCTAAATTCCTGGCCCCCCAGAGCCCTGGGAAGCGAACCCCAAAGAAACTACATTCGGGAGCTACCCAGCGAGCCAGTGAGTGAGTGAGTGAGAAATGGCTGCAGGTGGGGGTTTCCAGGCAGAGTGCTGACTGCTCTACCTGCAGAATCTCCACCGGGCTGTGCTTCTTCTGAGGAACTGAGCACCGGAAGGGAGCCCTGTCCTACCCTTCTCTGTCTTTCCTGAACTCTGGAAGCTCTCCTCAGAGCCCTGGGAAGCGAACCCCAAAGAAACTACATTCAGAAGCTACCCAGCGAGCCAGTGAGTGAGTGAGAAATGGCTGCAGGTGGGGGTTTCCAGGCAGAGTGCTGACTGCTCTACCTGCAGAATCTCCACCGGGCTGTGCTTCTTCTGAGGAACTGAGCACCGGAAGGGAGCCCTGTCCTACCCTTCTCTGTCTTTCCTGAACTCTGGAAGCTCTCCTCAGAGCCCTGGGAAGTGAACCCCAAAGAAACTACATTCGGGAGCTACCCAGCGAGCCAGTGAGTGAGTGAGAAAAGGCTGCAGCTGGGGGTTTCCAGGCAGAGTGCTGACTGCTCTACCTGCAGAATCTCCACCGGGCTGTGCTTCTTCTGAGGAACTGAGCACCGGAAGGGAGCCCTGTCCTACCCTTCTCTGTCTTTCCTGAACTCTGGAAGCTCTCCTCAGAGCCCTGGGAAGATAACTCCAAAGAAACTACATTCAGGAAGAGATAACAATGCTATCTGGGCAAAAGCCGGCTCCCTGTGTGTGACACCAGGCGGGGAAAATCCGCGAAAGTACACCGGCCCAGTGGGGCTCAACTGTGAAAGACTGTGAGTGTGACCTGTCTATGTCTGTCTACTGTCCTCTTGCGTGAAACTCTTGCGAGTGGGGCAAAAAGAGGCTCAGAGGAGCACGGCCGCTCCGCTTCGCTACGCGGCCGTGCACTCTTTCTAAGGAAAGAACTCCATTGCAACAAGAAGGAAAAATCACACTAAGAACGGCGCTATATCACAGAAGCAAACATTTCTCTCTGGACTGTCTTCTCTGTTGCATGCTCGGGCCTAAGATTTGACCCAGTGTGAGGCTTCATCCACGGAGGACTCCCCTCCCTTAGAGGCAAGTCAGCCCATCCAGAAAGGGAGGAGCCAGAGGAGTGTGCTGCCTACATCATATAGACAATGAATACCACCACAACACGTAGAAAAACCCACAATACAAGTGTGACAATGGGGAAACAACGCAGGCCAGCATCAGACATAGAGAATGAAGATGACAATTCTGAGGACCAGATAATGACTGAACAACTAATCAACCTCTCAGATAAGGACTTTAGACTAGCAATATGGAAGGTGCTCAACAGACTCCAAGAAACCATGGATCGAGTTGAACAGAACACTAATAAGAACCAAGAAAATATGAAGGCAGAAATCACAAAACTCCAAACTGAAATAACATGTCAACTAACAGGACTGAAAAAGTCAGTAAACGAAGTGAATGACAAAATGGATAAGCTCTGGGACAGGGTATCAGAAGCTGAGAATAGACTTGGTGCTGTGGAAGATGAGATACATAACAATTCCATACAGCAGGAGAGATTGGACAAAAAACTTAAAGCAAATGAGCAGACAATGGAAAAATTAGTCAAAGAATGGGAACAGACGAAAATAGAAGTCTATGATAAGATCAACAGAAACAACTTAAGAATCATTGGAGTCCCAGAGACCCAGGAAGAAAATTTCCAGGAAGAATCAATGGTCAAGAACATCATTAAAGAGAAACTTCCAGAGCTAAAGAATATATGTGATCAAATCCTGCATGCCCGAAGAGTACCAACCAAAAGAGACCCCAGAAAAACCACCCCAAGACACATCCTAGTCACAATGACAAATCCCACAGATAGAGACAGAATTCTGAAAACAGCAAGATCAAAAGGGGAAATCATGTTCAAGCAAGCTTCCCTGAGATTTACAGCAGACCTGTCACCAGAAACACTCAATGCCAGAAAGCAGTGGTGGGATATTGTGACAAGACTGAATGAAATGAATGCTTCACCCAGAATACTATACCCAGCAAAACTCACTTTCCGGATTGATGGAAGAATACATGGTTTCACAGACAAAAAACAGCTCAGAAACTTCACAGACACAAAACCAGTCTTAAGAGAAAAACTGAAAGACCTAATCTAAGACAAGACTACCCAAAAGACACACCAAATTTTGAAATAAAGATGGCGTTAAATCCCAGGACAATTCTTTCTCTCAACGTCAATGGACTAAATGCACCAGTTAAGAGACACAGAGTGGCTAAATGGATCAAAAAACTCAATCCAACCTTCTGCTGCCTACAAGAAACGCACCTGAATAGTCAGAACAAACATAGACTCAAAATAAAAGGCTGGAGAAAAATTATCCAAGCAAACAACACCCATAAAAAAGCTGGAGTGGCCATACTAATATCAGATAATGCAAACTTTATACTCAGGAAGGTTGTAAGGGACAAAGATGGACATTTTATATTAATCAAGGGGTACGTAGAGCAGGAAGAATTCACTCTCCTAAACATATATGCACCGAATGAGGGGCCAGCAAAATATTTAATACAACTGTTGACAAATCTGAAAAGTAATATCAACAACAACACAATAATTGTGGGGGACATTAACACGGCTTTGTCAACACTGGACAGGTCAACCAGACTGAAACCCAACAAGAATATACTAGACCTGAGGAGAGAAATGGAAGAAAGAGGCCTAGTGGATATATATAGGACACTCCATCCCCAGAAACCTGGATACACATTCTTCTCCAATGTACATGGGACATTCTCCAGGATAGACTACATGCTGGCACATAAAACATACCTCCATAAGATCAAGAGGATAGAAATTTTGCAGACTACCTTCGCTGACCACAAGGCTCTGAAATTATTTGTGAATTCCAAAGGGACTCAGAAGAAACACTTCAACACCTGGAAGTTAAACAGCCTCATGCTCAATAACGAGTGGGTCCGAGATGAAATCAAGGAGGAAATAAAAAGGTTCCTGGAAACAAATGACAATAAAGACACAAACTCTCAGAACTTATGGGACACAGCAAAAGCAGTACTGAGAGGAAAATTTATAGCTTTGCAAGCACACATCAGGAAGGAAGAAGGAGCTTACCTGAGTAGCTTAATGACACAGCTAATAGAACTAGAAAATGCTCAACAAAAGGACCCAAGAATAGGAAGACAGAAGGAAATAACAAAGCTGAGAGCAGAAATCAACGAAGTGGAAACTCAAAAAACAATCCGAAAGATCAACGAAAGCAAAAGTTGGTTCTTTGAAAAAATAAACAAGATTGATAGACCACTGGCAAACCTAACAAAGAAAGAGAGAGAGAGAAACTTGATAACTCGTATCAGGAATGAAAAAGGAGAGATCACTACTGATATGACAGAGATTCAAAGGGTAATCAGAAACTACTTTGAAAAACTCTACGCCACTAAAAATGAGAACCTGGAAGAAATGGATAAATTCTTGGACTCTTATAATCTTCCACGGTTGAAGGAAGAGGATGTAGCATATCTAAACACCCCCATCACCATTGATGAAATTAAAACAGTAATCAAATGTCTGCCGAAAAACAAAAGCCCAGGTCCAGATGGATTCACTAATGAATTCTATCAAACTTTCCAAGAGGAACTACTGCCAATCTTGGCAAGACTCTTTCATGAAATTGAACAAACAGAAACACTTCCAAATAGCTTTTATGAAGCCAACATCACCTTGATACCTAAACCAGACAGAGACGCTACCAAAAAAGAAAATTACAGACCAATATCACTGATGAATGCAGATGCAAAGATCCTCAACAAAATCCTGGCAAATAGGATTCAATGCCTCGTTAAGAAGATCATCCACTACGATCAAGTAGGTTTCATCCCAGGAATGCAAGGCTGGTTTAACATCCGTAAATCTATCAACATAATACACAACATCAATAACAAGAAAAATAAAAACGACATGATCATATCAATAGATGCAGAGAAAGCATTTGATAAGGTCCAACACCCATTCTTGATCAAAACTCTCAGCAAGATGGGAATGGAGGGAACCTTTCTCAATATAGTGAAGGCCATCTACCACAAGCCAGTGGCAAATATTATCCTCAATGGAGAAAAACTGAAAGCCTTCCCTCTAAATTCTGGCACAAGACAAGGCTGTCCTCTCTCACCACTCCTATTCAACATAGCACTGGAAGTACTTGCTATAGCGATTAGGCAAGAAAAGGATATCAAGGGAATCCAGATAGGAAAGGAAGAAGTCAAGCTCTCACTGTTTGCAGATGACATGATACTCTACTTAGAAAACCCTAAAGACTCTATCAAAAAGCTTCTAGAAACAATAGACTCATATAGCAAGGTGGCAGGCTACAAAATTAACACACAAAAATCAATGGCCTTTCTATATACCAATAGTTATAAGGATGAAATGGACATTAAGAAAACAACCCCATTCACAATAGTGCCACACAAACTCAAATATCTTGGAATCAACTTGACTAAATATGTGAAGGACCTATACAAAGAAAACTATAAAACTCTGCTCCAAGAAATAAGAGAGGACACACGGAAATGGAAACGCATACCCTGCTCATGGATTGGCAGGATTAACATCATCAAAATGTCAATACTCCCCAAGGCATTATACAGATTTAATGCCATCCCTCTAAAGATACCCATGACATTCTTCAAAGAAGTGGATCAGACACTTTTGAAATTCATTTGGAACAATAAACACCCTCGAATAGCTAAAGCAATCATTGGGAAAAAGAATATGGGAGGAATTACTTTTCCCAACTTTAAACTGTACTACAAAGCAACAGTTATCAAAACAGCATGGTATTGGAATAAGGATAGGTCCTCAGATCAGTGGAATAGGCTTGAATACTCAGAAAATGTTCCCCAGAGATACAACCATCTAATTTTTGATAAAGGAGCAGGAAATCCTAAATGGAGCAGGGAAAGCCTCTTCAACAAGTGGTGTTGGCACAATTGGATAGCCACTTGCAAAAAATTAAACTTAGACCCCCAGCTAACATCATGTACAAAGGTAAAATCCAAATGGATTAAAGACCTCGATATCAGCCCCAAAACCATAAGATATATAGAACAGCACATAGGCAAAACACTCCAGGACATTACAGGCATCTTCAAGGAGGAAACTGCACTCTCCAAGCAAGTGAAAGCAGAGATTAACAGATGGGAATATATTAAGCTGAGAAGCTTCTGCACCTCAAAGGAAATAGTGCCCAGGATACAAGAGCCACCCACTGAATGGGAGAAACTATTCACCCAATACCCATCAGATAAGGGGCTTATCTCCAAAATATACAAGGCACTGACAGAACTCTACAAGAAAAAAACATCTAACCCCATCAAAAAATGGGGAGAAGAAATGAACAGACACTTTGACAAAGAAGAAATACACATGGCCAAAAGACACATGAAAAAATGTTCCACATCACTAATCATCAGGGAGATGCAAATCAAAACAACGATGAGATACCACCTCACACCCCAGAGAATGGCACACATCACAAAGAATGAGAATAAACAGTGTTGGCGGGGATGTGGAGAGAAAGGAACTCTTATCCACTGCTGGTGGGAATGCTGTCTAGTTCAACCTTTATGGAAAGCGATATGGGGATTCCTCCAAAAACTGGAAATCGAGCTCCCATACGATCCAGCTATACCACTCCTAGGAATATACCCTAGGAACACAAAAATACAATACAAAAACCCCTTCCTTACACCTATATTCATTGCAGCTCTATTTACCATAGCAAGACTCTGGAAACAACCAAGATGCCCTTCAACAGACGAATGGCTAAAGAAACTGTGGTACATATACACAATGGAATATTATGCAGCTGTCAGGAGAGATGAAGTCATGAAATTTTCCTATACATGGATGTACATGGAATCTATTATGCTGAGTGAAATAAGTCAGAGAGAGAGAGAAAAACGCAGAATGGTCTCACTCATCTATGGGTTTTAAGAAAAATGAAAGACACCCTTGTAATAATAATTTTCAGACACAAAAGAGAAAAGAGTTGGAAGTTCCAGCTCACCTCAGGAAGCTCACCACAAAGAGTGATGAGTTTAGTTAGAGAAATAACTACATTTTGAACTGTCCTAATATTGAGAATGTACGAGGGAAATGTAGAGCCTGTTTAGGGTACAGGCAGGGGTTGGGTGGGGAGGAGGGAGATTTGGGACTTGGGTGATGGGAATGTTGCACTGGTGATGGGTGGTGTTCCTTTTATGACTGAAACCCAAACACAATTATGTATGTAATCAAGGTGTTTAAATAAAAAAAAATATGCAAAAAAAAATAATAAATTCCTGGCCCCATTTCTCTGCCTATTTTTTAAATTAACTTTTATTAGAACCCAACTATGCCCATAATAGCGGTCATGCCACATTCACTCTACAAACCAAAGAGCTCATGAAATCCTAAATATTTACTATTTGGCTCTTTACAAAACAAGTTTGGCCAGCTTCACCATCAGTCACTAAAACTACCCCTTCCTACTGACTTAGAGGTTAGAATATTATGCTATTTTTGAGGTTTAGCTTCACACCTTTGTCTGTAATTATCACTTTTGCCACTAGCCAAGTTCCAGTTCCAGTTCATTACCAAAAGAACCTTCTTTCTCTCTTCTCTTTCCTTTTCCTCTGATAACCACCAGGGGTGTCACTGAATTGGGAGTTTGTTCTGTTTCTTGTCAGCATGTTTGATGAGTAATTTACATTCCACATATAGAATGAAGTAATAGCTGTTTATTCAATTTCCTTATATATTTCACTGAGAACAAAGACCTCAAGGTCCATTCATTTGATCCCAAAGGACACGATTATATCTTCTTAAAGGATAGAGAAGTATTCCAGAAGTATCCACACCATAGAATCTTTATCCAGTCATCTGTCAGTGGGCACTTATGTTGATTCCAGATTTTGGCTAATGTGAATAATGCTGCTGTGAACATAGAAGTGAATAAGGCCTTTCAAACTAGACTAACACTATTTTTTGTTATTTATTTATGTATTTTTGTGATAAATGTGAATTACAAGTCTTTCACAGTTATATTTAAGGTACATAGTGACAGTGAGTTACGGCCATTCCCAACGCCAGTGTTGTCCTCCATCCACCCCTGTTCCCAGAATGCATCCCATACCTCCACCTTAGCCCTCTGCACCCTGGACTGCTAATGTAATAGGTCCCTTTTGTATATAGCTTGTTGTAGATTGGGAGACTAACAATATTTTTTAAAAGAAGAAATTAAGTGATGACATTCAAAGCTGGCCACACCAAAACTGACTTTTTAACCTAGGAATTAGTAACCAACCACTGGGTTTGTGCCATGCCAGGAGGCCGGGGAACATTCTTGCCAACGGTAGTCCCAGTCAAACACCACTTTTTAGCCCCAGATATTTTTAAGACTCCAAAGTATAAACAGACATGGAGAGATAAGAAGTCACATTTGTTGTTGCTCCAAGTCCAACATTTGGGTAACTGAAATCACACAGTGCAGGCAAGCAGACTGGATGGTTGAACTCCCATTATGTGCAGTGTGATGAGGAAAATGCTGTAGGGTCATATGGTAATGGCCTCCATCGGATACCACTGCATATCAAGAGGGAACTCTCACTGCTGCAGACATTCTGAATTTAAATCAACATAGTTCTTCTGCGACTTCCCTGCTTTAGGCAGAAAGAGTGTGTGATCAGAAAGAACAACTGCCTTCAAACCTGAAACTACTGAGAGTCTTACAAGATCCCCAACATAGGTGCCTTGGAGAACAGATTAGATATCCAGAATGGCATATTATGATTCTGAGAAGCTCCTGCTGAGAATGCCTCCCTCTGCAGTAATCAAGCATGAAGGGCCCCTTGTAATCTCCGTTCTGCTTCCAGGGAAAGTCCTTGTAAGCAGAAGTGGCATACTCACAGTTAATGAAATTATGAGTCATGTAAAATTAAAGAGGAGGAAAATGAAGGAGGAGGAGGAAGAAGAAAAACAATAACAACGTAGTAGCTGTTGCTAAATTTGACTTTGCAATATTGACAAAGCTGATGGCTTACCAAATAAAAAATAAGGACTGATATCCATTGTTCAAGCCCTGCTAGAGATGACAGTAGGTCTCCCACTGTGACAGAACAGAGCTCTGTCTTTGTCTATCATTTGAGACTCACTCCTCTGCGCTCCTGTCCTTCACTCATCTTATTTGTCTAAAGGTGAGCTTCCTGCTTGAAGTCCTTCAGGTAAGAAGATCAAATGTGGACCCATTGTTCTGGACAGAAGGATAAGAAGTCATCTCTGCAAACAGAGCTCTGTATCTTCATGCTTTTTTCTTTTTTAAAAAGTATATTAGTATACCTGATAAATATCTACTAGGTATTTAAGATTGTGCTTAGATTTGAAGTTCAAGGGTAAATACAATAGGCAAAGCTCTAGCTTCATCAGGGCACTTAGAGATGCCAGAGGCAGATTCTACAGCATCTAAGACTGTGTTACAAGTGTAAATTAAGAGTCGATGTTCAGAAACTGTGTTCAATGCTGTGTAGGTGGTGAGTGAGAACCTATGAGGACACAAGCTCTCCTAATTTATGGCACAGGTCTGCTCTGCAGAAGTGGCCTTTAAAATAAACTTGAAGGGGAAGAGCCCTGAGGAAGAGAAGAATGTAGTAGATAATTTCTACTATATATGTAGGATGTAGGGATGTAATGGAGGAGGTGAAAATGAAGACAGGATATGAAAAAATGCTCAGAAGAATTTATAATTAGGTAAATGCAATTAAAAAACAGTGAGATATCCTGTCACACCTATGAGAATAGTACATATCAAAAGTCTGGAAACAACCATTATGAGCAGGGCTGTGGTAAGAAAGAAAACCTCATTGGTAATTTGGCCACTATGAAAAGAAAGATGGATATCTCTCAAAAAACAGAAATATAAATACCATGTGACCCTTATACAAGTTCTTGACATCTACTCCCAAACCAAAAGCATTGCCACACTTAGTACAATAGCTAAGATATGCAAACAATCAAAATGCCCAAGTACAGATGAATGGATCAAGAAGTACATATATATGTATACATACACATATGTATATACTTGGTATATTATGCCAAGAAGCTGTGGTGTATATAATACAATGAAGAACTCTGCAACTCTAATAAAGAGCAAAGTCATGCTCTTTGTAGTAACATGGATGAAACTAAGGTTATCATGCTGAATGAAATCAGACTGAAGGGACAGATACAAAATCAGACTGAAGGGACAGATACATAATTATTTCACTGTTGAGACTTAATGATACACAGTGAGGTAGCAACAAATGGAAGCACTATGGAAGAATTGATCCACACAATTGAGTTGGGGAAGGGGTAAAAAGGAAGAATGTAGGGTAGCTGGAGAGGGAGGACGGGTGGAGAGAGGTGCTAGGTGTAGTACTGAAACTATGTGAATGACATACAGTATTGGAAAACTCAATCAATAAAAAAAATTTTAAGTGAGACCAGAAAAATGTCTCCTAGGTCAGAGCCACATTTTCCCCCTAAACTCCACAGGAAATCTCTGTGAAGAATGGGATAAGGAATTAGAGCTACATTTAAAAAAAATTAAATTTGTTTACAAGTTTTTACAGTTTCAGTAACAAAGTGACAGTGAATTAGGGCTGTTCCCACCATCAGTGTTGACCTCCCTCCACCATATTTGCCAGCATGCATACCATACCTCCATCCTTTGTCCCCTAGACTGCTAGTATAACAGGTTCATTTTGTGTATAGCTTGTTATAGTTTGGATCTCTTGATTCTGCTGTCATTGACACTGGTTTCAGTATTTAGGGCTAACCATTTTTTATTTCCAATCTGTATAGAGCTACATTTTTAAAAACTGCTTTGTGTGTGAGGACTAGTCAGTCATAAGGGGCAAGAGTAAAACCAGAAGATGTGGCTTGAAGGAGCTGCAGAGACACAGAGAAGAGTCTCATTATTCCAGACCTTTGTGGAAGGAAGGCTCAACAGGAAACACAAATAAGGAAGGAGACACCAAGCAAGGATACCTCCCACCACCAGGTTCCTGGATAAGAAAGGCCATTTATCAAGATAAGACATATGGGGAAAAACAAGATAAAATGAAAATATTTTGTGAGTCAACTGCAAAGTTGTAAAAAGGACAATCATTATTACTAGCGTTAGTGTGAGATTCCTCTGTAAAACCATAAAAATTTTAGAGGAATTATGAAAGAATCTCTGTGGTAGTTGTGATAACAAAGGTGAAGCATGACAAATACCGGCATGATTAGTGGCAGACGGGAATTTCAATATCAGCAGCTATGTTAAGTATTTCATCATTGATGTCTAAAATGGCTAGTCTGGTGAATCTGAATAGGCAGGAGGCAGCTAGCTGCCTTAAGCAGTTAAATTAAGTTCCTTGGCATTTAGACACCTCCATAGCTCAGACGTCTTCTTGCTAAGAGCAGGGAGCATCAACATTCAAGGTTTGTAAATGAGATTATTAATCACACAACCAGTTAGAGAATTTATAAATAGGCAATGGATGATATAGCATATATATTACAAACGAAGTTGTGGAAAATAAAAGGATTTGTTGGAGAAGTGAGTTTTGAAGGAGAAAAAATTAGGGAAGAGCAATAAGCTTGGAGGTTGTAGAGATAGCACAAGGTTTAAGGCGTTCGATTTGCATGTGGCTGAGGATGCTTTGAACCCCAGCACAACATAGGATCCTCAAATCACAGCCAGAAATGATCCTCTGATAGAAGCAATGAGCAAGATCTCCATGTGTCCAATTCTTTGCTATCTGTTTGATTTCAGGCAAGTTAGTCTGTCTTCCCTTATCCCTTAGAGGTGAGAGCATATACAGTTTTCCTGTCTGGAGAAACCCACCTAGAGAGCCATCACCAGACACAGTACATTCAGGATGCATGGCCACAGACACCACTAACAAGAAACTAGACTTTCTCTACGTGGAGAACTAAACACTCATTTCCAACAGAGCTCCTGAAGCCACTACACACCAGGTACTATGAAGGGTAGGGAGGCTGTGACTGGAGAATAAGGCAGACAGGCTTCTATAAAGATGAAGACTCCTCCAGAAAGTGCCAATCCTGTTCTTAGTGTCCATACAGCATACATGTCAGAAGTGTGACTGTTTCAGCCATGTATCAGGGCTTGAAGATGCTAGAGGTGAGAGACCTTCAAGAAGATATTTCTGGAGGGGTGACGCTATCACACCACTAAGAAGAGAGAGAAATCGGGGCCGGAGCATCCCACATGACCCCCTGAGCAAAACTAGGAGTAGCCCCTGAGCATTGCTGGGTGTGATTAAAAAAAAAAAAAGAGTGCTCGCTTCGGCCGCACATATACTAAAATTGGAACGATACAGAGAAGATTAGCATGGCCCCTGCGCAAGAATGACACACAAATTCGTGACGCGTTCCATATTTAAAAAAAAAAAAAAGAAGAGAGAGAAATTAAAAAAAGGTACCAATAAAAGAGAACAAGGCACCTCAGGCCCTAGCTAACCATATCACCAGCACCATTCATTCACTCACTGTTCACACACAAAAGAGTATGTGGTACCAGGAAAAGTGTCCATAAAATTCTTAGGAGAAAAACAGTAGCAGGCCAAAACCAGCATCTGCTGCAAATTCATATCACTGAAAAGTCATGAAGCCAAAGAGAAATATAACTCACCACATAGCACACTAAATTAAGTTTCTTTACACAGTATTTGGAGAATGAAAACACACAAACACACATTTAGAAGAATTAGAAGAAGAAATATCAATAACAACAACAAAAATAACCAAGAGCCAGAAAAGAAAGCCATGAAATAAGAGTTGACTGAATTCAATAAAGAAAATGAAGAAAAAGACATTAAGTATGGCAGCCTCCAAATTGTAGAACATGTGAAAATGTGCCAGGAAAAAAAAGAGATTTAAGTTGAGTTGAAACTTAACATAAGGCAGAGAAGAAAAGTATAAAAAACACAATAGCAGGGGAAGGTGGGGAGTTTGGAGGAGTGGTGAGAAGAGAAGCACCCATAGCACTGGGGTAGTCACAGAAGAAGATTGACAAGAGCCTCAAACTCACAGTTTTGAGTATTTTTCTACTTTCTATAGGGCACAATCACTACTGGTTCTGAATGGGAATAGCTCTTGAATGTCAGGAAGAAAAATGAGGATCCAGGACCTTTAATCAGGAGAATGATGTGATCGCATTAAATTGATAGGAAGGTAATTCTAGGAGTGAAATGGAAAACTTTCTGGAACGAGGCAAGATTGAAAGTGAGGCTAATTAGGAGGTCATAATAAATCATTCTGAGATAAAGACATCCAGGTTTCCCAATGATCGCGAATGTAGAAGACACCAAGGTTTCTATTTTGGGAAACTGGAAAGTAATTCTGTCATAGATGGAAAACAGTTCTGCTCCATTGAGGGTAACGTGATGAGATATAGATTAGAGCCCAAGAGAATGTGAGGTGTTCATAGGTGATTAGCATTTGGTAATAGGAGTAGCTACTGAGCACAAAAAGATGGACCACAAATAATTCTATTCTCATGCCTTAGAGGACCAGGTAGGGATAAAGCTCAGTAATAGGAAGCATGTTTCACATGTGTGAAGCTATGGGTTGGACCCCAGTAACGGAAGAAGGAAGGAAGGAAGGAAGGAAGGAAGGAAGGAAGGAAGGAAGGAAGGAAGGAAGGAAGGAAGGAAGGAAGGAAGGAAGGAAGGAAGGAAGGAAGGAAGGAAGGAAGGAAGGAAGGAAGGAAGGAAGGAAGGAAGGAAAGGTAATATAGGAGGGCTTTCAGAAGCAACAAGAAGAAACATTAAGGATATGATAGTAGATACACCAAATAGACTGATGGAGTCCAATGAAAGTAAGGACTAAGAGATGGGGTCCTGGTTATTTGGGGGGGCACACCCGGTGGTGCTCAGGGTTTACTCCTTGCTATCTGCTCAGAAATAGCTCCTGGCAGGCATGGGGGACCATATGGGACGCCGGGATTTGAACCAACCACCTTAGGTCCTGGATCAGCTGCTTGCAAGGCAAACACCGCTGTACTATCTCTCCAGTGGTCCTGGTTACTTTACTAACAAGCAATTTTATGTTGAAGAGTGAACAGCCTTCATTAGGGGATTCAGTGAAGGGGAAAAAAGGGGGACAGAATAGTGGCATTAAAAGGAAGCTAGAGGGGCAGAGCAATATCACAGTGGTAGGGCTTTTGCCTTGCATGTGGCTGACCTTGGATGGACCCAGGTTCATTTCCTGGCATCCCACATGATCCCCTGAGCCTGCCAGGAGTAATTTCTGAGCACAGAGCTATGAGTAACCCCTGAGCACCGCTGGGTGTGGCCCCAAAAGCAAAATAAATAATGTTTTAAAAAATTAAATAAATAAACAAAGGAAGCTGGAGCACAGGAAAGAGTGGGAGTGGAAAACTGGGTGAGATCCAGTGGCAAGGTTGGAACTGGAGAAACACAGAAGAAGGTTGAACAGACACGATGAGGCCACAGGAGTCAGCATCTGGGTGAGGCTGCAAGGCCTCCATTCAAGGTCTGTCCCCACATTACAGGAGTGGAAAAGACAGAGGTACATGGAGAACATTCTCTCATGGAGAACAGGGACATATTTTTCCTTCATCAAATTTCCATAGGGTGAATTATATAAAGATACAGCCTAGAGATAAGTCTTTGGGACCCAATTCTGCCATTAGCACATCTAGACCTCCGGATGTCTTACAACTCAGCAGAGGTCATTTTACTCATCAGCAACCTGACTGCAGCCATCTCGTCCCACTGCACTTCCACCTATTTCACAGGGCTGCCGCAGGGACAAAGAACAATGAGTATGGAAACATGTGAGAGACGGCAAAGCCCTGTCTGTACGTCAGGAAATCTGATTATCCATGACACTGCCTTTTCCTGATGGTGGGATTGGTTCATTTTGTGAGTGTCCCATGCCAGGCCTGAGTGAGGACTGTGTTGGCAGGTGTCCACCATGCCAACCTGGATAAAGGCCAGATTCATCTCTGAAAGGCAGGTGGTACACTGTGGTCTGTGTCCCATATCACAGTATGCTTGAACCCAGAGTAATTCCCCAGCCAGTTTTGATTCTAAGTATAGTCATTCCTAGCAGAGTTCAACCATATATATTCTATAACAATATTTTTAAATTAGTAGAAGTGCAATTACAAAAAGGTTACCATATATTATAGTCTAGGACTTTTTAAAATTAAGATAAAAACATTAAAAAAATGTTCGAAGCACACTCAGCTATAGGGCCTTAGAAAATACATCCAGAGGAATTCAGCGACCACGTACAGAGTATCTGTGGGGGGAGGCGGCTGCTCCCCACTCAGCACGCATGTGCACAAGCCCACAAGTAGTGGCAGACATGCCTGAGTTCCCCTGAATAGGTACAAAGCTGCTGGAGTCAAATCCATCAAGTTACTTCATGTTTGCATCCCTGTTACCCCAGAAATAGAGCATAAACTGGAAAAGTGCATTTTAATATGACAGCCTTGCCTTAATTCAATCAAAATCATTTTTTATAAAGACAATATTGCATCTGTGACTTAGCATGAGGGAGGTGGAGTCGAATAACATGGAGAAAATAGTTTTTCACTTTCAAGGCAGCCAATTACTTTTGCTATTCTGCATAAGACTCATATATTTCAACAACCTAGAAAACGTTCATTTTTCCACTGCAGGCAAGTCTCAGCAGTTATTTACAGTAAAATTGTGAACCAAGTGCCATGAACCATGGAATGAACATAAGCATGGTTCTTCCCCTTGAAAGCAAATAGCCATGATATTCAGAATTACAAGAAACTATGACATTTCTGACATCCAAGGGTTTGAAATGGAATACTGGGGATAGGCAGAAGCCAGATCACATGCACTTTGTGTTCTAAGTGAATGGGACATGGTGAAAGAAATAACTGAACTTGTATTTTTATTTTTCTGTTTTACTACCCAACTGCCCAAACCTGTATCTTTTTAAAAGGGAGTGGAGGGACTGGAGTGATAACACAGCAGGTACAGTGTTTGCCTTGCATGCAGTCAATCCGGGTTTGATCCCCAGCATCCCATATGGTCTCCTGACCCTGCCAGAAGTAATTTTTGATTACAGAGCCAGGCGCAACCCCTGAGTGCTGCTGGGCATGGCCCAAAAACAAAATAAAAAAGGGAGGAGAGAAATAAAAAGTGGTTCAAGTAGGTAGTACATGTTTAGCAAGACCTTGGATTAGATCCCAGAAAAACAGAGCTTCACAGCTCTAAACTTCAGGTTTAGAGGCCCCCAGCCTCTAAATTCCCCCAAGTATGGTCTCAATTCTATTTTTTTAATTTATTTTTGGTTTATGGGTCTCATGTGGCAGTGCTTAGGGGTTACTCCTAGCCCTGACAGCTCAGTAACCACACCCACTCTTTGCAGGCACCAGGGATCATATGGGATAGTAGGATGAATGGGGTTAGCCAAGGGCAAGCACCACTACTCACTGTACTGGCTTTCACCCCAGGTCCCTATTTCTAAAGCTGAAACTCTTTCATCTTTAAAAAAAAAAAAGATGCCCAGAGGATGGATGACTTAGAAAAGGGAAAACTTTAGCTGAGGTGAAGGGGGGTAAGAGAATGTGCAATGGATTTTGAGTATCTGTTTCTAAATGGAACAACAAAGTGTCTACAAAGACAGGAAGCTAGTAAGAGATAGAGGCTTTGTTGGTATGTAGAAGAACAAAAGACTGGTTTTGACCTAATTGTTAAAAATGTTAAGCCTTTCAGGGCTGGAGCGATAGAACAGCCAAGTAGGATGCTTGCCTTGCTTGTAGTCAACCAGGTTAATTCTTCAGCATATGAACCCCTGAACCCCAGGAATGATCTCTGTGTGCAAAGACAGGAGCCCTGAGCATCACTGGGTATGGCCAAAAATATAAACAAAAGTTAAATCTTTTTTTTTTTTTTTTTTTTAGCTTTTGGGCCACACCCAGTGATGCTCAGGGGTTACTTCTAGCTATGCACTCAGAAATCGCTCCTGGCTTGGGGACCATATGGGACGCCAGGGGATTGAACCACAATCCGTCCTAGTTTAGCATGCACAAGGCCCTATCACTTGTGCCATTGCTCCCACCCAAAAAATTAAATCTTTGAGAGATTCAAAAGAAATCCAGTAGACAGAATATTCAGTGCAATGAGTGTAACATGTGTCACTTTACTCCCAGGATCTGGAGCTGTGCTTGGTTTGCTTGGGTTTTGTTTGTTTGTTTGTTTGTTTTGTTTTTTGTTTTTTGTTCCTCTGTGGGCTATGCCTGACAGTGCTAAGGGTTTCTGAGTCTATATTTAGGGATCAAATCTGGGTCTGTGCTCAAGGCACTACATGCAGTGCCAGGGAATCAAATTGGGGGTGTACAAGGTATGTGTTCTATCTCTGAATTAGTGCAATTTCATTTGCAGGAATTGTTAGCACCCTGTCACCTTTGCCATGCCAGCAGACAGGCAAATAAGAATCTTGAAAAAAAAAATTGGGTTCTCTTTAAGAACTGTGAACAGAGATCATTGATAACTAGAGCAAAGTATAGAAGTCTTTATAGAAAACTAACTACAGGGCTGGTACAAGGGTTAAGGTTCATGCCTTCTATGCAGCCATCTGCAGTTTAACTCTTGGTACCATTTACAATCCCTCAAGCCCTGCCAGGAATAATACCTGTGCACAGAGCCAGAAGTAAACCCTGAACATAGCCGGATATGGCTCAAATAACAACAACAACAACAACAATAATAATATAGAATTACACAGCTGATAGTTTTTAAATTTTGGGTATACCTGGCAATGCTCAGGAGTTATTCCTGGATCTGTGCTTAGGAATAACTCCTGATGGTACTCAGGGAACCATATGAGATGACAGGGATCAAACTGGGGCAAACAGTTGCAAGGCAAAAGCCCTACACACTATACAAACACTCCAACAATTGATACATTTTTGTATAAGTACACCTGATCTTTATAAAATTGATAATTTTATATATAGCTTAATTTATACTCATGAACACATTAATAAAATATAATAAAATAAATGTAAAGATATTTTAATAATATATACACACAGCACATTTTGGAGACTTAAATATATATATATATATGTATATTGTTTTCCAGCTGCATATTTCTATTTAAGTTTCAGAACATTTTTTGTTAAAAATTTCTCAAAATCATAATCTAGGGATATTTTTATTTTGAAGCCACATTCAGTGGACTTCGGAGTCCTGAAGCCCATGCAATCCCAGGGATTAAGTCTGAAACTACTACACAAAAAGCATGTGCTCAAGCCCTGAGTCATCTCTCTGACCCAAAATCTTATTTAATATTACATTGGTTATGGGAAGGTTTAAGTGATTTTGATAGTACACAGATAAGATTCAATGAGTTCCTTTACATTTTCTCTATAAGAATTTAAGGTAATCCAACATCTGGATTTTGATCACCTGGTAGCACTTGCAAAGACACCACTAGATGGAATTAAATTTGCATCACTGACTGACTGCTGGTTTCAGGTTATAAGGAATTTCCAATTCATATCTGGATCCCTGGATTGATCTTCATTTCATTAATGAAACAACTGCTATGACTCAAAATTCTTTGCTCATTCAACACTCACACTCATTCACATTAGAGCAAAAGCTGCAAAAGCAGCAGCTCAGTGCTTGACTTCTAGCCGGGTGGCATTTAATAGCAGGAAGCCTGCCAGGTTAAAGAATGATGTTATGTGCATCTGCTGATTCACAGGGGAAGTGGGGAATCATTGGGAGCAGACAGTGCAGCCGAGAGGGATGTGGAAATCATCGTTTCTTTTACTGAAATGTGTCTGCAGACTCAACACATAAAACAGTTACTGGCAAGCAGTGAAACAAGCAAGGCTTGGACTTTGTGAATGAAGATCAGAAGGGTTAAATGATATTGGTTAAGTAGGTAAGTAAAAGGCAGTTTCAACTATGAAATCTGAGAGCAAGAACTCCTCTTTTGGACTGGAGTGAACGCACGGTAGAATAGGCATTTTGCTTTGCATGCAGCCAAACAGGTTTCAATCCCCAGCATCCCATATGAGCACTGCCGGGTATGGCCCAAAAACAACAAAAAGAATTTCTCTTGTTTTAATGTACATTTTCCACTATAGCTATATTAAACATAGTGCCTCAGTCACACTTTCACAACATATGTATCTGCGAATCATCTTAAAGCCATAATTACACAAAGGCAATTGTGTCAAGTTGGCACAATTTTTAAGCAAATTATTTTAGTCTCAATGTCATGGAGTGTTTTTACCTATGTGTTGTTCTATATACTTTATGGTTTCGGGTCTGATATCATGGTCTTTAATCCATTTGAATTGACCTTTGTGCATGGTGTTAGATGGAGGTCTAAAGCAATTTTTTTTTTTTTTTGGTTTTTTGGGCCACACCCGTTTGATACTCAGGGGTTACTCCTGGCTAAGCACTCAGAAATTGCCCCTGGCTTGGGGGGACTATATGGGACACCGGGGGATCCAACTGAGGTCCTTCCTTGGCTAGCGCTTGCAAGGCAGACACCTTACCTCTAGCGCCACCTCACTGGCCCCTAAAGCAAATTTTTTTAAAGTTAAAAAATAAAACTTCTAAAAGGTAAAGCACACAATCTGTGAAAACATAATTTCTAGTATGCAAAGGGTATACTATACTTAAACATTTCTACCATGAATATTCAGCCATGTGAAGAGGAATTAATTTTATTACAGAGTTGCTAAATAATTAAATATGAAATTAGAAGTTATTCCCCTTTTCACAGAACAATATTTCTAAAGAAGAGTGAAAAAAGAATTGTGGTCCTTAAGCACATCCATTTAGTAAATAATTATTTAAATACCTATGATATATAAGTGTGTGAGACACAACTGAGATGGTGATCAATTTCTGGACCCAAACCATGGCAGTGAAAAATAAAAATGGCCCAATGGAGTCAATTAATCATGAGAATAGAACTGAAATAATAGTAATATAATAGTAATAATAATAATGATTAACCCCTGGCTCTAGAATACAGAAATAAAAACACCAGTGAAGGAGAGAGATGGAGGGGGAAACAAGAGGAGGTGACATGTCGGTAAAACAGGGGCAAGGGCTAGTGGACTTGTCTGAGAGGCAGGAGCAAAAAATCTGTATATATTTAATCCTTAATAGAGGCAACACCACTTTAAGCCTGGGACCAAAACTACAATAATTAAAATTAAATGGTTTCTGCCAAGGAGATAGGTTGGGACAATAGAAGGGAACCTGGAAACATTAGTGACAGGAAAGGGACATTGGTATTAGAATTGGTGTTAGAAAATTATATACCTGAGACTCTATTGTCAAGTTTTGCAATTCATAATACCTTTATTCATTTTTAATTATTTTACTCATTTTTAAATATATTATTGTGATAAAGTTACCATCTAACATTGAAAAATATACCTCAGTGGCACTAAACATTCATATTGTCAGGATTGTCACTAAGAACTGCTTTCAAAACTCTTTTTTTGTCACAAGTGTAAAACTCAGTGCCCATTAAATAGTAACTCCCGATTTTAACCCAAGTGACTGACAACCACCATTACACTTAAAAATGATGATTTCTGCAATTTGCCACTACATTACTAAATGTGGAGAGTATTAGGCTGAGTGAAGTCAGTCAGACCAAGTTGACCACTTTCATTTCTCAGCTTTCAAGAAGCAGGGTAGGGGCCTGCTTTGATAGTGATCATACACAGCAGTAGGGTGTTCTTGCCTTGCATGTGGCCAACATGAGTTCGATCCATGGCATCCAATGTGGCTCCCCAAATCCATAAGGAATGCTCCTTGTGCTCAGGGCCAGGAGTAAGTCCTAAGCAAAACTGAGTGTAGCCCTCCAAAAAAACAGAAATAAAACAAACAACAAAAAAGAAGCAGGGTAAGAGAATGCCAAACAGTCAAAGGCAACATAACCTGAGAACTATTCTACAGAACTGAGTTTACTAAGAAGGCAGGTTATGTATGTGTATGTGTGTGTGTGTGGGGGGGGGGTGTAAAAGGATGGGGAGAAGGAAGCTGAGACACTAATGGAGGGTGAAGTGTGAAAACATTACTTGTCTCAAACCTATCATGGATAGTATTAGAAACCACCAGGCCTCATTTTTTTTAATTAAAAGAAAAAAGAAAAAGAATGATGGTTGGAGTGATAGCACAGTGGTGGGGCATTTGCCTTGCATGTGACCAACCCAGGATGGACCCAGATTTGATCCCCAGATCCCATATGGTCTCTAAAGCCTGCCAGGAGCAATTTTGTTTTGGTTTTGTTTTGGGGGGTTTCTTTTTTTTGGGGGGGGGCACACTCAGATGTACTAGGGGTTACTCCTCCTGGATCTGTGCTCAGAAATCACTCCTGGTAGGCTCGGGGAACCATATGGGATGCCAGGAATTGAACCCGAGTCCATTCCGAGTCTGCTGTGATTTCTGAGCACAGAGCCAGAAGTAACTCCTGTGCACTGCTGTGTGTGGCCCAAAAATAAAAAAAAAATAAAAATGAATGATGATTTCTTAAGTAGTTGACAATGTACTTTTATTTGATCATCACATTTATAAGGAAGTTATCTTTTTCTTTTTTGTTGTTTTTTCGAACCATACCCATTTGATGCTCAGGGGTTACTCCTGGCTGAGCGCTCAGAAATTGCCCCTGGCTTGGGGGGACCACATGGGGGATCGAACTGGGGTCCTTCCTTGGCTACCACTTGCAAGGCACTTGCAAGGCAGACACCTTACCTCTAGCGCCACCTCAGATGCACTCAGATGCCCCAGAAGTTATCTTTTTCTAAAGAAACAATGAAGTCAGGAATCACAATTCACTGTACTTACATTATTGCATAACAAAGTATTAACTTTAAATCTTTTAAGTGAAGCACATTACAAATAATACACTTGTGAAACATATTTATTATTATTTTAAAATATTCATTTTTGTCTCTAAGGTTTCTATATATCAGATGCTTATAACACTGCATTATTGTCTCATAATATATATTTTTTTACAACAATAATAAATTCTTATACATATTACTTTCTAACATTTATTAGTAAATTACATAATTTTGACTTTATCTTATTACACCTCCCAATTTTTTACTGATATGTTGTATGACCAAAAATGTCTAATAAAGCACTCATATATGAGTCTTTTAATAAGTTAAAATATATTTTAATGAGTTTAATGTACAATTAGAAGATGAAGTATGACTATCTCAAAGGAAAAAGTTTAGCGAGTTCAGCTGAGAGACAGAATCTTTATTTAGAAACCATCTACATAGAGGTGACCAGAGACACAAGATGAGAAGCAATGAGAACCAAGAAAAAAAAGAAAAGAAAACACAGAGAGAGCAGTCCTATATTTAGAAAGTATAGCAAAAAGGAGAACTAAAGGAGAAAGGGTTATAAAAGAATACATACATAAGATGGACATTACAAAATGGGGCCACAGTGTCAAAATATGCAGAAAATTAAGGCACTAAGAAACAACACTTATTAGATTTGGCTGCCAGGAAGCCACTTTAGTCCCCTGAGCACATTTTCAGTAATGGGCAAGTGTCAGGATCCTGGCATAGTACTGACTCAATAGTGAGTGAGGAAACAGAGATAAGGGCTGTGAGTGGCCTATTGGGAAAACTTGGTGATGATGGGAAGGCAAGGAAAAAGAGGATGGTGATGGATGGAATGGGATGGTTACAAGAATGTCGTACAAAAAGGTAGTGACTCTCAACCGGGAGCAATTATGCTCCCAGAAAAACACTAAGCAATTCTGGAAGCCTCTTTGGTTGTCACCGTTCCACAAAACCAGAGCTGCTACTGGCATCTACTGAGTGAAAAGACAAGACTGTCTGTTAAACATATTGGAATATAAGGAGCAACCCCGAAAACACAGAATTAGCCAGAGCAAAATATCAACTGTGCCCAAAACATCAACAATCAGTAGTAGTTAAACTGCTTATAGTATCAGAAATATCCAAGCACTTGCATAGTATAAAAAGTTCCCCAAATTTGGAAAGTGAGATTGGGAACATTGGAAGAGGTTGGGGAGGGGATGAAGAGACAATGAGAAGTAGCAAGAAGGTGACAGTGAAGGATACTTTGGCAGTGGTCAAGTGCAGGAACTATGCATAAAAAACTTATTAAATATTAATGATATGTAAACATATTATCTGTGCTATAATAATAAAATATTTACAAATTTGGTCCAGGAAGATGGTTCAGGAGACTGGAGTACATGCTTTACATGCATAAGTGCCAAAGCAAATTCCTGTTCCAGCAACATGACCAGGAATGACTCCTGAGTACTGTTAGGCAAATGTGCTATAAAAAACAAACAAGAAAAATTATCAAGTTAAGAAAAAATATAAGAATGGATTCTTACATAAATGTCAAGATAGAGATGGAGCAACAATACTGTGAATAGGGCATTTGCCTTGCATAAAGCTGGTCTGGATCCAATCCCCAGCATCCCATATGGTCCCCTGTGGCCACCAGAAGTAATTCTTGAGTGCACAATCAGGAATAACCTCTTAGCACTGCTGTGCATAACCCAAAAATAAAACAAAACAAAACAAACAAAAAGAATGGCAAGTTATATGCTAAGGGTAGAAGAAAGTGGGTGCATACTGGAAAAGATGACCTGTTCAAGTTGTTTGAAACAAGAAGAATAAAAGTACAAATAATAAAATGTACAGTGTTTGAGAGTTCAGTGAATTCCTATCTATTGACCTTGATCCTATTAGAAAAGTAAGCAACAATATTTCTGAAAGTATATAGATGAAGAAGGGTCCTGAGTGAGGAAAACACTTGGAACAGACCCTGTAGAAGTGGTATCAATAAAGAAACATGAAACTTGGTAAAGCCAAGTACCTGTGGGGCTTCAGTAGGAGGGAAAAGAAATGAGTGCTTCCTTCATATCTACAGGGAAAAAAATTACTTATCCTCACAAAAAAATAAGAAAACATGGACATTTTCTCAAGGTCAGACTGATGAGATGGATCAGAAGAAGAGAAGAGGGGAGAATTAAACAGTCCTGCTAAATTGGCTTACTGGTGAGGCCAAGCTAATGCACTAAAAAGCAGGTAAGTAGAATACAAGAACAAACAAACAAACAAAAAGCAGGCTGGCCACAAAAGGGCAAAAACCAGGCTCAGGAGGCAGAGAAATGAAGAAGAGCATATGTAAAGACCATGGTCAAAGTTAGCAATCACTGAAAAACATTTAGTAAGAGTTCAAATCTCTTGGAGGATAGATGATTTCAAGTTATAACGTTTAAGACAAAGACATGTACTATTATAAAAAATATTAAAAAAGTAAGAAGGGAGGGCGGAGAGATAGCATAAAGGTAGGGTGTTTACCTTGCATGCAGAAGGATGATGGTTTGAATCCCGGCATTTCATATGGTCCCCGAGCCTGACAAGAGTGATTTCTGAGCATAGAGCCAAGAGTAACCCCTGAGCACTGCCGGAGGTGACCCCCCAAAAAAATAAGAAGAGAGAAAAAAGACATGTACTATTATAGGTGGATATGTATATAAACCTTCACTATCATGTGGTAACCACATGACAGAAGTAGAATCAAGTGATACACCTTAGAAGAAATGGTTCAATGAAATGCAGTGTCGTCTGTTAACAATACTGATATAGCAGCACATACTTTTCTTTGAAAAAAATATATATACTTGATATATTTCTTCACTACAATGTAATGTCTTATCTCTGTATAAAATACTACTTCATATCCTTTGCTCATTTTTTGTCGGTTTTTCATGCTCTTAGGTTACCAGGTAGGATGTCTAAATTTTTATACTAAACTTTCATCTTTTGTATCCTACTCTAATGAATCCTCTCTCTGCACTTTCATAAATGATAAATTGATGGCAAGTAGGTCTATATCTTTCTTTCTCTTTTGCCCCATCAATATCAAAGTAAATCTCACATCACAAAATTTCAACAATTTCAATAAATGAATAAAATTCCTAATTAATATAGTTTACATTTTCTTTTTTTTTTTTTTTTTTTTTGGTTTTTGGGCCACACCCAGTAACGCTCAGGGGTTACTCCTGGCTATGTGCTCAGAAGTCGCTCCTGGCTTGGGGGGACCATATGGGACGCCGGGGGATCGAACCGCGGTCCGTCCGAGGCTAGCGTAGGCAAGGCAGGCACCTTACCTTTAGCGCCACCGCCCAGCCCCATAGTTTACATTTTCAATACTTAATATTACATTTTTGGTTGGCATAGGCCCTTCTATAGTTTGTGAAGATAGTTCAAAGGGTTAAATCTCAATCTCGAGGCACCAAGTTTGATGCCTACACCTCATGAGCCCATTCACCAACAGTGGCACTGGTATTTCCCAAGATTGCTGGACCTGAGTAGCACAGCATTGTCTAGCTTGAGCACTAAATCACCTAACCCAATAGCCCAGTATCACTGAGTGGTTCTTGGACCTCAGGGTATTGCTTGCAAGAACCCCTTTCCCACTGCAAATAAGAAACCTGGGACTTCCATGTATAGGAAAATTTCATGACTTTATCTTTCCTGACAGCTGCATAATATTCCATTGTGTATATGTACCACAGTTTCTTTAGCCATTCATCTGTTGAAGGGCATCTTGGTTGTTTCCAGAGTCTTGCTATGGTAAATAGTGCTGCAATGAATATAGGTGTAAGTATGTACATGGAATCTATTATGCTGAATGAAATAAGTTAGAGAGAGAGAGAGAAAGAGAAAGAGAGAGAGAGAGAGAGAGAGAGAAGCAGAATGGTCTCACTCATCTATGGGTTTTAAGAAAAATGAAAGACATTCTTGCAATAATAATTTTCAGACACAAAAGAGAGAAGGGCTGGATGTTACAGCTCACCTCATGAAGCTCACCACAAAGAGTGATTAGTTCAGTTAGAGAAATAACTACATTTGAACTATCCTAATAATGAGAATATATGAGGGTTATAGAAAGCCTGTCTAGAGTACAGGCGGGGGTTGGGTGGGGAGGAGGGAGATTTGGGACATTGGTGATGGGAATGTTGAACTGGTGATGGGTGGTATTCTTTACATGACTGAAACCCAAACACAATCATGAATGTAATCAAGGTGTTTAAATAATACATATATTTAAAAAAAAAAGAAACCTGGGACTGGGAAGACAGTATTGGATATAAGCATATGAGTTGCCTGAGGTAAATGATCAACTCAGGTTCAATCCCTGGCACTCCAACTGATCCCCTGAGACCTACCAGAAATGATCCAGTGGTCTCTGGACACAGAGCCAGGCATAATCCCTGAGCATGGCCAACTGTGGACCAGAAACAACAAACAAACAAAATGGGTAGGTGAGAAGAAAATAAAGAAAAGTAAACCATTCTTTCTGATATTTAAGTTCATTCTTTTGAAGTTGTTGATGGTAGGCATTTGAAGGGGGTGAGTTTGGAAATCAGGATCTATTTTGGACTTTTTTTCCTAGGTATAACCATTGAGTCCCAACTCCATTATTGAATAATTCTTCCTCTCCTTACTAAGCTGAATATACTTATGTTCTAAGCATATATACAGACATGGTTACTGTGTTTCTCAACCAAAACTCATTTTCTGACATCTTAACCTTTGCTGTGATTACAATTATATCAGGTGGGGCCGTAGCCATAGCATAGCAGCAGGGCGTTTGCCTTGCACATGGCTGACCCGGACAAACCCAGTTCGGTTCCCTGCATCCCATATGGTCTCCAAACCTGCCAAGAGCGATTTCTGAGCACTGAGCCAGGAGTAACCCCTGAGCACTGCCGGGTGTGGCTTCAAAACAAAAAACAACAACAACAAAAAAAAAGATTAGATCAGGTAACTAAGCATATGATTGTGGCTAATGTAGTCAAGAGACTGGGGTCCTACTCACATAGAACAGGTGTTTTCAAAAGAAAAAAAAATGAGGAGAAATGTACAAGGGAGCCCAGGTGTGCAAACATAAGAAGCCCTGTCTGAATTATAGGAATGAGAGTCTCAGGAGAAACAAGTTCTCAGCACATTAATGCTTAACTTAATATATCAAGTACTTGGAGATTCTTTAGCATTATGTTATGGCAATCCTGGCAGACTAACACTTCCTGGTTCTAGGCTTTGTATTCTATCTTCTGGTCAATTAATCTGCCCCAGATTTGATATTCTCAATTGCAGGAACTTCCTAGATGGTCCTGATAGATGGTTGGTCAATTCCCTCTGCTATACCCTAACCTTCACCTTAGGTGAACTCAGATTTACTTCCTCTAAAACAGAACCTTGCAAGTGATAACTGAGGCTGAACTCTTATCCATAATTAGATGACTACATAGGCAAAGGTGTCATACGTAGTATATGGATAAGTCATCCTGGTCATAGAAGAGCTTACTGAGTTATAATTTAACAAAAAACTTTCAGAACCAGAGAGATGGTTCAAAGGACTGGCATTCATGTTCTGCCTGCAAGAGACCTAGCTCAACCACAGGCATTAGATTCATTTTATACGTTTAGATTATACTTGTATACTTTTATACATTTAGATTAATTTTATCCCCTGAGTACCTGAGCAACCTTTGAGTGAAACTCTTCTTAAAAAACTTGAAAGCTTTAGTAGAAATACTTCTACGATGGTCAAAAAAGCTCAGAGATTTTGTGGTAAGGAAGTGACATTCATAGTTCTTCCCAATTTGCATACTAAAAAATAGGACTCCAGAAGTCCTCCTGGAGAAAGAGGGATAAAACATTTGATTATAAAGAAAGACAGTAGAAAACAAATTTATCCCAAAAGATACTGGGGGAAGGGGAATAATATTTTGTCCTATACTCAAAACTTAAGTTCTATGTACCAGACTAGATGCTGAATAAATCAAACCATAGAAAAGTTCATAATCCAAAGGATCCATATATAATAAAATAAAAGGAATTATAGGACATACTCAGGATACAGCAGTACACAAACACATAATAATATCAGCTGGGCAATATAACATGGCACCATTTCTTTTTGCAAAGTCATACTAAAAAAGGGAAATTTTACATATAGAAACAAGCTCTTATCTACTAGGGATAAGACCCCATACATTTTATAATACAGGGTTGCCTCCAGTCCTGAACATGTGTCATGTGGACCCAACTTAGACTCCATGTGACCTGGCAACAACCATCCAATCCTGAGACCTAGACCTCAGACATAGAACAAACACCATTTCCTGAAACAGCACCAGGAACCAAACTCCCCCTGGAAAATTCCTGATACTGCTCTAGCACCAACTTGCACCAGTTTTGATATGACATCCTGACAAAGAGAAACGGCAATTACTTGATCTAAGAGCAGGCTGTCCTAACAGCAAGATGAAATCAGAATATACATCATCCTTTAATCTGTGCAAAAACCAAGATTGCCAACTACAGAAGACTAAATTTGCCAGCCAAGACTGAGCAGTACTTACTCTGGGACCAATAAAAAAGACCCTATCTTAGGTCTTGGCCTAGGATCTATACAAAAACCAAGATCTCCAATCCTAGAGGTCTGACTCTGACAACTGCAATGAAACAGAACTTATGGAAACATAATGAAAATACTCTACCCCAGGTTTAGTCCTATGATCAGAGCAAAAACCAAGACCACCATTTATAAAAGACTGATTACAACAACAGTGATGAACAGAACTTCTAGAACTGTAATGAAAGACTCTATACTAAGCTTCATCCTATGACCTGTGGTTATACCAAGATCTCTAGTTAGAGAGGCCTGATTTTTATTATTAACAACTGAGTGGAAAGTTGCCTGACACCATAAAAAGATCTTGGGGTATAAAAATGAGTGTGTAAGAACCCTGTTGGTCCCATAACAGTATACTTCAAGGGTGGAGAAAACCAGTATCTCTTAGGCTAAGGGAATTCCTGTTCTAATTTCCCCAATACTTACTGTGCCTTTGAAAAAAAAAAAAGGGTGGGCAGAGAGATAGTATGGAGGCAGGGCATTTGCCTTGGATGCAGAAGGATGGTGGTCTGAAACCTGGCATCCCATATGGTGTCCCGAGCCTGCCAGGAGGGATTGATTTCTGAGTATAAAGTCAGGAGTAACCCCTGAGCACTGCCAGTGTGACACAAAAACAAAAAAAAGAAAGAAGAAGGAGGAGGGGGAAGAGAAGGAGAAGGAAGAGGAGGAAGAAGAGAGGAAGAAGAAGGAAGAAGAAGAAAGAAGAAGGAAGAAGAAAGAAGAAGAAGAAGAAGAAGAAGAAGAAGAAGAAGAAGAAGAAGAAGAAGAAGAAGAAGAAGAAGAAGAAGAAGAAGAAGGAGGAGTAGGAGAAGAGGAAGAAGAAGAAAAGAAGAAGAAGGAGGAGGAGTAGGAGAAGAGGAGGAGGAGGAGAAAGAGGAGGAGGAGGAAGAGGAGGAGGAGGAAGAGGAGGAGGAGGAAGAGGAGGAGGAGTTTTTACATAGTTGCTGGTTTGGGTTTTTTGACTGTTTTTTGTTTTGTTTTTGTTTGTTGCTTATTTGTTTTTCACAGTTGCTGGTTTTTGTTTTTTGTTTTGTTTTGTTTTGTTTTGTTTTTTGCTTTGTTTTTTGTTTCTTTTGTTTTTTGTTTTGATTTGTTACCTTTTTCTTCTTTTTTCCTTTTATTTCTTCTAAATTGATATTTATAACACCTAGACAAACTCCTACCAGTTTTTTTTCTTCTTTTCCTTTTTATCTCCAACAGAGCCACGTAACTTTAATCATCTTATGCAGCCTCATAAATTGAGAAGGAAAAGGAAAAGGACCAGACAATCATATGAACATTTAGTGAAAAAAAAAAAAAAAGATCAGACTTGAACACCAAACCCAAAGTCAACTACAACAGAATCAATACTCAATCTACAACAAGCTGTTCAAAGGTACAGTTACACTATCATTCTGAGGGGTAAAGGAGGGAGATATGGGATGATGCTGGAAACGGGTGGAGGGAGGACAACAATAGTGTTGGGATTGCCTCTCCTTTATTGCCACTATGTACCTTAAAAATCACTGTGAAAGATTTGTAATTCACTTTGGCCACAATAAATATTTAAAAAAATATATCAGCTGGGAAAATCGTTAGACTAAGTGTGTCCCTGTTTTACTGTCCTGCTTCTATGAAAGACGTTTTTGTATCAATAATGTCTCTTCCAAATGCCAGTGCTTCCAAAGGGCAAGGGGATCCTCAGAGGAGTGATGGATATTTGCACACCAGGCAAAGATCTCCATTGCCTCATCCCTCCCCACATGCATGAGCTAACCTTCTCTTTCCTTCTCTAGGTTCCAATAATATGACCTCGATATGCATCACTGGAATCTCTGAGCTCTAGTTTCTAGGTGAATATGGCTAATGGAAGACTTGAATGAAATATTTATACTCACCTTCACCATCTCCCTGCAGTCCTGACTCTTTAAATTCTCCAATTCCAAGAACACTGATTACTCTCCTGATCCTTCAGACTTAGAGACAGACATGGCTCCAGAATACTTCCCAAGGGGGGTCCTTTCCTGGTGCTACCCTCTTTAAATAATTTCTTTAGAAAACTGTTCTCAGGTAAACTATTAGAGAGCACCATCCCTTATGTGCTGGACTAAAACCACCATTACCTGGAAGAAATACATTTTCTCTAGAAAATATCTGAGCAAAGCTTCCGTGTTTAAAATGCATGAAATTGGAACATCATCATTATCTAGCATTGACAGAATGACCACCATGGTCAGCATACTTCATCATTTGCTGAAGATGCTGGTTTTGACTACAATTAAATTTGCATCTCTCCAATATGTGCTTTGAGATTTGCAAAAAGGAGGTGTCAGGAGCAGTTGCAGGAGTCTCAGGAGTGAGTCATGGATTTTTTTAATCAATGGGCTGAATAAGGCACCTGAGGATTTGGAAGTTAGAGAAGGATCAGTTCACCGACAACCCTGGAAAAACTTCTATTCCGGGGCTACACAATAATGCGTTTCTGACTGAGCCGGCATTCTGCTTACTTGAGCAGCTTAAACCTCGCCACCTGTCACAACAACCACTGCGGTAGAGTAGATTATTCTTCTCCTTTAAAAACAAAAATGAAAACCTGCTTAACTGCACTAGTTTCAAATCTGCAGCCAATCTGATTCATGGAAGTAACAAATAAGAGGGTGTCTTCTGATTCTGAGTGGCATCATTCTGCTTCCGGAAGAAAATATAAAATCACTCATGATCTACTCCAGCTACAATGGAAAGCACAGGAAGAAAACAGTGTCAGTTCTTAAAAGCAAAATTATTTCAGTATATTTTATAGACTAATCTGTCTCCTTCCAAAAAGCATATATTATCTATTTCGCATAAGTCTCCACTGTTCCTGTTGTCTCGCCCAATATTCATTTATTGACCATAGAATTCTTCCGCAAAATCATCCATCTTTGTTTTCTGTAATGCTGCATATTTTGTGATATACTGTTTCCTTAAGTATAAATTATTTGCTTATGTTTATGGTTTTTATTTCTACCTTTTATTTGCATGTACCCTTCTCTTCTCTACTTGTGTCCCTCAGTTCCCTTTCCCTCCTTCTGTCCCTTCCCTGTGCTATCAGACTGTGAATTAATCTCACCTCCCCACACATTAGCAAAGGGTCCTCAAATCATCCCCATGGACTTCCACTGCTCAGCCAAGGACAGGGCTCCTCCCTTCAGATGTGTCCCTTTCCACTGGGACTTGAGTTATCCTTTGGGCATTTGATTAGAAGCAAGGGAGGTTGCCCAGGCAACCACTCCAAATTGCCCTAGGATGCCTGCCTGGCAAGCATGTTTTACGAAGCCTGATGTGAAGGTCACACTAGTCAACCCTGTGACAGTTAAAGGCACAGTCCCTGTGCAGTCAGCCAAGGGCTCACACATCCATCAAGAAGAGTTCAATAACATTTGCATAATCATAAAATTGTCAGCATCTCAAAGCCATAGGGACCCAGGCATCTGAATATTTTGAAGAGTCAAAGATACTAGTTGAAAAGGGAAACAATAGGTAAGTATGATAAAATGATGGAAAAGTACACTTTTAAAAAAACACCAGATGGAATCCACTTAGCTGGTGAAAACACTTTTCTCAAATGATTTAGGAACAGTTCTTCCCTGAGGCAAGGCAATAAAATGAGGGGATGGGGGAGGAGGCCTGGGAGGCATGAATCTCTCTATACCCCTTTGGCTTTTTATAATTTCTTAGATCAGAAGTGTTGAAAATATTGTTTGAATTGCAAGATACACTACTGAAAAACATACCTGAATACCCACTAAATTCATGGTACATTTGACTAAATCTCAGCCTACATTTCAATCCAGTGGACAAGATATCTAATAATGCAGAAAATCAATCCATGCCCCTAAGATGAAAGTGCTTTCACAAAACACTAAGCTAAAATGAGAATGTTCCTCCAGGAAAATAAGAAAGGGTAGAAGCTAACCGATTTACCACAAAAATCCAAATGACTGAAACAATACAATACAGAGAAATGCTCAGTCTTAAAAACAAGGGCGTCATTTAAAGCCATAAGGCTACTTCTCTCAACACAGACTGATAAAGACTCAAAGCACTAGCAAACAAATACCAGGAGTCCTAGGCACATGTTCTGCTTTTGATATAATAAACTTGACGTTTCAGAGTGTGTCTTTAGTATACAATTAAGTGCCCAAGCCCGTGTACAAAACTGTCCCCACTATATTTCACATGATTGCAAAAATTCAGCCTTTCCACCAAAACCCTGCAGTCATTCTAAATGATGGCATGAGCACAGTCAACAAGATGGAAGAATAGTTCAAATACTTCACCTGATTAAAGCAAGGGATAAAGAAGGGGAAAGTTTACAAAATAACAATACATGCATTTATTTTATTTTGTTTGTGAGGGTTGTTATTTAGTGTTGTTCAGGGGCTACTCCCAGTTCAACAGGTGGGGAATTATGTGGTGTTAGGACTGGAATCTGGGCTTCCCATTTGCAAAGTGTTTTCTACCATTAACAAATACTTCTATAAGAACATTGTTTTTGTTTGGCTTTTTCTTTGGTTGTTTTGTTTTGTTCTGGAGATAGGGGTTTAGTTTTGGGGGCATACTACAGTGGTGTTTAGGTCTAATGCCTGCCTCTGTGCTCAGGGATTACTTCTGGCAGGGTGTGAGGGACCATATATGACATTGGGATCAAAACTGGGTCAGCTGCAAGCAAGGCAAATACCTTACCAGTACACTGTACTATCTCTTCAGCCTGCAGGAAGTTTAAGTTTGAAGTGCTAAGAGGAATTATAAATGAACTTTCAAACATATCAAAATATTTTTCAGTTGCACATTAGGCCAAAATTACAAAATCTCTTTCAATATGTTCAGTGTCTACAACTTAAAAGAATAAAGGTCGTAAGACATCTATGTAAAAATGGACAAAAGATTTAAATGACATCACTTTTATCATCAATTCCTGGAAGCGAGGCTGGTTACCTGGGAAACCTGCAGCCAAGCATGGACTTGACACAGTCATAAAATCCAACTTTCTGGAGCTGGATGCAAACACTTTGCAAAACCATCCCTGATTATAATGTTCCTGGGTGGTTTCTCTAGCAGATGTCACCCATGCTTCCTATCCACTCATTCCCAAAATTACCAAACCAAAGACGCCAACAACACAAGAGAGAACTTGAAGTCTAAGAGCATACTTCTTCAAATGCAGGGACTTGAATGCTATGCCAATGAGTATCACTTGACATGTAGGAAAGTACATGCCTTACTTGCAAGCATACCTGGGCTTAGAAGAGCAAATAATATTAATATATATTTGTAAATGATTTTCTAAATAAAAGAATAAAATATCACTGGTATATCACTGAATGTGAAACCAGTCTCTCTTCCCATCCCCTTACCTCCAAATAAGACTGGCTGACAGAATCATTTTTCCTGCAGGTGTAGCTCACTAATCAAAGCCAGACCTCTGCAAACTCAATTCACATCTCACTAAGATAGATTGCATTTGATAGGTGGACAGAGCTAACTTTTATCCTTCAACAGAGGATCAGTTAATACCATTACAATATTTAGATGTTTAATCCTTAAAAGGGGGAATGAAAAAAAGTATATTTATACACCTAATAAACAGTTTTCATAGAACAGAGGTCAGAGGGCTGGTGATGAGGGCGCTTAGGGCCACAAAATCTCAGCTTACCCATATGGGTGCATCATGCTCACATTTTTATCTGCTTTTGCCTTTAGTTTCACTGAATGACATGCCATTAAAGAGCTCCATTTTTTTCTTTCTCTTTCTTCAATTTTTTATTGCAGTTTAGTTTTAGAATTCATTCCCACAAACAGTAGTAAATGCTCATTGGTAATGACACAGTGATATCTCCCCATATCTCAGCTTGGAGGATACTATGGGATGCCAAGGATCGAACCCAGGTTCGTCCTGGGTCAGCAGCATGCAAGGCGAATGCCCTACAGCTGCGCTATGGCTCCAGCCTCAATGTCTTCCCACATTAAAACAGTTGACAACTTCCTACCCACTCTAATATAAATAATTTCCCTCAAACACTTTTTCCTTCTCTCCCTTTCTCTTTTTCTCCCACCGTCCCTCCATCTCTCCCTCCTGTCCTTTCCCCCACCCCTCAATCTCAAAGCAATGCATAAGGCACAGTTGGGACTTCCAAGCTGCTTGGTGCTGGTTATAATTTGGTTGAGTTCAAACAGCCAAGCCCAGGATAGAGAGAGAACAAAGACATTCTTTACCACTGAGACACCCTGAGCAACTGGGTGGGCTATTGTACTAATTACTTCCCTGCTCAGACCATAACAACAGCCTAAACCTGACTTAATGGATATGGTCCAGTTACCCCATGAGAATCATTTGTTTTCATATGCTTTTACAGATAGCCACACAGCAGCAGCATTCTGCTTATTGCTATTTTCCCATGCTCTGTCTCAACAACATGCTAAAAAGCATCCAAATTTGATAGGAAAAATAAATCCCACTTTATTCAGCAATAATAAAAAACCAAAGGCACCAAGTCATACACTGTGCATATAACACAACTGATGATGGTTCTATAACAGCCCATCTTATTCCAAAAGATAAACTATTTCTATTTCAGCATTTCTCTCTATAAAGTAGCACAAGTATATAGACATATATAAACATACATATATATTATGTAACTAGAGACCATATTTAATAAGCAGAGATTTCAAATCCTAAAGAGACACTTCTAATATTTAAATTAAAAAACAGTGAGGGGACAGGCATATGGCTAAATAAAAAAATACATGCCTTGCATGCAAGCATGAGACCTAGGTTCCATCCCTGCTACCATCTCACCCCCTCCAAATTAAAGATCTCCTTCCATAAAAGCCAAGATAGTCAATTAGAATAAATCTTAATTCTCCCAAAAGTCAATCTAACTTGTCTTCACACCCCGGTATTTGGCTATATGTGCATCCTGGTTCCATTACACGTGACAACACCATGTTCCCATGGGGTACAATGTCTACATATTCAGCTTTCAGACAATATGAATTGACTTCATTTCTTGTCCAACACCATCATAAGCTCCTTACTTAAAATTTCAAAATATAAAATCTTGCATATTAGGGTTAGAATGTAGTAGTTCAAGTGCATTTGCCTATACTCAGGTTCTGAGTTCAATCTCCAGCTCCACAAGATCCCTGAGCATGGGCAGTTGGTATCCCACAAGCAGCAATGGCCCAACTATAAAGTCCAAATTTGGGGTGAGTCTTTTGGGAAATGGCTGGGGTAGGATGGGAGTACAGTCATCATTTAATGTGATCCTAATAAATAAATCAAAAATTTCTGAATTAAATATACCCTTATGTTTCTGAAATCTCCAGAAAACTAATTAGGATGCTCAGCCTTTGTTATCTTGCAGTGGTATGGTCCAGGTGGTACTGGGCTGTTATTAAAACCAAATCATTGCACTAGGATTTGTTGCCCACATTTTGGCATTTTGAAGTTGACATGTCACAGTGTCAATAATTGCCTTGACATGTGAGGTTTACCACCGGAACCTCTGACTACACAATGAATCTCAATTTTAATGACCATAATTATTTCCTGTTACAATCTGAAAAGAAAATATTGCGGGAAAAGGTTCCAGAGGGGAATGGCTTTCAGCCAGCAATTTGCACTGATTATCACTGAACACTTGCTATAAACTAGCCATTCATACACCAACATAAAAATCAAACCCTTCCATCCTCCTCTTTTCACTGCTGATATAATAAGCTATGTAGGACTCATTCTCCCTGTAACTTTATTAATACTCTGAGCATCATCCCTTGGTCCCTTAGGTACTATCTTTAGAACATAAGAGTACTGTGCTATAGAGTAGGCATGAAGCACCACAAAATTACTATTTTTTTTATTTTGGGTTTAGTGGTTCAACTTGGGGGGGGGTGTTTAATTTCCTATCCTATAAAATAGGAGCAAAAAATAAAGGATGAAGTGCTGCTGTAAATATTAAATGTGAATATCAATAATACAACCAATTTAATGATTGGTCCATAGCAAGCACTCAATACATAGAAGCTATCAGCAGAAGTGTTCTTGACAAATTCAATCCTAAGAATCTAATTCAAACTGGCCTTTCTCCTAAACAAAGGCAGGTTGGAAAAGCGGCCCCATGGCCTAGAATCCTTTTTAAAAAAATCAATAAAAATGAAAGAAATTAAAGGGACTGGATAGGAAAACAAAAGAACCCACAGGAAAGGGAAAAATCAAAATTCAAGCAAAGAGCTGTGTAAAGGAGGGAACAGTACAATCTGGTAAAATAATGGGGACATAAAAACAGGACAGACAAACAGTATAAACTAAAAGAGGAAGAAGATGGAGGAGAAGCATGGAAAAAGAGGAGATACCAGATGGCAAGGAAATACAGGAGGAAAAAAAAAAAAAAGAACAGTCATTTCCGTCACCAAAGTAGAATCTCTATAGAAAGTTAATGACCAGATGTGCAACCACTCAACTCTATACAGCACTTCTCAGTTTGAGCTGACACACCTTTTCCATGCTCCTTTTCCCACATGCTTGTCTTATTTTGCTCTAAGAGGGAACTGCCCTAACTAACCCAGTAGGCAGATACTATAACAAGGAATGGACATTTGAGGATAAGGTCAACAGGCTTCCTTATCTAGGGCCCATCCCTTAGGTATTTCCCTTTCAAAATCGAACATTCTTCAACCTACTTGAAAAGAACAGCCTTGTTGGCCTCTTAACTGCAGAGATTCTGTCCTGATCAAAAAGATAAAAAAGAAAATTTGTGTTTGTCTTAACGTCAGAAAAGCACGTACTGTTTCAAAACTTTTCATTTTGGGACTTACAGATTAATTGCCAGGAAAGTACAAATAGAGTTCACATTCCATTCCCCAAAAATCCTTTTTGAAGTTTTGCCATCTACGACAATCATTTCCTTTAGACAAAGGGATCCAATCCAGAGCTGCATTGGTCATGTCTTGTGGGCTCCTTCAGTAAGAATGATGATGATGATGAGGAGGAGGAGGAGGAGGAGGAGGAAGAGGAGGAGCAGAAGGATAGTGGAGGTCGTGGTGGTGTTTGGGAGGTGGTGATGGTGATGGTGGTGAAGTTGATGATAGTGATGAAGAAAATTCATTGAACCAGGGAGATGGTTCAAGAGGTTAAGCACATACTTTGCATGTTCGAGGCCCCGGTTCAATCCCTGACACCTCACGGTCTCTTGAACCCTGCTAAGAGAAATCTGGCCCCACCTCCCAAGTAACAGCAATAGTTTAACTGAAAATAATTTCAGGCACACAAAAAAATAAAAGCTGCAGGAATAGTGCATATAACTCTTTATTTCCCATTCACCTGAAGACTTCCAATTGTTAAGTCTTTTGTATTTTTATGAAACTTTTCACAGTAAACTGTGGGTATGTGGCACCTTCATTTCTGTATATTTCAAATACATATTTCTCAAAATAATAACACTCCTACATAGCAACTATTAACCATCATAACTCCAAAAGTTCCTCAATCTCTCCCTGACCTCTCTCATGACTGACATTTTAAGTCGATATTTTTCTTATTCTATACAAATTTTATTTTATATTTTGTTCATGATTTTCTAGTGTTATTAGCTGTCATTAAGCTATTTATGTAGGTCCACTCTTCTGATTTATGCTTGCAAAGCTATACTTTTTCCTCTTATTATGCTTTTTCTGTGTCCCACAAGTTCTGATAATTTGTGTCTCACTGGCATTTGTTTCTAGGGATCTTTTGATTTTCTCTTTGATTTCATCTCTTTGTTTGTTTGTTTTTTGTTGTTTATTTGTTTTTGGGCCATACCTGGTGGTGCTCAGGGGTTACTCCTGGCTGTCTGCTCAGAAATAGCTCCTGGCAGGCATGGGACACCAGGATTCGAACCAACCACCTTTGGTCCTGGATCGGCTGCTTGCAAGGCAAACGCTGCTGTGCTATCTCTCCGGGCCCTGATTTCATCTCTTACTCACTGGTTGTCCAGTACTGAGCTGTTTAATTTATAGATATTAAAGTTTTTCTTCTGTGTCCCTTTGTAGTTCACTTCTAATTTCAGTGCCTTGTGATCTGAGAAGGTAGTCTGCACAATTTCTTCCTCTTGATTTCATGGAGATATGTTTTATGGGTCAGCATGTGGTCTATTCTAGAGAATAATCCATGTGCATTGGAGAAGAATGTGTATCCAGTTTTCTGGGGATGGAATACCATATATATATATATATATATATATATATATATATATATATATATATATAGTCCACTTTCTTTTATTTCTCTTTTCAGAGCTCGTATATTCCTGTTGGGTTTAAGTCTGATTGACCTATTAAGGGTGACAGGGCAGTGTTGAGGTATCCCACTATTATTGTGTTACTATTGATGTCTTCTTTCAGATTTGTCAACAATTGTATTAAATAATTTGCTGGTCCATCATTGGGTGTGTATATGTTTACGAGTGTTATTTTTTCCTGTTGTCCATACCCCTTATTAGGAAATGTCCATCTTTGTCCCTTATAACTTTCCTTAGTCTAAAGTTTATGTCATCTGATATTAATATGGCCACTCCAGCTTTTTTTTTTTTTGGTGATTTTTGGGTCACACCGGCAGTGCTCAGGGGTTATTCCTGGCTCTAGGCTCAGAAATTGCACCTGGCAGGCACGGGGGACCATATGGGGCGCCGGGATTTGAACTGATGATCTCCTGCATGAAAGGCAAATGCCCTACCTCCATGCTATCTCTCCAGCCCCACTCCAGCTTTTTTAAGGGAGTTGTTTGCTTGGATGATTTTGCTCCAACCTTTGATTTTGAGTCTGTGTTTATTCAGATGTGTTACTTGTAGGCAGCAGAATGCTGGATTCAGCTTTTTCATCCATTTTGCCACTCTGTGTCTCTTAATTGGTGCAATTTAGTCCATTGATGTTGAGAGAAATAATTGTCATGGGATTAGTGCCATTGTTGTGTAGAAGTTTGGTGTGTCCTTTGGTCTGTCTTGTCTTTTTGTTCGTTTGTTTCTTTGGGTTTTTGTTTTGTTTTGGGGGATTGGCCATACCCAGTGATGCTCAGGAGTTACTCCTGGCTAAGTGCTCAGAAATCGCTCCTGGTTGGGGGGACGATATAGGACGCTCGGATTCAAACCACCTTCCATATTGGATCAGCTGCATGCAAGGCAAACACCCTATTGCTGTGCTATCACTTCGACCCGAAGTCTGTCTTGTCTTAAAATAGTTTATCTTTTAAGGCTTGTTTTGAGTCTGTAAAGTTTCTGAGCTGCTGTTTCTACATGGAGCTATGTATACTTCCTTCAAACCTGAACATGAGTTTGTCTGGGTGCAGTATTCTAGGCAAAGCATTCCTTTTGTTGAGTTTTGTCACTATATTCCACCACTGCCTTCTGGTCTTGAGGGTTTCTTGTGACAGGTCTGCTGTAACTCTTAAAGATGCTTCTCTGAATGTAATTTCTTTTTTTGATCTTACTGTTTTCAATATTCCACTTCTATCTGGGGGATTCTTCATTGTGAGTAGGATGTGTTTTGGGGTCTTTGGGTCTCTTTAGCTGGTACTCTTTAATCATGTAGGATTTGGTGCATGCAGTCTTTAGCACTGGAGGTTTCTCTGTAATGATGTCCTTGACTGTTTATTATTTCTGGGGAGTTTCTTCCTGGGTCTCTGGAACTCCAATGATTCTTATGTTGTTTCTGTTGAGTTTATCAAAACTTCTATTTTCATCTGTTCACATTTTTTTGTTTGTTTTTGGGCCTCACCCTGTGATGCTCCAGTGTTATGCTTGGCTATGCGCTCAGAAATCACTCCTGGCCTGGGAAACCATATGGGACACCAGGGAATTGAACTGTGGTCCATTGTAGGCCAGAAGCATGCAAGGCAAATGCCTTAATGTGTGCCACCCCCCTGTTCACATTTTTTGAGCATTTTTCCATTGTCTGATCATTTGCTTTAAGGTTCTTTTCCGATCTTTTCTGCTGTATGGAGTAGTTCTGGATCTCATCTTCCAGCTCCCTGATTCTGTCCTCAGCTGCTGTTACTCTGTTGGAGATGCTTTCCATTGAGGTTTCCATTTCATCTACCAAGCTTTTCAGTCCTGTTATTACAGATTGAAGTTTTCTGATTTCTATCTTTGTGGTCTGTTCAACTAGATCTATGCTTTCTTTGAGTTCTATGAACATCCTCCATATTTCTTCTCTAAACTCTTTATTTGAGAGGCTAACTAGCTGTTTGGTACTTTTTGGGTCATCAGAGATGCCATCTTCATTCTCTATGCATGGTGTTGTCCTGCGTTGTTTTCCCGTTGACACGCTTGTAGTGTGATTCTTACTACGTGTTCTGGTGGGATTCATGGGTAAGATGCATGTGGCCACGAAGCAAAGCAGAGCTGCTGTGCTCCTCCAGTTCCACCCTTCATGGGCGGAGACAGCCTACCTTGTGATGACCCCTAAAAAGATTATGTTCTCTGGTCCTTTCTTGGCTGCCTCACACAGGAAAGCAGGAAACCAGGCAGGGAGAAAAGCAGCAGCCTTTTATACTGTCCCTTTTGTGCCTCAGCACGTTGCAGGAGCCAGTCTCCACCTTTTGTGGGTGAAGACAGCCTACCTTGTGATGACCCCTGAAGAAATTAAGTTTTCAGGGGCCTTTCTTGGCTGCTTCACAGGGGAAAGCAGGAAACCCTCTATACAAATTTTAATAATGTTAGTCTTATGGTCTTGGGGCTTGAGAGAAAGTACAGCAGGAAGGAACTTGCCTTTACATGACTGACCAAAGTTTGATATTTGGCACCTGTATAGGTCCCTGAGTCCCATCAGAAGTGATCCCTGGGTGCTCGCTTCAGCAGCACATATACTAAAATTGGAATGATACAGAGAAGATTAGCATAGCCCCTGCACAAGAAGTGATCCCTGCATTCTGATCCAGCAGTAAGTTTTGAGCACCACCAGGTGTGATTTCCCTAAAAAACCCTCACATACATGAGCAGCTAATTTATAATCAAGGAGCCAAAAGAACATAAAAGGAAGGGAACAAAAAGAAAGCCTCTTCAACAAATCCTTCTGGGGGAAATGGGAAGTCATATGTAAAAGAATCTCATCTTATGCATATATTAAATTTATATGTTAGATCTTAATCCACAAAATACATTGAAGAAAACATAAAAATTAACCTTATGAGGCCTGGACAAATCACTCAATGGGATGCACATATGCTTGGCAGGCAGGAGGCTAAGGAGCATGACAGAGTTCTCTGGGCACTGCCCAGAACGACACTCCTGCCCCAAGCATAGAGACAACAGAAGTCCCCAGCACCACCTACAACTTCCCTGCCCCTCACAACATAAATAAGCACCCTGTTACATTGGCTTCAACAGTGACCTAGTGATAAATCCAGTTTTAGTTAAAATATGGGTTTAACCATCGCCACATGCCAGGCCTAGTCCAAGCACCCAAGGCACCAGCATTGCTGAGAGCCTCCTGCAAAAGAATGCTCTCTCTTGTACTTTCATTTATAATAATATAGCCATATAACTTCATTGAATCATTTTAATAGTGCATAATATATTACTATCATTATTTCTTTTCATGCTCCAATTTTCCTAAATTTGATGAGTGAGAGCTCTGTGCACTTGCATTTTTTGGATAGCAAATTTAACAAATACAATTTCATGCACCAAGAAGTATTCTCAAAGCCAAAATGGGGAATTTTCCAAACAGAGTACCTATATTATTACTCTTTACACAAAAATGTAAAGCCTAAAGAAGAATATTCAACATTGAGGCTAGAGTTATAAGTATAGTAGGTTGGGCACTTTACATGGCAGACCAGAGTGTGATCCTCAGTATCCCATATGATTCCTCAAACCTGCAGGAGAAATTTCTGAGTGCAAATCCAGGAGCAACCTATGAGCATCACTGTGTGTGATCCCTCAAAAGAGAATCTTCAACATTTCAAACTTCTCTTTTGGCTCAGGATATTCCTAAAATGATTTCATAAAGGCAAAAATCACACCTATTCCTCAATGGGCAGGAGACAATGTATAGATTATACCAGGTCCTGTACAGAGGCTAATAACATAGAAACTGCCACCTTTGGTCTTTCACCTGTTCTAGAACCAAGCATCTATTTATCCCCTGAAAACATCACCTTTATGCCTGATCTTGTTACCATCCCCATCTTCCAAACAGTAAACTTTAAGATGTCATCTCTGTGTCTTCTCTCAACATTTTTACTTAATTGATAAGTTCCACTTGAAGTTGAATCCAGAGTCTGTTTAGTCCCCTGCCTTTATCATCCTTTTTCTTCCCTTTATTAACCTTAAACACCAGTTTTCTCTTCCTATGTAACATGGACAAAGTACTTCCTGCAGAATAAGGCTGGGTCTCAAGCTGGTTGCTTGGGGCACTGCCTCGGTTAACACCAAACCAGGTATCCCTCACATTCTGGACTGAAATCCCACTTGTCTACTTAACTATACTTATGGGTCTCAAAATTCAGAGTGTACCTCTATTTCTATGTTTTCATTGTAGATTTATCAGGAAAAAAGCACCGGAGAAAGTAGTTTGGTAACAGCTCAGTGGCAAAACTCTTGCATTGCAAGCATAAAGGTGGTGATGCCAGAAATTTGGTTCCTAGTACCACCACACACACCCAAGTGCATTCTAAGTAATATACAAAAGTGTGATCTCAAGTGCAACACAACCAAGTGTTCAGAAACAACAAAAAGGGGAAAATTAAACCAAAAATGTCGGTTTTTGTGGGGTCACACCCAGCAGCGCTCAGGGGTTCCTCTTGGATCTATGCTCAGAAATCGCTCCTGGCAGGCTCGGGGGATCATATGGGATGTCGGGATTTGAACCACCGGCCTTTTGCATTCAAGGCAAACGCCTTACCTCCATGCTATCTCTCCGGCCCCAAAAGTTGATTTTTTTTTTAAAGAAAAAGACATACAAGTAAATGGAGGAGAAGAAAAAAGAAAATAATGAGCAAGAAAACACTATTTTATAAGGATACTAAAGAAAAATGTTCATTTGGGGGTCAAAGAGATAGTTCAGTTTGTAGGGTGCAACCTTGCAGAGTTGATATGTGTTCAAATCCCCAGCATCCCATATGGTCCCTTGAGGCTGGCCAGAAATCCAGGATACCTGAGCACAGAGCCAAAAAGCAAACCATGAGCATGACCAGATATAGATCAAAAACCAGGTGAAAAGTGTCTGTTTTCCTGGAATTTCTTTACTGGCACTGGGAAAAGAAACTGTTGCTATTTTATTAAAAAGTAATCTATTTGGGGTGATGAAGTAGATAGTAGAGTGCTTGTCTTGCACCCTATTGACCCTGGTCCAATCCCTTGTATACCATATGGTCCTTTTAGCACCACCAAGAATAATTCCTGAGTACAGAACCAGGAGAATCCCTGAGTACTGACAATTATGTCTTCACCAAAAGATAATCTGTTTTGGATAGCAATGAAGCAAAATCCAGAATGGGTAAAATTCTTTTAATATTTTACTACCTTTCTCCATCCCCAGAAGTGTCAAGTTTCTTCATCAAAGGTTAATTTTAAACTGCTGCTTTGTGTCAAAGGTTTATTTGATAAAATTTCTGTGTGAACCTGACTACACATTAGTATCCAGTTCTCTCATCAAATGTGACTCCAGATATTGTGACGATATTCTATCATGATTGAAACTCCCAACTGGTTGACTTGCAGATGTTTACAGTAGATATCTGAGTAGTCTGCTTCACTGGGGGAAGATTCAAAAGTAGGGCTTGCCTTCTTGTAGCTCCTGACATAAATAAGTTTGTTTGCCCTTTGCCTGAGTTTGAGCCTGTCTTTCTGGCTGACATCTGCTCCACACATTTCAAACTTGCCAGCTAGTCCCTAAATTATATAATATGATTATTGGAGTAACTCTTTTATCACCTACTGCTTCTGTTTCTCTAGTAAAACTTTGACCAATACAGTCTCTGACCAGAATGAAAGAGCAAAGAGGAGGCAACAGTCCAACAGTTAGCAAGAACTAAATTGGGCTTTCACAGTATTGCTTCATTATGGAGTGGGAAGTGTTCAAGTCCTAGAACATCAGATATCCCATATTCAAACATAAGTACAATACACATAACATATGCCACAACTTCTGTCTAACCACATTCATTATGCATTCATTTGGCAAATATTTGTTCTGAAAAACAGTGGGGAGAGAATGGTGGCTAGACTGGATAAGTCCCTGCTCTTGGGGAGTTTACTGGCTAGCAGGAGATCAGGCATCAAAACAATAATTATACCAATACTCATCTAATTATAATTATGATGAGTGCTAGGATACATGATGCTGCTGGCATATTTGTAAGGAACTGAACCAACTGTGGCAGGCTTTAAAAATGTCCCTGAAGAATGATATGGAAGCTATGACTGGAAGGGTAAGATGTCAGTAACTAATCAGGCTAAGCAGAACTAATAGCATCCCAGGTCTAGGGAACTACCAGGACAAAGGGCTCACACAGGGAAGGATCTAAAGGAATTCAAGTCCTGGTAAAGTGGCTTGCAAGTCTGAGTCATAAATTAAGAATGAAGGGCATACAAGATCAAACAGCCACACTAATCGAAGATAAAGACCTTCAGCAAAGGATAATCACTGGACATGTTTAAGCCTATAATACCATAGTAAGCTTTGGAATTCATAATTTTTATTTTATTTTGTGTTCTTTGATAAATTTTTAATTGAATCACTTTGGAATACAATTACAAAGTTGCTCCGATTTTCTGACAATGTCCAACACTCTTCACCAGTGTACTTTTCCCATCCCCAGTTTCCCTCTTACCCTTCCCCATCCTTCTCCCTGTCTGCCTCTATGGCAGAGGTTTTTCTTTTATCTCTTTGTTTATCTCTGTCTGTCTCTCTGTCTCTGTCTGTCTCTTTCTCCTCTCCCTCGTCCTTTTTTTCTTTTAGACACTGTGGTTTGCAATATTGTTACTGAGGGGTATCATGCCCAAAAGAAATAATGACAAGTGCCAAAAGGATTGGTCTATGGTAGGAAGCTTGCCACAAAAAGCTGGTGAGTGCAGTTAGGGCAGAGAAGGGCCCACTCTGACAATAATAGTTGGAAATGATCACTCTGGACAAGATATGAGTGCCGAATGAAGGTAAAGTGATATCCATGGTAGCTAAATGTAAGATTTGTGCTATAGTACTTTCTAGCAGTGTGTGTAATATGGAAGCAGCCAAACAAAACTGAGGTGGGGGTAGGGACACTTGCAAGGTTTTTGCCACAGTACTGGGAACAAGAAAGCCATGAGAAAAAGAAAAACAAAGTTGGAAAAGAGTCACTAGAATGTGGCTTTGCATTTCCCAAGGAGCTAAGGCAGGTGGGAGAGAGCTAATTTGGGAGAGAGGATCACAGTGTAGCTTTAAGCATGCACAACTTGGCAGTTTTGGTACAATTTCCATGTGAAAATGTGTGTCTGCGATTCAGAAAATATCCGTTCCTACAAGCACGGTTTGTTCGCACAGAACCTGATGAGGACAAACAGGAGAGAGTACAAACTGAGAAGACCTTGACTTGACTTGTGAATCACTAATGTTGGGTTAAAAGATGAGTTCGAAGAGAAGCAATCAGGAAACTCCTGTTGATGAAGCACAGTCATTTATACTAAAAAGATTTCCATATGCTCTTGGAGTGCACTATATTAAAAAAGGTGCAGACTTTCAAAAACAGGAAAACCAAGTGTAGGGTCAACATCTCCAGGAAAATCTATCTAAATAGACACAAATTATTTCCAACTAAGGTGCTTTAAGCAATGGACACCACCTCTGTGATTACTGTTTGCAAGTTATTCGGTCTTTGGGTCAAACTGTACTTCGTAGAGTCACTGCTTATTAACACTAATAGCTTGGCCCTTTATGTATAATTAGTTCAGGCAATTAGTTGTAAAGCTCACATTAGAACGCCTCGCTTTAATCTTTGAAAATCGCTATGTGCCACATTATTCTAAGAGGACTTCATTTGAAAGCAAACACTGAACCAATAGGAAAGATTATTATAAAAAGTGCTAAGGAGACTGTCCCAGTCAACCCCCCTACCCAAAGATTCACACAAATTAGTGCCGCCTCTGTGACTGAAAAGCTTGGACTCCAAGCACTGAAATTAAAACAGCACATTCACAGACAGGGTACACTTCTTGCCTTCATCTTCCCCATTAGGAAGAAGCAAAAATATTCAGAGAAAGCTCTCTAGTGGGTTGAGGTTCCAAGGGCAATTGTAAGGGGCTCATATGACGGCTTCTAAAAATCAGGCCTAGCAGAGATCATGTGGATACAGCAGTCACAGCTGTAGGAAGCTCATGTGGGAGCTGCATGAATATTGGATGGTGACAGTTTTCCTCACTGCAGCCCCCAACTTTTCAATAGGACCTGTGCCAAGAAGTTGTTTTTTCATTCTATTACCCAGAACTTGAAATTTATTTTCTTTAAAAAAAAAAATGCTATTAGAAGGGCTGGAAAGATAGCACAGTGGGAGAGGCACTTGCTTTGCAAGTGATCAATCTGGATTCAATTTTGGGCATCCCATATTGTTCCCGAGCATCACCTGGAGTGATTTCTGAGTGCAGAGCCAGGAGTAAACCCTGAGCGCTGCCTGAGTGGCCCAACACCACCACCATTCCCAAATAAAAGTGCTCTTAGAGGTAGACGCTTAGAAGTGGGATAACTAGGTAAAATGGGAGCTCCATTCCTACTTTTTGTACAATTTCCACATTGTTTTCCATAGAGACAGATGTTATTCCCACCAGCAATGAATGAGTTTCCTTTGCCCCATGCCTCTATGGACATTTGCTCTTTTCCATTTTTTTTTAATTTTTATTTTGACCATATTGGCTTACATATCTTTCACAGTAGTATTTTAGGTACAAATTAACATTGAATCAGGGGACTACCCATCACCAAATTTGTCCTCCCTCCACCCCCATTCCCTTCCTGCAACCCATATCCCCCTCCTTAACCCCCTGGGCTGCTAGAGTAAGTGGTCCCCTCTGTGTCTAGCTTACTACTAGTGATCATATATTTGTTTGGTCCTGGTACCCTCCCTTGTTTCCCCCTCTATTTGAGAGGTGGAGCTAGATAAGAGTTACGTGATTTTGTTTGAAGTAAAGAAAAGCAATAGAATGGGGTAAAAAATCAAATAAGCTGAAAATGGGTGGAGTCCTTCTAGAGGCTTTCAACCTCAGTTTGAGAGAGGACAGGAAAAAGGTAATTGAAACACCGCAACAATACAGAAAGAAATATCAAATAAAATATCCAGTGAGCACGACAGCAATAAAGACAAGCATCACACAATAGTCTCAGTCCTGAAATCAACCCATGCCGGAGTGCAAAAAGAGAGAAAGATAAAATAAAATAAAATTGGAGACATCAACTTCAATATCTACACCAAAATAAAGAAGTCAAAAAAATCAATCAATGAAGCAATATATATGTGGGTAAAAGGATTATATTGTGCTTTTTTTTTTTCTTTTTCCCCCTGCATAGACATAGTAACTATTGTGGACATTATAGAAGGATCTTTTCAGCTTTTATATGATACCAAACATGATCACTGTATAACCCTATCATCAAAGCTATTACATTTTTAAAAACTGTAATGCTATCAGAGTGTGAGATCCTGGGTTCAATGTCTGGTATTGAAAAAAATATAAATGATGAAAATCTCGTATGTAAGCCATGATGGAGTTTAACTAGAGTTCCTTTAACTTTTACCTTTTAAGTTAACATTTTTGTGAAGAAACAAAATTAAGCCCAACTTGACTTTGCCCCACAAACTGCTCCTCCTTTCAGTGTGATCCATGATCTGTCTGTATGAGCATGACAGTGACCCCAACAAGCCTATGTTCAGAATGGATATGAGCACTGTGAGTGCCTGAGCATGAGCCCTGTGAGCACCATGGCTGTGTACAAGCACCAAAGCCAAAGTATATCTGCAACTGGCAAGCACATAGTCTAGAATATATATTTCCCCATCACTATAGTACCAATCTATAAGGGGAAATTTCCTTAGTGATAGGGATTAGGTCCAACCAAAACAGTCCCAAATTGTACATACCCAATAATATCACTGTAAAATCAATAGATCACTCTCCCACCAGAAGTGATCCCTGAGCACAGAACTAAGAGTAAGTCCTGCATGTAGATGGCTATGAACCTAAAATCCTAAAATAAAAATAAACACAAATTTAAAAAATCAATACTGGGGCAAGAGAGGTAGTACTGTGGGCAAGGTACTAGCCATGTATGGGGTTGCATCGGGTTCAATCCCAGTTATTCTAGATATAAGTGCAATTCATAATTCAGTAATTTAGAGCCAGGAGTAAAACCTGAAAATAATTAAATATACTTGATAGAATTAAGGAGATAGTGTGGGCATAGGCATTTGCCTTTGCCTTGCTTGCGTTTGCTCCCCAACACGTTATATGGTCTCTCTAGTATGACCAGGAATGATCCCTGAGCACAGAGCAAGGAGTCAGCCCTGAGCACCACCCACAAACAAAGAAGAATTAACAGAACTAGAAACAGAGATTAATTTAGAATTAAAGCAGATTTTAACATAGCTGTTAGAGATGAAAAGCAAACACATATATTAACTAAAAACACACATCTGCACAATGAAAAAATTAATATTGGGGCTGGGCGGTGGTGCTAGAGGTAAGGTGCCTGCCTTGCCGGCGCTAGCCTTGGATGGACCACGGTTCGATCCCCCAGTGTCCTATATGGTCCCCCAAGCCAGGAGCGACTTCTGAGCGCATAGCCAGGAGTAACCCCTGAGCGTCACCAGGTGTGGCCCAAAAACCAAAAAGAAAAAAAGAAAAAAAATTAATATCATTTGGTACTAGATTTCACTAACATCACATTGCCAGAAATAATTCCTCTTAAAGAGACTACCAAATCTCTGGATATGAAGAAAAAAGGGAAGAGGACATGAAAGCAGTCAAGGTAACACAAACTACAAGGTAAGAGATGTACATACCTGTCCAGGGAGATCAAGAGGTTGATGTATTAAAGAATATCTTTAAAGGACAGAAATGCTAGGTGCCCAGTTTTATGTGCTCATGAATCTCTTGAGAATCTTTATCAAAGGTAGATTCTGACCACATGGTTAGGAGAGTCTGAGCTTCTATCTTTCTAATATTCTCCCAGGTGAGGCCAAACCCACTGAGCCATGTATCACAATGTGAGTCATAGAGAATTAAGACCACCGAAGAGAAGTTGAGGTTGAATTCATAAAAAGTACAGAAAAAAAACCACTTAAGTACTTTAGGGAGGGAGAAGAGACATCTCTTTCTCACAGAAGAATTCAATTACTAAATAGAGCAGAAAGAAATCGAACATTATCATTAGGCTAATACCTCAGTAATTATTGGTACAGTTAGGATCTACAGATAGGAACTAAAATTAGTATGCAGAAGGTTGGGAGAAATAGAACATATGCATACTCTCAAAATACCTCCCCAAAGGTATTTATTAATTTTCAAAAGGAAAATATTAAATTCGCAAGAGAAAAAGGTAGCAGATTACTTTAGTCACATGAATGAGGTTTGTTTAGCATCACCTGTAATAAGACATGTTGACATCATGTATCTTCTGATATGTGATGCAGAGAAAGGTGTAACTCTCTCTGATATTCTTGCTAAAGCTATAAAATTCATTATAATCATCAGGGAAAAAACAGACTAACCTAATAGCAGAACACTTCTAAGCCACACTCTTCAAAAGTGTAAAGACAATGAGAGAGAGAGAAAGAGAGAGAGAGAGAGAGAGAGGAGAGAGAGAGGAGAGATTAAAAATAATTTAGGATCTCTGATTGAGAGGTGAAGTAAACTGACAAATAACTAACTGTGGTATGAGATGAGCCTGAGAAATTCTTGAACAGAAATAAGAATCTAGAAAAAAAATAAAGACAATTAAGTAAGGTCTATCATTTGGTGGAAAATATTAAGCCAATGTTATTTTATAAAAAATACTGTGTGGTAGACCCAGAGAGATAGCACAGCGGCGTTTGCCTTGTAAGCAGCCAATCCAGGACCAAAGGTTGTTGGTTCAAATCCCGGTGTCCCATATGGTCCCCCGTGCCTGCCAGGAGCTATTTCTGAGCAGACAGCCAGGAGTAACCACTGAGCAACACCGGGTGTGGCCCAAAAACAAAAACAAAAATACTGTGTGGTTGGGGAAGGCAGTGGCTGCAGAAATTCTGCTGCACACAAGCAACTCTTCTCTAAGTCTCAAGTTATCTGAAAAGACCAGTCAAATAAACAAAGCAAAACATGACAGGCATCTTTGTACAACTGCAGTGGCTGAAAACTGGCCATAGTCCAAACTTGTCCCAGTGGCTCATTCTGTACATAAAGTGGTCTTAAAACATAGCCTCTTTCATTCATTTGCATTGTGTCTCTGGTTATTTTATTACAAACAATAGAGCTGAAGAGTCATAGCAAACTTACAGCCTTTAGAGAAAAAGGCTTCTCACATAGCCATTAAGAGCATCAACTCTGGATTCAAATCCTGATAATCCTGTTACTAATTAGTGACTCCCCTCCACCCCCTGTATCTATTTCTTTACAGATGAGCCTGCAAAGCAGCAATGAGTTACTGATCTCACCGGGTTATTATGAATTTTAATTTATATAAATAGAAGGAAATAAAATGTAATAAGTAGCGTTGATTGTTTTGCTCATTTTTCTTTGTGTGTTTTTGGACCACATCTGGCAATGTTCCAAGGCGACTCTTGGTAGTGCTTAGGGGACCATGTAGTGCTAGGAGATCAAATCTAGGACATAAAAATGCAAAGCCTGCCTCCTCTCCTGTATGTCATCACCCCAGCCAAAAATCTATTAAGCTATTTTTGGTTTTGGTGGTGGTGGTTCCAGGAATTGCTATCACACAAATCTTCTAAGCTCAATTTCCATAATTTGATTAATATTTTCTTACATTAAATAGTTGGAAGGGAAAAATATAAGTTGAAAGTCATTATTTTGTTGGGTTGAAAGTCAATATTTTGTTGGGCTTTCTTAAAACAATTGCTATTTAGTTGTAGGAAGATCTCTGGACATTTGCAATCTTCCCTCAAGATTCTTTCCAAATGTCCACTCTGATTCCATCTCTTACTGCTCCACGCAGGAGCAATCAGCTCTACCCTGCAATTAGAGGGGACAACCCCTGTGCACTTATGAACCCCAGATGTTCACTAGTTCATCTGTACCAGCAGCTACTGGTTGCATATGTATTCACAGCTGAAAAAAAACCAACAACTGTGGAAGGCTGAGAAGTGGTCCTCCATCTCCTGATTCGCAGAATTTATGAAATTACCTTACAAGGCCAAAGAGACTATTACCTTATACCCTATCCCCTCTGTGGCCCTGTGTGTGTATGTATGTATGTGTGTATGTGTGTATGTATGTATGTATGTGTACATGATTGTGTTTAGGATACTTAAAGAAACTGAGTCTGGGCTGAATTATCTGGGTGAGTTCTAAATGCAAATTCCATGTACCCAGTTAAGAGACAATCAGGGGGCCAGAGAGATAGCACAGAGGTAGGGTGTTTGCCTTGCACACAGCCAACCCAGGACTGATGGTGGTTTGATTCCTGGCATCCCATAAGGTTCCCTGAGCCTGCCAGGGACAATTTCTGAGTGCAAATCCAGGAGTAACCCCTGCGTGCTGCCAGGTGGGACCCCAAAATACAAAGAGACAATCAGAGTGTGTTCTGACATAGAAAAGAGAGGCAGACACAGGAGAGGATGATGTAAAGTTTGAAGTGAGATGGGAAGTGCTATCATACAAGTCAGAGAATACCTAACAATGCCTAACATGGTGGAAGAAAGCAGAAGAGATAAAGAATTTACCCAAGACTGGCAGTGGAGGTCGTGGATAGGGAAGACAGAGTCACACTTAAGCCACATTCTCTACTCAGTGAAACACATTTGGATTTTTGAGCTATATAACAATGGGAGAATAAATCTATGTTCTTTGAAGCCACAAAGAGTGTGCCGATTGGTTATAGCTGGGAAATCAACATACACAAGTGCACCCTACTGACATACATGAATGTACATGCACACACATATTGTACTTTTGGTCTTTTTTTAAAAAAAATCTAGGGGAGAAAGTGATAAAGGACTGGAATGCATGTTTGAGGCTGAGGTCCAGGGTTCAATCTCTGGCCGTGCAATGATCCAGCACCACTGAGGGCAGCCCTAAGGGCCTAACACCATACTGCCAACTCTGAGCACTGCTTGAGAGATCAAATATATATATATATATATATAAGTGATAAAAACTAGTAACCCTAAAGTCTAGGTTTACTAAAGCCTTCGGCAAATGAATTGAATCTTTTTTATAAATTATTAATATAAATAAAAAAGTTAAATCCCTCCTCACCATAAAAACCAGAACATGAATGACACAGCCAGGGAGTACAGGGCTAAGGGGCTTGCCCTGCACTCACCTGGCTCAGATTTAACCCCCTGCCTGAGTCTTGCAAGCAGTAATTCCTATTTCATGGGAAATGTAGGCAATGAGGGTAACAAGAAAATGTCTCTTACAAAAATATTTGCCACGTGGATGTGTGTGAATGAAAACTCAAGCTTCAAAATCAGGACCTGGAGAGACACTATCAATGTAGGAAATAATTCACTCAGTGAAAGGGGATAAGATCAGGAATTCCAACACACAAGCTTTCCACACCTCAGAAACAGGAAGGTCAGTGAAGAAAGACCAGAGAATGAATGCACTGTCTTCCTTTGAATTCTGGGCTTTTTATTAGCAAGAACCAGACTATACCCTAGGGTAGAGAAGTAATATTGATTAGGGTAAGACCCAGTATTCCAATTAACCAGATCACTCTCTTGGGTGGAGAACAGAAACTGAGTAGAGAAGGACCCAGTAATCCAACAGATGTTAGGGGAGAAAGGAACCCTCATTCACTTTTGGTGGGAATGTTGTGAGTCAACCTTTTTGGAAGACAAAATGAACCTTTCCCAAATATCTAAGAACTGAATCTTCCATAGAAGCCAGCAATTCTACTTCTCGGCATCAACGCCAAGCACATTAAACACTACTTCAAAAAGATATTTGTGCCTCTATATTCACTGCAGCACTATTCATAGTAGTCAAGGCCTGGAAACAACTCAAGTCCAAGAACAGACTGAATAAAGCAACGATAGCACATATACACAGTGCAATACCGCTCAGCATTAAGAAAACATTATGACATCATGCAATTTGTCACTACATGGAGAGATCTGGAGAGTATCATGTTGAGTGAAGCCACTTAGGAGAGGTACAGAGAACAATCTCTCTTATAGGTGAAATACAGTAAGGAAATAACAAATGGCCAAAGGCAACAGATCTAGGGCTATAACAGAACTGAGCACACAGGGTGGAGAGCAGGGAACATTGGTGGAGGGAAGCAAACACACTGGTAATGGGTGTGGTGTTGGAACAATGCTCCATGAAACTCATTTGTAAGACACAATAGGTACCTCAATAAGAGTGAAGGGGGACTTACTTGCCATAGTCAAACAGCTCTGCAGCAGCTTTTCTTCATGAGAGCTGGAAATAATTTTTAAATGTTAGCAACTTAGGGAACAGAGTGATTGTACAACACATAGGGTAATTGCATGCAGCTGACCTGGGTTCAATTCCTGGCATCTCTTATGGACCCAAGTATGACCAGGAGTAATTCCTGAGTGCAGAGCCAGGAATATCTTCTGAGCAGTGCCAGGTCTGCCCCAAAAAAAACAAGTGTTAGCAACTTACATGGGACTTAGCTGGAAAGCTCATGCCTTGCTGTATGAGGCACAGGGTTCATTCACCCTCCCCACAAAAGGCCAACATGATGAAATTTACCAGAAATTGGGCATGTGGGTTCAGGAGGTGTTGGACAGGCTCTCCTATACTATCTTCCTCAAGTCATTGCTCTTTATGTTAGTCTGTTTTGTTCTATACTGATTTCTCTGCATTCTGTTTTTTATGCTGTGTTCAACATGGCACTTAACAGGACACTAATGTTTGATACCTTGAACTACTAGGTTCAGACTTCATAGAAAAAATTTAAAACTAATAAAATGACATAACAATTCTTGAATTCTTGCTTTGTTTTGGAGGCACCCCCACCAGTGTTGTGGGAAGGGCGGTGAGGGGACATTGTTCCTGCAGTGTGCAGGGACCATATGCCACCAGCGATCAATCCTTCTTGCAAAGCATGTGCTCCAGTGTTTGAGCTATCTATCACAGCTTCCTGAATTTTTCAAGGGAAACTAAAATAGTCTTAAATTATAATTTGAACAAAAATAACCATATTCGGGGATCAGAGCAATAAATAGTACATTGGATAGAGTTGCCTTGCACACAGCCAGTCCAAGTACAATTCCATAGCACCTCATGTGGTCCCCCAAGCCTGCCACTGATTGCTGAGCATAGAGCCAGGAATAACCCCTGAGCACAGTCAGTATGACCCCAAACCAAAAAGATACAATATTTTAAGCAAACAAGTGACATTGCTAAGGCCTCAGAGTTTTGTGCTCAGTTTCTAGAGGAAAATCATAGTGATAACGATTTTTTTGCTTTTGGGCCATACCAGCAGTGCTGAGGGGTAACTCTTGATTCTGCTCTCAAAAATTGCTCCTGGCAGGCTCGGGGACCATATGGGATGCTAGAAATCAAATCCGGGTATATCCTGATTGGTTGCGTACAAAGCAAATGCCCTATTGCTGTGCTATATTTTTGGCCCATGACTCTGCTTTTTTACGAGCAGTTTGGGGATAAAGTATCTTACTCCTAATTCCTGGCCACATAATATTACATAATCTGTGAGTTCCACTTCCTTTGTGTTGATCTGTTAATACAGTTTTTTTCATCACAGAACCAGATGTAGGCTACACGTGCTACTGGATATGGCCCTAAACTCCCTAATCTATTCCCATGGAATCCTAATTCCATGACCTTCAATCATCATAGTAATGAAAGAACTGATGTGGGGAAATTAGATGCAACATCTGAACAGACATACTATAAGGGCTTGACTAGTTGAAAGTTACAGACTGACTCTAGTTACAGACTTCCACTACTTTTAACAGTTTGAAGTGTAATTTAAAGTAGCAGAATTAATATAAATTTGTTGCCCAGCCCTTGATAGTTTATAGCCAAGAGCCAAATGCTTCTAAAGTGTGACAAATGATCACTCTAATTAAAACTGATCAAGCACTTAGCTGTGCTGCTTAATGGTATAATGCCCTTAAGAGGATTAGACAAACAATTTTGGAAATATACAAAGCCATGGCGTTTGTTAATGAACTTTGGATAGAAAGAATAATGCATTTTAGTGTTTCAATAAGTGACTATAAGTTACTTCACACTTGCCAAGTGATGACCTAAAACTGATTTGAATAAATGTACTAAAACACACTCCCTGGCTCTGCTGCTTGTTTTTTTTCTGCTATTCTTTGTTGTTGTTGTTGTTGTTGCTGCTGCTGCTGTTGTTATTGTGTGTGTGTGTGTGTGTTTAATAAAAACAACTTGAGAGAGTGAGAGAGCTGGAGCAAAAGAACAGTGGGTAGGGCATTTGCCTTGCACATAGCCAATCCAGGTTCGATCATTGGCATCCCAGCCAGGAATAATTCCTAATTGCTTTGCATGAAGCCAACCAGGGATGGATCCTGGCTTGATTTCTGACATCCCTTACAGGCCCTGAGCCTGACAGGAGCAATTTCTGAGAACAAAATTCCTGAGTAATTTCAGAAATAAGCCCTCATCACCACCAATGTGGTGGCCCAAATACAAACAAAACAAAACAAAAGTTAATAAACTTGAATGTATAGCCTAATTTATCATTATTTTTATTTGTAGTGAACACTCTTAAGTCTCATTTTAGTAATCTCTATTTTTCCCCCCAGACCCACTGTTGTTTCACCTATCACAGAGTTACAATCGATGACTAACTGTTACTAGGGAGCCAAGATTTATTAGAAGATCAAGCAAAATTCTGGGGATTCTTTTTTCCTGTGTCACTTTTCATTGCCATCATCTGCTTAGCTACAAGGTTCTTTGTCTCTTTTAGGCCAGTACAGCTATTGCCAATACTAGAGAGAGCTGCTGGCTTCGGAAAGGCTTTCTGACACATCTCCCAGCCTTCATCCTGAACTCTCCCCACTCTTCCCTTTCTGGTTAACTCTGAACTGCACTTCATCCCTCTCCTTTTAGAGCATCCCTCATTCCCTAATTAACATAAATCCCAACCTTAGCCAGTAGAAAGTAGTATGGACTGGCTGATTTGGGAGCTACAAAGAACTGTCTGAAATCTTAATCTTTAACTGACAAGCCCCAGAACACTGACTATCACTGTTATTTCAATTTTTTCATCTGATGCTGAGTGCTGGGGTCAGGGTGGGCAGGGACAGAGGGTGTGACACCTTTTAGGTGTTTTGTGGTCACCTTTATTTGTGAATGAGCAATACTGTATATTAAGGCTGTGGCACCAAATAGGCTCTACAAACCAATAACCAGTAGCATGCGCGCGAGTGCGCTCATACACGCTCATACACATACATACACACACACACACACACACACACACACACACACACACACACACAAATACCCAACCAATTAATGCATCAATAAATCCACTAGTCAAAAAACGTTGCTGCTTCTGAGAATTGCTAAGGAAAACCCTTTCCACCTAAGTTACACTTTTCCAGGCACCTTATCATCTCTGTAAACTTCTCACCATATCCAAAAGCTTCTCATTCACTCCTTAGTCAGCCTCCTCATTCTCCACAGACTTCTGGGACCTTCATTTCTGCCAGGGTGAGACACTGCAAGGACAGAATTTATATTCCACTCTGAATGCAACCTCAAAATGAACAAAACACACATTTTCCTAGATACAAACAGTGTGCTCTAGAGCTTGGAAACTGAGGGTAGCCCTGCAGCAGAGTAATTCCCTCCAGGCCAGAGCTGGAAATACCAAGGCGAACTAAAGCTCAAAAGAAAAACAGCCTCACAGAAAGAAATTTGGGCAGATCTACACAGTCTTGAAGAATTCAGCTGAGGGGGGCTAGAGAGGTCAGAAAGGGGGGCCAGAGGAGATAAGTACTTGCCCTGAATTAAGTTGAGTTCTCATAGATATAAGGAAACTGGGAGACTAGAGGAGCCTCCAGAAAGTACTAGAAAAGAGACTGCAGCATCCAAACACACACACACACACACACACACACACACACACACACACACACACGAAAAGAGTCTCCTCTGTCACATATTGGAGATACTCTGAACAGAGTCCTCTGGGGTCTTATCTAGTTCTGGGGACTGAGTCTCCCCAATTCAAGCATAATTCCAGGGGCTGGAGAGATAGCACAGTGGCTAGGGCATTTGCCTTGCACAAGGTTGACCTGGGTTTGATCCTGACATCCCATAGGGTCCCACAAGCCTGCCAGGAATAATTTCTGAGTGCAGAGTCAGAAGTAACCCCTGAGGGGCGGGAGTGACAGCACAGCAGTAGGGCATTTTCCTTACAAGTGGCCAATCCAGGACGGACACAGGTTCCATCCCCAGCGTCCCATATGGTCCCCAAAGCCAGGAGCGACTTCTGAGCTCATAGCCAGGAGTAACCCCTGAGCATCACCAGATGTGGTCCAAAAACCAAAAGAAGAAAGAAAAAAAAAGTAGCTCCTGAGAGTCACTGGTTGTGGCCCAAAGCAAAAACAAAACCAAAAGTATAATTCTGGTTCAGATTTGATTCTAGAAGAGGCAAATCATTTCCAATTAAGTTAACTATATTCAAGAAGCAAAGCTCAAGAATATTTCTAAGAACTTGAAAATATGCAGCAACTGGGGCCGGAGAGATAGCATGGAGGTAAGGCGTTTGCCTTGCATGCAGGATGGTGGTTCGAATCCCGGTATCCCATATGGTCCCCTGAGCCTGCCAGGAGCGATTTCTGATTTCTGAGCATAGAGCCAGGAGTAAACCCTGAGCACTCCGGGTGTGACCCAAAAACGAAAGGAAGGAAGGAAGGAAGGAAGGAAGGAAGGACGGACGGACGGAAGGGCGGGAGGGAGGGAGGGAGGGAGGGGAGGGAGGGGAGGGGAGGGAGGAAGGAAGGAAGGAAGGAAGGAAGGAAGGAAGGAAGGAAGGAAGGAAGGGAGGGAGGGAGGGAGGGAGGGAGGGAGGGACGGGAGGGAGGGACGGAGGGAGGGATGGAGGGAGGGACGGAGGGAGGGAGGGAGAAAGAGAGAGAGAAAGAGAGAAAGAAAGAAAGAAAGAAAGACAGAAAGACAGAAAGAAAGAAAGAAAGAAAGAAAGAAAGAAAGAAAGAAAGAAATAAAGAGAGAGAGAGAGAGAGAGAGAGAGAGAGAAAGAAAGAAAGAAAGAAAGAAAGAAAGAGAGAGAGAGAGAGAGAGAGAGAAAGAAAGAAGAAAGAAAGAAAGAAAGAAAGAAAGAAAGAAAGAAAGAAAGAAAGAAAGAAAGAAAGAAAGAAAGAAAGAAAGAAAGAAAGAAAGAAAGAAAGAAAGAAGAAAAGAGAGAGGAAGGGAGGAAGGAAGGGAGGAAGGAAGGAAGGAAGGGAGGAAGGAAGGGAGGGAGGAAGGAAGGAAGGAAGGAAGGAAGGAAGGAAGGAAGGAAGGAAGGAAGGAAAGGAGGGAGGGAGGGAGGGAGGGAGAGAGAAAGAGAGAGAGACGAAGAAAGTAACAAAGAAAGAAAGAAATAAAGAAATAAAGAAAGAAAGAAAGAAAGAAACAAAGGAAAAAGAAAGAAAGAAGAAAGAAAGAAAGAAAGAAAGAAAAAGAAAGAAAGAAAGAAAGAAAGGAAAAAGAAAGAAAGAAGAAAGAAAGAAAGAAAATATGCAGCAATCAATAGGATAAAATATACAATGTTTGGTACCCAATTAAAAAAAATGATAAAGTATAGAAACAAGGAAACTTTCTCTTTTTTTCTTTCTATTATTAAAGGACTGCCGGGGGGAAGAGGGGCTTGCCAGGGATGGACTCTGGAGCATCACCCATACAAGGCAAGTGCTCTGCAGATGGGTCACATCTGAGACAAAATTAAGAGGCCTGATGATCTTAACGATTCTCTGTTATCTGGGTAATTCCAGGAAGGTTTATGTAACTTGTTAAGTCTTGGGTTCAAGACACTAAGAAAATAAAAGACAGATACTTTTGGCATCTCTATGTCACAAAGTATTCTCAAAACAATCCCCTAAACATCCTTGCTTTGAAGGGCAGCCATTCCTTCTCTCTCCAGCTGTCCTTCTGATTTCCTGAAAATCAGCTGCCTGCCAACTGCCAACTTCCAGCACAGCCCACAGTCCTTTCTGTGGTCCTTCTCATGATCCTGAACCAAAGTAAAACCAGAAAGATGAAGTTAATCTGACTTTTCAATAAAATGCTAACATAAATGTGCAAAACCTATTTTAAGGAATATTTCACTAAAGATTGTCCAGAATTACCCAAGAAAATTATTTTCTTCTTAAAAAAAAAAAAGCCAAGGAATTAATCAAATAGCATACAGTCATCTAGTAACAACCTGGCTCCACAATACACAGTAATACATTCTGGCTAGAAACACTCCTTGATGCAATGTAATCATGTGAGTCACATATATAAACTAACGCTTGGGGCCAGATGTAAGAATTAATTTGTCAGGGACAACATTCTACCACCTCCTTCCAAAAGCGAGATTACTAATTTCCTGTTTTAAGTATAGTTATCATACCTGTGCCAACAGAGAAGCAAGTGGAGGGTTACAACATGATTTGTGGGGAGATTTTTAGCCTGAAGAAATACAATTTTGCTTGCCATTAGCTCATAAGTTATTGCTTTGCAGAAAATTTCAAATAGCCTGTCTTAAAGCACAAAGAAATAACTAGGAAGCTCTGGCACCTTAAGGAAATGCACTTTAACCTTTACTTACCTTATTGCTGGCTTTTAAAAAGGTAATCTCTTAGACCTTATCATTTCACTTTGTGCATCCTGCTCAAAAGAATAACAAGATGTTCTAAAAGCATTTTTGGAAAAATATTTCTTATATAGAGAAATAGAAATAGTTGTCAGTTAGCTGCTATGTTAAAAGGGCATCTGAGACTAGAACAGCACTGCTTTATTGAGATAAGTGTTTCCTTTAAAGTTTAGAGGGAAAACTCTAAAGTGTTTTTCTTTATTGCAACCAAAGATTAGAGTATAAATACAAACTCATCAAACCTGTAATTATCATCTCTTATAGCAAACAATGTACAGTATAATTTTATATGAATAAATGAACAAAAAATTATATAGTCAACAGTTACTGAATGCCCTCTCTGTACAAGGTTATGTGATGTGGGAGTTTAAAGGAAGAATAGGTAGAGCTCTCTCTTTCTAAGAAAGGACCTTTAACAGGAGAAATGTGGGATTTAATGAGTGAAAATAAAATTAGATCTCAGGAACTCAGAGACAGTACAGGCTCATGCCTCATGTGTAACTAACTACTTAAATTCCAGCACTACATGGTCCCCCCAGCATTATGAGGTGAAGCTTTCGAGGCTAATATATTCCCAACCAGTTGGTCCTAGGACAACGAAGTGGAAAGTCAGCACAGTATTTTTCCAGATCTTATCCTCCTTCACTTTCTGTCGTACTGTAATAGTCCTTTTTTTCTTTCTAGAAATTCTTTCCTTCCTTGTCTTAGGGACATGCATCTCAGTTTTCAGCTACTACTTTGCCTTCTTGACCTTAGATTGTGCCTATTCCCATGCCCTAAAAGTGCCATTATTTCTAGAATTGAGATAGTGTAAGGATTAAATGTGCCTTGCACAACACTGGCCTTAGTTCAGCTGTAGTACTGCAAATGGTTCCCCAAACATAGCTGGGAATGGTCCCTAAGCACAGAGACAAATGTGGCTCTGAGTCATGTATGGCAACTGTACTGTTGGCTACAGTTGCTGTACCCAACACAAATACCGTAGCCCTCCTTGGTGCTTCCTTCCCAGTCTACAGAGGTGCTCCCAGCCCAGAATCACATTGTTGGTAGGGCACTTACCAATCTACATTTATTTGACTAAACGATGTCTTATCTCCCCAATGATTGGGCACACACATAAGAGGAGAATCACAGCTTAATCATCTTTCTTTCTTTCTTAAAGGCCACCCAAATCACTTAAACACACTCATGGCTCAAAGTACCAAGTGAGAAAGTTTGAAAAATACTTCTATCAGATTATTAATATCAAAATAGCCTTATAAATATTGTTGGCAATTTTCTTCTCTCAAATTAGCTTTTGATGTGTAATGAGACAAAGAGACATTATAACTATTTAATTTTATGTAATAAGTCTATCAGTTAATACATATTAATATATCTACTCTTCAATTAAAATGCTAAAAATAAGTTATCACTTACATAGCACTTACTATCCACCCATTCTAAGAAATACATATGCATTAAATCACTCCATTTTCTCAATAACCCTACGTGATAGTTACTGTTTTCATATTTCCCATTTTATAAATAAATAAGCTAAGGCAAAGGTTAAATGACTTCTTCAAGGTTACAGGTAGATACTGCAAAGCCAGGGTTCAAACTCAGGTGACCTTGGACCCAGTCTGCTTTTCTCACCCCATGTCTTACCTAGTGAATGGCTATTCACTACAGAAATCAAACTTTCTATAAGCATTTCATAACTCACATGAGCTCTTACCAGAGTTTTAATACGTAATACTTTTTTTTTCTGTAACTTAAACCATAGTATATGTACTAATTATATCAAAGTTCTGGCTAAAGTGCATATACACAATGTACTAATGCATATTTCATGTCAATTCTGTATTGAATATTACAATATTTGAAGTTACTTTATTCAACTTCTAAAAGCCCTTTGATTTTTATTTTTTTAAATCAATGCTCAGCTGTCTGCCCTGGTCTTCTGGGAAGGTGAGTTCCAGTCCTGGGTGCTCTAAACTTGACTTATCTTCCCAGATCTCTCCAGAAAATTCCCTGCTTTTGAAGGTGGAAACCCAAGCAGCACTTGGGGATTCAAACAAGGCCCAAGAATTGACCTATTCAGATCCTGCTGTGCCAATGACTCCCAGGGCCACCGCATCAGGGACCACTTGCTGCTTGGGATCAATAGGGCCACAACTCAGTTATACTGGGGGCTGGGGACAAGCAAGAGATCGCCTAGTAATGCTCAAGGGACCATGCAATAGAGCATCAAGACGCTCTGTTCTAATTTAACCCATGCATTATTTTTAAGTGAAATACATGGGATCAGGTTGGTGGGTCAGCATAAAGCACATGCCCTGCAAGCATGAGACCTAGTTCACTTCCTAACAATAACAACAACAACAACAATAATAACAATAATAATAAAATGAAGCATATAAAACAGCCTGCTAAGTTTTTGAAAGGCTTATCATTAGGATATATTATAGTGTAGTATGGGGTTCATTTTTATTAGAAGCCACCGTTTTCTACAGAGTGGAAACCAATGAAGTTTTGAGGATGTAAATGAATAAGGAAGAAACTGGCCAAAACCAGGGGGCAGAACCTCTTCTTGGAAAGACAAAAGAGATGAAAGGCAGCCCTAGGAGAGCCTTAGAAGCACAGAGGACAAAAACAGCTACAGAGGTGGAATTTCTGGGCTGCCTTCATGAGTGATAGGATGAGGGATCAGGGAAAGGGATAGAATGAGACTGGTTGTGGGAGAGGTTGAGGAGGCAAGGGTGGGGAAAATAAATGGTGGCACCCTTAGTACAGCCAGAATTTGAGGCTGGAGTGAAAGTATAGTGGGTAGAGTGCTTGCCTTGCATGTGACTGACCCAAGTTTGATCTTCAGCATCCCATTTGGTCCCCGAGTAATTTGTGAGTGTAGCCAAGAGTCATTGCCAAGTGTGGCCCCAAAACTAAATAAATAAGCATTTAAAAAGTAAAAAACAACAGCCAGAATTTGGCTGGCCTTGTTTGTTTTTGTTTGTTTGGTTGGTTGGTTTTTGAGCCACACCCTCCCACACCCAAGTGAACTGGTACTGGTTTAATAGAAAAGTCAGTTTGGTTCAGTGTGCAGAGAGACCATGAGGCAAGAAGCCACTGACTCCATGATTTTCATGACTGTTTATTGGTTTATTAATTCTTTGCTGCTACCCTTTTTCAGACCCATTCTTCTGGGGTGGAAATATAGCATGGGGATTGATTTTACAACTCTGGCCTCAGAATTTTACTGGTCTTGGAGACTACTGCTGTCTTCACCCCAAACTGTTCAGACACTGGAATTTTTATTTGTCCTTTTTACATATAAACTAAGAGCCATACTGCTGGCCATTAGGTAAAGGAAAAACTACTGCATTACAAAGTGCAACGGGTTTCTGATTTTCAAGTCACTTCTGAATTGTACAGTGCCACAGGAGGCATTAACATTCACTAGCTACCTACCAGCAAGTCTGCCAAAATGCAGTTGTTTTGGGCTTCTGGCTGCTGGGATTCTGGATAAGTGGGAATTTAATGTGATAATAATTATATTTTCTTTCTATGATAGACTTAATCTCTTTTTCACATACCAATGTGAAGTAAAATGATTCTAATGACCACCACTCTGTCATCAACTTTCAGATGAGATTCAAAGGCCAAATAACCAGTCTGCTGCTGAACGCAGAGAGATGCTGAGAATATAGCATGCGTATCTAGAATACCTATTATAGCACTCTTCCTGTCAAATACAATGAATACTAAATACTAAATACATTATATAGTATTACATACTTCCCCAAAAAGAAGTATAATATGATCAAAAGTGGCACAAAAGTGCAAACTGTTTTCACTAAGGCTTTACTGGGAAAAAATACTTGAAAGTGTAGCAAGAAGCTGTTTAGCAAATAATGTAGTCATATGTATGGCTGCTTACTCTCTTAAAGAAATGGAATTTTCGAAGGTTAATATTAGATTAGACATGCTACTCAGATTCTATTAAGATTTGGGTAACAAAGGATTTGTCAGTTAAGGATCACATGCACTCTGAACTTCCAACAGCCTTGTAAAGCTCTAGAAAAAACTTTTCCAAGTATTTCTAAAGTTCCACAAAACCAATACCCCAGAGATCATCCCAGTGTCTCCTCTCCTGTAACATCAAGCTTCTCTGACCTTTCCCCCTGATCTTTGACCTTTCCCCTGATCTTCTTTGACCTTTCCCCATCTTCTCTGACCTTTTACCCATGTTCTCTGACCTTTCCATCCTGATCTCCCTTTGCTCTTCAAACCACCTAGTTCTGACATCTACGCTTCTCATGATGCATTGCTAAAAGACTGCCACCTAATCCTGCTAACAGATTCCAAATAAACTTGTTTTTAAAAGAGGATAGCTTTAAAACAAAACCATACATAATGGACCCCAAGTTGTAAAAAAAAAAATATTACTGTTATGACTACTTTATATTCTTGATCAGTACAGTGGTCCTCAAGACATGGAAAAATTATTCTAGTTTCAATCTATTCATGATCAAAAATTCAAAAGAATTGGGGCCACAGTGATAGTAAAATGAGTAAGACATTTTTGCCTTGCACGCAGCAGACCAGGGTTTGATCCCTGATTCCATATGGTCCCCCAAGCAAATAATGTCAGATGTAATTTTTGAGAGCAGAATAGGAGTAACCCGAGTGCCACTGGGTATCCCCACCCCACCCCACCCCCGCAAAAATAAAGTTTAAAAGAACTAAAGAAAGAAAAAAAAAAAGCTAAAGAGATAGCCTTTTCATTTCCACCACAATCATACAGCTTTCTGTTTTAAAGACAAGCTTAGTTGAGGGCTGAAGCAATAGCACAGTGGGTTAGACATTTGATTTTCCAGGTTTGATCCCTGGCATCCCATGAAGTCCCTGAGCACCACCAGAATTAATTCCTGAGTGCAGAGTCAGGAGTAACCTCCAAGCACTGCTGGTGTGCTTCTTCCCAAAAAATAACCCAACAATTTGAAAAATAACTACCAAACTACCAAAGACAATTTTCTGATTACCAATGTCTTGTGTTATTTTCCAGAAAGTCTTTACAGTAGAAGTATAAACACATATACTCTAACTCAAATATAGCACCAATGGCCCTATACTACTACTACTACTCAGCACCTTGGTTTGATTCTTAGCATCATAAAGACCATCCATGTTAGCAAATACAGAATGATCCTATTCATTTTGTTTCCGTTCCTAAATTATATACCTAATCCCATTTTGTTAGACATTTAACTTTCTAAATCTTTTGCACTACAAAGTTGCCACAATATCTTTGTGAAAAATCAATTTGCAATGAGAATATCTGCAAAAATAAATTGCCAGGGGGTATCTCAGGATATCTAAATAAATTAGGGATATCTAAGAAATTAGGATGGTCAAGTTTTAGGGGTTTTTGTTTGGGGGCCACATCCAGTACTGCTAAGGGCTTACTCTTGACACTGCACTCAGAAATCACTCCTAATGGGCTTGGACCATCTGAGATGCCAGAGATAGAACCTGGGTCAGCTATGTACAAGTTAAGCACCCTACCTGCTGTATTATCAGAAGGCGAATTTTTAATTTGGGCAATGTTGTCAAAGTGTTATCTACATTATATTGCCTTTAACCACAATTATAATAACTTTTAAATTAAAATATAATTCCTTTAACCACAATGTACCATATTTCACTGCATAATCATCAGACTTTATGCCCAATTTTTTCTTTTTTCTTTTTTTGCTAAAAGATGGAGTGTAGGGGACAGAAAGATAACACAGCAAATATAACACTTGCTTTTCATGTGGTCAACCTGAGTTTGATCCCTAGTATCCTATATGGTCCAGGAGTGATTCCTGACTACAGAGCTGGGAGTAACCCCTGAGCATTGCTGGGTTGTCCCCCCACCAAAAAACAAACAAATGGAGTATAACCATTATATGACTTTTTTTTAAAGTGTCAGTGTTAATGGAAAACAGAATGTAGCAATTATATGCTGAAATACAATGAGTCTCAGTTTCCCCAAAGCTTTACTGTAAGTAAATAACATGCACTAAGGTTTTTGGTAATAGTTTAAAAGTACATTTCTCTTACCATGAGTTGACTATTATTTGATATTTATAAGTACTAATTCTAACTCCATTTCTGTGAACTATCTACCCATCCCCTTTGCCTTTTTTTATTAGGTTAACAAATTTTTATTAATACACATTAGTACTTTGAATATTAAGTACTTCCTCCTGTTTATATGTCACAAATAGTTGGTTACTAATGTGCTGATGTTCATCTCCAACCTGTCCCACTGATGATCTTTTCTTAAATGGAGCTTAATTTATCTGTCTTTTACCTTATACTTTCTGTATTCTTCAAGAGCAGAGATAGATATCTCCCATAATAAGTGATCTTCGTGAGTATTCAGATTCATACTTTCATTTCCTCTGTTTTGGCACTTTTTGAAATGAGACTTGGGAATAAAGACAAGCAGGAGGAGGTGGGGAGAGATAGCACAGAGGGTAGGAAAGTTTGCCTTGCCCATGGCTCACCCAAGTTTTATCCCTGGCACCCACAATGAGTGATCCCTGAATATAGCAATTGTGTTCCACCAAGCCCCTCACCCAAAAATAAAGTGGTAGAATGTCATAGATCATAAGCTTTTTCATACATAAGGCCCTGTGGATTCTCTCTCTCGCTTGCTTTCTCTCTCTCCTCTCTCTCTCTCTCTCTCTCTCTCTCTCTCTCTCTCTCTCTCTCTCTCTCTCTCTCTCTCTCTCTCTCTCTCTCTCTTCTTCCCCCCCCCCTCTCCCTCAAACGTCCCACCACCCCACACACACACACAGAACAACCATTCCCATCCTTCCCTGACCTTCCTATCCCTTTAGCCTGGATCTTTGTAGATTTTTTTTTCTCTTCTCTTTTGTTCAAGGAGTCTCACATGACCCTACATTTGTGTGGCCGACCTCAGAGAGTACATGCTCTAATTCTGGCTTCAATTTTAAGTTTATTGAAATCAAAAGGAATTTCATTAATGTCTTTTCAAAATAAATATGCCATTCAAATTGTGATAATTTTTCTATTTTAAGAAAATTATACAACAAAAACTGTTCAGATTGTTGCCTGCTGGGGTGAGAAAATGCAGAAAGATTGTCTAGCTATGACAAATAAACAATGCAAAAGTTATCACAATTTACAATAAAATCAGATTTCTGACTTTATCTTATGAAATTATGTGCAACAGAAACTTTCAAATTTTATTGCTCTTTTAGGTACTGTATTCTTCAATATTTAGACCTTGGTTAACAGTTTTCTTCCTCAGCCAACACTTGTGTGATATATTAAAATTATCAAGGGGACATTTTTACATTTATGAAAAAAAATTAGGTGTTAGTTTAGGAAACACATGATAAAGCTACTGCTGAAAATTGAGGCCAGGTTTATTTTAGATTTGACTTTTGAAAAAAAATCTAAAAATACACTGCATTTGCTCTTCCTTCTACTTCACTCTCCTTTTGATAGGGCAGGTCTGTCTTAAAAGCTACAACAAGCATCAGGAGATGCTCAAAAAGCTGCATTGATGCTTCACTTGTGGTGCCCTGGCTTTGAGCCTCTACAGCACAGTCCCCTGAGCATTCAGGTTCAGGATGCGCAACCACGGGGACAATGGTGGAGAAAAGTGGACATTCTGAGAGAGGAAAGGGTGCTAAATTATGTTTTGCATGTGACCCTATCATTAGCAGTATTATTAACCACAATGCCTAAATTTTTTTTAAGTTCATGTCTATACCATTCATATTTGGTTCCATTCACACTTCAATGTATTCTTGGATTATATAGAAAGAGAATGAAGGAGGAAAAGGGGATTGATCATTTCAATTTCTCTTTTGATCATTTCCCCATATCTTTTCATGCTCATTTGAGTTAAAAGATATACTATTGGTAAGAAAATAGCAAAAACCCCAAACATTTTAAGTAGTAATATTTATAATAATATCTCTTGCCTTAACCCCTTGAAAACACACCTCTTTACCCTAAAATAAAAATGAATGATGGGCTGGAACAATAGTACAGCAGGTAGGGTATTTACCTTGCATGTAGCCAAAGTCGAGTTCAATTCCATATGATTCCCTGAGCACCACCAGGAGCAACTCCTGAGTGCAGAGCAAGTGTAACCCCTGAGCATTGCCAGATGTAGCTCCAAAACAAACAAAAGATCTAAGAACACTTGAAAATATATATCATGGAAATACAAATAAAAACAACATATAGAGTGATAGTGCAGTTGTAGGACACTTGCCTTGCACATGGCTGATACAGAAGGGACCACAGTTCCATCTCCGGTGTCCCATATGGTCCCCCAAGCCAGGAGCAATTTCTGAGCACATAGCCAGGAGTAACCCCTGAGCATCATTAGGTGTGGCCCCAAAACAAAACAATATATATAATTTAAAATATATAATCTTACACTACTGAGTGCCATGTATCATAAAATCTGGATTATTTTTTCCTTTAGAAAAAATGTGTTGGTGGAGTTATGGTGCGAAAGAACCCTCGTTCACTATTGGTGGGAATATTGTCTAGGTACAGAATTCCCATATAACTCAGTGATAGCACTTCTTGGCATTTATCCCAGAAAAAAAATTCAAATTAAATTAATCCCAAAGGATACATAAACACCCATCTTCATCACAGTGCTCATTATGAGAGCAAAGATATAATAACAGCCCAAATGCTCAACTATGGATGAGTAAATCAAGAAATTGTATATTTACATCATGGAATACTACACAGCACAAAGAAAGGACAAAATCAGCAATTTGCTATAACATGGATGAAATTGGAGGACAGTATGCTGATAATGTCAGCAGGAATGAGAGAGATACATAATTATCTCTCACATATGTGGGACTTAGATACACAGAAAAGTAGCAGCAGAAGTCCAAAGGCAACGTAAGAGAAAAACTGATCCACATAACTGAGTTTAGGGTGAAAGCTTGAAAGGGATAAGTGCTAGGAATTTAGTGGTGGGAAGCAGGTACAATGGTTATGGGCAGGATTCTGGAATTATGTATAGGTAAAATCATCATCATTAACAATATCATAAGGGGCTGGAGTGATAGCACAGTGGTAGGTCATTTGCTTAGCATGCAGACGACCCGAGTTCAATCTCCTGCATCCCATGTGGTCCCTGGAGCCTGCCAGGAGCAATTTCTGAGTGCAGATCCAGAAGTAACCCCTGAGCACTCTCAGGTATGTTCCAAAATAAAACAAAACAAAACAAATATATACATATGTAGTAAATCACAGAAGTTTAATCAATTAAAAAATTTCTTTTTTTGGGTGGGGCACATCTGCCAGTGCTCAGGATACTCCAAGCTCTGAACTCAGGAACTACTCCTGGCAGTGTTTGGAAAACCATATAGGATGCCAGGAATCAAACCCTGTTGGTCCCGTGCAATATAAATGTTCTATCTACTGTACTATGCCTAATTATGGAAAGAGAGAAGGAAGGAAGGAAGGAAGGAAGGAAGGAAGGAAGGAAGGAAGGAAGGAAGGAAGGAAGGAAGGAAGGAAGGAAGGAAGGAAGGAAGGAAGGAAAGAAGGGAGGGAGGGAGGGAAGGAGGGAGGGAAGGAGGGAGGAAGGAAGGAAGGAGGGAGGGAGGGAGGGAAGGAAGGGAGGAAGGAGGGAGGGAGGGAAGAAGGGAGGGAGGGAGGAAGGAGGGAGGGAGGGAAGAAGGGAGGAAGGGAGGGGAGGAAGAAAGGAAGGATAGAGACATGGAGAGAGAAAGAAAGAAAAGGAAAGAGAGAAGGAAGGAAGGAAGGAAGGAAGGAAGGAAGGAAGGAAGGAAGGAAGGAAGGAAGGAAGGAAGGAAGGAAGGAAGGAAGGATAGAGACATGGAGAGAGAAAGAAAGAAAAGGAAAGAGAGAAGGAAGGGAGGGAGGGAGGAAGGAAGAAAGGAAGGAAGGAAGGAATGATAGAGACATGGAGAGAGAAAGAAAGAAAAGGAAAGAGAGAAGGAAGGGAGGGAGGGAGGGAGGGAGGGAGGAAGGAAGGAAGGAAGGAAGGAAGGAAGGAAGGAAGGAAGGAAGGAAGGAAGGAAGGAAGGAAGGAAGGAAGGAAGGAAGGATAGAAAGAGACATGGAGAGAGAAAGAAAGGCAAGGAAAGGAAGTCCTGTCTAGGGAGATAGCTCTAATGGCAGTCCTCCTTTCTAGCTCTGCCTTTTGTTCAGTGTGCCTGGCCCTAACAAATCAAATACCCTCACTGGAGAATGTGGCAACTTTCTGGTAGAGGCCTTTTCTAGTGGAGCCTGGAGCTAAAGGTCAGGTGTCCAGCTTTCCAGACCCAGGACTGAGAATCACTTACCCTCTGGGGTCATTGGGGCCATATCCTGTAAAACTAACTCAACTTTTCTGTTATCATAATTCTTGTAAGTTACAGATATTTAACATTTACATTATGATTTATTTTAATATGATTTATTTTAATTTATTTTAATATTAAGAACTACACATATATAATGGGGTCAGCAGTTAGGGCATTTGCCTTGCATGCAGCCAACCCAGGTTCAATCTCCAGCATCCCATATGGTTCCCTGAGCCTCCCAGGAGCAATTTCTAAGAACAGAGCTAGGAGTAACCCCTGAGTGCCAACAGATGTGGCCTAAAAAACCCCAACAATAACAACAATAATAATAAAAAAAACACTACACAGATATACTGCACACAGACACACAAGAGAATGGATTCATATAATCCACTAGAAACCTCATTTTATGACTATGACTCAGCACACAATTCCACGTAATACTCAAGTGTGATGTTTTAATGAACATTCATCTTCATCTATTTTCTCTTCTTCCCCTTAAAAGTCAATACCAAATCATAATCCATTCCTAATCAGATAAACAAACCCATCCATTTATCTCTTCTTTGACCTCTATCTGTCTCCTATTTGCTACTATTAAAGCATTTTCATGACAAAAGGATTTAGGAGAGTGTGTCCTGCTTTTAGAACATCAATAAAATAGAACTAAATTTAAAATAACTGTTCTTTGCAAAAGCTGCAATGTTTTTTCCCATAGTACTCTCAACCCAAGAAGGTCTAAACGTAAATCTAAGAAAACTTTAGAGAACAAAAGAACAAAAAAAAAAAAAAAAAAAAAACAACAAATCCTTCATACAGAATCTAAAATCAAATCCAGATCCACTCAACACACATATTCAATAGTGGTTTGGCAAGTTCTGTTTTGGATGGATCCTTAATGACAAGCAATTTTATGGATCATACCTTATGATGAAGTCTGCACTAACTAGGTATGCAATCAACACTGAATGAAGAAAAGCACTAGAACCAGAGTTAGCTCAATAGACTAGAGTGCATGCTTTGTATGCAGAAGGCCTAGGTTTGATGCCTGGCAACATATAATTCACTGAGTGCTGCCAGAAGTAACCTCAGAGCACTGATCTAGAAACCACCTAAGCCCCCTTTCTCAAAGAAAAAGAGAGTGTCCAAGTCACCTGAGGCTCATATGTACTACTGATCATCTTCTCTGGAGCAGCAATCCCCTAGGATTTTGTTACTGAATGGATAGATACAGAACTGCCTCTCAGTGCATGAAAACTCAGAACCAGGTTAAGGACAGACTAATGATTTCAGTAACAGAGATGATGTACATCATGTCAATAATCCCAAAAACCAATTTGGGCTCACTGCAGGCAAAGCTTCTAAGTCCCATCTGGATTTCAAATCATGAAATACATAGCTATTCAGGGAATGTAAGGAACGGGCAACTGACATGACATATAGATGAATAGCCTTGAATACTAGTATTTTTCTCTTATGAGTTTTTTTGATAATTTTGGATAACTTTATTGGAAAGTAATAAGTTGTTTTGTTTTGTTTTGTTTTGTTTTGTCCTTGGGAGTTCTGCTTCTTCTTTTTTCTTTTTGTATTAAAAGTGCTGCCATGGGGCTGGCGAGGTGGCGCTAGAGGTAAGGTGTCTGCCTAGTAAGCGCTAGCCAAGGAAAGATCATGACTGCGGTTCGATCCCGCGTCCCATATGGTCCCCCCAAGCCAGGGGCAATTTCTTTCTTTTTTTTTGTTTTGTTTTTGTTTTTTTTTGGGGGGGGGCCACTCCCGGCAGTGCTCAGGGGTCACTCCTGGCTGTCTGCTCAGAAATAGCTCCTGGCAGGCATGGGGGACCATATGGGACACCGGGATTCGAACCAACCACCTTTGGTCCTGGATTGGCTGCTTGCAAGGCAAAGGCCGCTATGCTATCTCTCCGGGCTCAGCCAGGGGAAATTTCTGAGCACTTAGCCAGGAGTAACCCCTGAGCATCAAACGGGTGTGCCCCCCTCCAAAAAAAAAAAGTGCTACCATATTAATTTGGAATTGCTATGCTGGGAACTACAACCAAGATGTTTGCCAAATCACTTTGCCAGGGAAAAGGCATGAGGACTAGAATCTCTTGCAGAAAAGTATAGAGCCACCAATTAATTTTTTCCTGGCCACACCCAGCAATGCTCAGAAGTTATTCTTGGCTCTGTGTTCAGAAACTACTCCTAGTGAGCTCAGAGGACCATATAGGATGCCAGGAATCAAAGTTGGGTTAGCCGTGTGCAAGAGAAACACCCTGATCACTGTACTCTCCCTAGCTTCCACCAATTAACAATTAGATAAACTGATACAAATCAGTATAAATGGGCCAGTGAGATAGTAGAGGGTGAGGGTACTTGTCTTGCATGCAGCAAAATCCTGGCTGAATAGCATTTTGAATCCTGAGCACCGTATGTGGATCCCAGAGCACCACAAGGAGTGATTGCCAAGATAGGAGTAAGCTTTGAACACTGCTGGATATGGCCAAATAATCAGTAAATAATTTTTAATCATTAAGAGGCCAGAGTGATAGTACAGCAGGTAGAGCACTTGCATGTGGCTGATCTGAATCCAATCCCCAGCATCCCATATGGTCCCCCAAGCCCACCAGCAGTGATTCATGAGAAAAGAACCAGGAAGTATCCACTGAGCACTATGAGTGTAACCCAGAAAGACCAAAAAAAAAAAAAAAAAGTTGAAGAAGAGTTATTAAGAAATATATATAAGGGGCCAGAAAGAGCACAGCAGTAGGGCATTTGCTTTGCATGCAGCCGACCTGGGAGGGACCCAGTTTGATTCCCAGCATCTCATATGGTCCCCCAGCCTGCCAGGGATGATTTCTGAGTGCAGAGCCAGGAGTAATCCCTGAGCGCCCCTGGGTGCAGCCCAAAAACCAATCAATCAATCAATAAATAAATAAAATTTAAAATTATGTAAAATCTGTAAAGGAATTCTAAGACTTGAGATAATGCTGAAAACCTATCACAATGTCTACAACTACAATTACTAGTTAAAATAATATTAAACTGAAATAGCAACATGATCATTCCAGAATACTTTTAGAAGTAAAAGCAAAAACAACAATAACAAATCTTTATCATGGTACCCAATAGTCACAACTCTATTATAAAGATCACAACTTGGAGTGGAGGAATTATCTCAAAAGGGTTGGGGTGCATGTTCTGTATGTGGAAGCCCCAGGTCCATCTCTGACACTGCTGGGTCTGACCCTTTATCTTATTTAAGGGGTTTGTCAGAAAAAAACCAAACTTGTGCCATTGCTTGGTAACATTAGTTGGGCAGCAGAGGAAAAGTAAACATGGCTGAACCCTCAATGCTTTCTTGTTCCTATGCCCATAAGAAATGACACTTAGTACCTTCCTTTCAGATTACAGTAACTGAAAAGACTGAAAAGTGATTCTTTTTTCTGAAATCACAAAGAACTAATAACTGACAAGTTAGTTGGGTCCCACCCTCTTCACTGTGGCCCTAGACAACTCTTCATGCCCTGAACCAGACCTCATGATAAAAGCTGAAAAAGTTTCACACCTTTCCCCTGAAAATTCTTGCCCTCATTCAAGTTAGGAACATATAAGATAAAGAAATTTTGTGTCATCTATTCTTCCACAGATACCCCCCCTCTCAACTGACTATATCTTGAGGGGCTCACATTCTTCATATAGTAGCTTGAATATTTACCACCCCCTTAGCATATCTAAATCCACTAAAAGCACCCAAGGTATCTCATTCTTTAGAGTTCGAGTCAAGTATCTTTTCACTTTTTCCTCCTCTTCTCAAGGATTCAAAAATGTGGATTCTTCCCCCAGTGACATTAAAAAATTCCTTTCTTTCCCTTCTGGATTTCTACCAGAAAGTTCACCTCAGTCGGCAGCTTCCCATCCAGTGAGCTACCTATACTTGGCTTTCAAGCCCTCACCACCAGGTGACTCTCAGCAACCTGGACTGACATCTGAGGAAGCCTTGGAAAGGTTCAATGAGGTGGAACAAGCAGTACACACTAGCCCAGGATGGACTGAGGTTCGATCCCCCGGTGTCCCATATGGTCCCCAAGCCAGGAGTGATTTCTGAGCCCACAGCCAGGAGTAACTCCTGAGTGTCACTGGGTGTGGCCCAAAAACAAACAAACAAAAAAAACAAAACAAATAAAAAATCTGCCCTGGCTTTCTTACTTCATACTTGTCCCAAGATCTCCACTATCCATGATGGTCCTTTCTCCTCTCATGGCAAGGCCTCTTCCCGCCCATCCTTCCCAGCAAATGTTTACCATGAACTCTTGACCACACAAGACTGTTCACAAATACTGCTTACTCATTCTTCACTTAGCACCTTGGGGTCTCTTGTTCTGCCTTGGACAGAACAAGGACAAGGTCCTTGAACAGAATAAGGACCTTGCATTGTCCTTAATTTCCCTTTTCTTAGAATTGAAAAATCATCACAAATCTATGAATGACTCCCTTCTGTTTGTTTTTAATAGAAAATCACAACTGCCATCTTAAGTTCTATGTCCATTGAGTTGGGAATATAGCTCAGTAGTAGAGGCCCTAAATTCAATCTCACACACACACACACACACACACACACACACACACAGTTTTGTACATTTTCTTTTTAAAAATGTACCTCAACACACATATATTCATGTATACATAAAAATTACAATTAGTTGATTATGCTTGCTAGTTTGTGTAAATTGCTGCAATTCTGAAAAAAATAATTTAGCAGTGTCTTGTAAGCTAACTTTATATACCTCATAAATCAACAATCCATATCTTAAAATTTTTCTCAAGTGAAACACTAACACATGCACCCTGAAGAAAATGATCAGAGCAGCACTCTGTAATTATTTTTGTACATAAAAAAGGGTCACTAGCAGAGGAAAATGGGAGATCAGATTGTGTTATAGATACATGATTAGAGAATGTTATGCAGGCCAGAGAGACAATTCAAAGGGTAGGACCACATGTTTTGCATGCAGAAGGTTTGGTTCTATCACCAAGCAACATGATTACCAATTACCACTAGGAATCAACACTTCCTAGCCCAAAGGTGTATGGCACAAAATAGAGACAGAGAGGAAAAAAAAGAGGGAGAGGAATGAGAGTCAAAGGAGAAGGGAGTAGGGAAGAATACTGTACAGCTGTAAAAGATAATGAACTATCTGGCTAGAGTGATAGTTCAGGGGATAAGACACTTGCTTTATGTGTCATCAAGCTGGGTTCACTTTCAGGCACCCTATATAGTTGTTCAAACCCTGCTAGGAAAGATCCATGAGCACAGAGCCATAGGTAAGCCCTGAGCACCATCAGGTGAAAATTGGGGCCAGAGAGATAGCATGGAGGTAAGGCGTTTGCCTTGCATGTAGAAGGTCGGTGGTTCAAATCCTGGCATCCCATATGGTCCCTTGAGCCTGTCAGGGGCGATTTCTGAGCATAGAAACAGGAGTAAGCCCTGAGCGCTGCCGGGTGTGACCCAAAATCCAAAAAAATAAAATAAAATAAAATAAGTAAAAACATTACTGAAGTTTAATTACCTACAATATGGATCAATTTTAAAGGCATAATGTCTGAGTGGGGGGAAGAGGATGAGAATCAAAACTAAATAGCATAAAACACTTTTCTCAAGATCAGAAAAAAATGTGTGTTCTTATCTAATCTTAGCAATTAAAAAAAAAATAAAAGTCTATGCCTCATCCTCCCAAACTAGACTGCCAGCTCTAAAGGATAGGACATCTTTCTTATTTTTATATGTATTTTTTATACTGCTTAAACCAGAGTCTCAAATAAGTAGATATCTGCTAAATGCTAAATAGTATGATATTTTAATAAAATTTTAATTTTCTTCCCAGCCCAACTGTTTCACGAATAACCTCCTATAAAACATGAACCTACTTATAGATTTCCTCAATTCAGTTTCTGCAGTGACAACAGAGTTCCATCTACAACTACAGCATTTTGGAAGGATTATAATTTTCTCCTTGGATTGAAGATAACATAGGTTAAAGCAATTTTACTTTATGTTTTAAATTTTACTTTATGCAGAGATATGTCATGCTGATACTGGCAGGGTTTCATGAAAAACCATTCCAACACTACACCCTTCAAAGTGTGAGCTTTCATCCATCATATCCCAGTGAATGATAGTGTCCACCCTATCCTCCCTGACTCCCCTGCAGTGATATGCTTCTACTAAAAACCATTTCTCTATTTCTGTTGCCTTTGAATATTTGCTCTTTATTATGTTGCTTTATATACCAGGTATGCAATTTAGAAACAAGAAGACTAACAACAGTATATGATCCTATAAGCATCCAACAGACTAGGATACTATAATCAAGAGACATCCTACCAGCCCTCATCATCTGAAACTGAAGTATCCCAAAGAAATACATCACTGAATTATGATTATAATATAATTTAGAATAACTAACACATGGAATAAAGCAGGATGTTTGGGCTTCCTAAAAGCCTAATATTTTAATTTCAACATATTCTGTTCCCATGGTGAGATAAAAATGTTTTAAGGTGAAACCCATGAAATCCAGCGATAATAAGTGGGATAATACTGCACCAATCTGGGCTTCCGCTTCCTCACGGAGGTTGTAGGAGAGTCCCTGTAGGTGATTAAAGCAGAGTTACACTGCAGCTTCCCTTCGACCTTGGGAACTCCAACTCCCTCTTACTCTGAGGTCTTGTGTTTCATTTATTATTAGTCTTTGTATCTGCAATGCTGTAGCATTCGATTGGCATATCAACAATGTGAGCTTTGCAGTACCTGAAACTGTCTCTGTCTGGTCTGATCTGGTCTGGTCTGTATGTCTGTCATCTGTCTGTCTGTCTGTCTGTCTGTCTGTCTGTCTGTCTGTCTGTCTCTCTCTCTCTCTCTCTCTCTCTCACAGTACTAAAAAATAAAAGTGGGGGGATTAAAAGATACAGTCAAGAGGTAAAACAAAGTTAACCATATTAATGGTGGGATATTTTACATTCTTACCTTTGGAAAAAGATATTTTTCAGCTCTGTAATATATAGCTATTCATTAATATGTATTTTTTTCATTTAAAAAATAAGATTAGAAAAAATGTTGTGTGGGGGGTTGGCAGTGTTGGTCACAACTGATTACAACATACTATCCCCTCAAACTAGACCAGTGATGGAAAAAATGGGGATTTTTAGAGAGAAAAAAGCCTACAAGGACTTTATGTGCCAGAAATAATCTAGCAAACCCGTGGGCTCACTTAGTTTCGGTCATTTGCTCCTGTCCATTATGTAATGCTGTCTTCCAGCTTTCATTCTCTGGGTTTGAAGAGACCATTCAGCTAGGTCACCAAATTGTCATCAAATCAGCATTTGCCCATAACTTTTCCACAACAGCTTCCAAGGTGTCACGTAGATGTGCCTAGGCACAGCAGAGGCTTAAAAAAAAATTTTTTTTTTAATCTGCTGGTGTCATGACTTCTTCCCGGCTGGCTCCCAGGTCGTCCATCCCTCCCTCCCTCCCTCCTCCCGCGCAGCCTCCCGGGAGACAGGGTCTTGCGGGTAGCTCGGGCTCGCTGCGGGAGGGGGGGGGGGGGAGCGCGTCCTGACTGCAATGCCATGCCAACCTCGTCCCGACCTGAACCGGGCACCGGCAGCTGCGGGCCCGGCCCGGGATGTGCAAAGCGGGAGCTGCAAGGTGCCAACGGCGGGTGGGCAGTCCGCAGTGCACGCGCACAGCAGCCCCCCGGGCACAAGTCTCCCCGCGCGCCCCGCTCGGGCTCCCGGGTTCCCTGGCAGGGGCGGCGTAGGCGGCGCGGGCGCAGGCTCGCAGCTTCGCTACAATTACATCAGTGCTTTTCCCTGCGCCCGCTGCCAGCCGCACAGCCCGGGGGCGCGGGGCAGCCGCGCGGTGCCAACGCCGGGATTCCCCGAGCCCAGTCGCGGGGTGGCCAGAGGACGGCCGGGTGCCACCCAGGAGCCCCTTCCCACCTGGGCCGCGGGGTCCGTCCCCGCTGCCCCCCGCCGCCCGCACCCTCCCGGCCCGGGGTCCCCCAGCCCCGGGGGGCTCACCGCCCAGCCTGCGCGCACCGCACGTCCCTCGGGGTCCTCGGCCCTCCGGACCCACACAATGCACCCCCGAGCCGCCTCTGCGGCGAGGACACCTACCTCGGAGGCTGGCTGGGCACGCGGGTGCTGCTGCAGCTGCGGCGGCGGGAGGCGGGAGGCGGCCGGGGCGGAGCGCGGGGCTGGCGGCGGAGCTGCCACGGTGTCCGGCCCCGACCGCGGTGGCCGCGCTGCGCCTCCCTTCAAGCCCGGCGCGCCGCAGCTCCACCTCTCCGCAGGCGGGGCGCGCAGGCGGGGCGGTGCTCCCGGTCCTGCCCGGCCCCCACCTCCTACTGCCTGCTCCTCCTCAAGTGCTCCGATGGGGGTCCCCTTAGTTTAGAACACCCCCCCCATCACCTCCTCCGGGGTCCCGAGTTCACCGCCGTGCAGATTCTGACCCCGGTGTCCCTGGGTGTCCCCGAGGTGGGCCGGCCCGAGCTCGCCCGGAGCGCACCAGCTCCTCCGGTGTTCGTTCCAGTTCTGGTGCTCAGAAATTAGGATTAGGTTCAAAGAAGGATGACATGACAGCGCGAAGGTCTTCCCGGAGGCGCTCCCAAACTCCTGTTTGTGGCCATGTGTGTCTGTGTCTACGTGTGTCTGGGTGCCGCTTCTCCAAGGAGCAAAAACTTAGAAAACCCGTGGCTTCAGTGAAAGGACGTGTGTTTATTATAAACCTCACTGCAAGGGGCCAGAAAGGAGAGATGTTAAAGGACTTGCCTTGCATGCAACCCACCCTGGTTGGATTCCCGGCACCCCATAGGATTCCCTGAGCCTTACCAGGAGTGACCCTTAAGCAGAGAGCCCAGAGAAATGAGCACCGCTGGGTGTGACCCAACACACACACACACACACACACACACACACACACACACACACACACACACACACACACACTCCCTTCACTCCAGCCCTTCACACCTTTCGGAATTCTCTGCTCTTGAAAGGGGTCCCTGCCTGTGTCCCAGGGCCAACTAATCTCAAGGCAAATTTGCCTAGAAGGACAGAGTTACTTAAATATTTACTCTGACATTTCTTCTGTCAATAGATGACTAAGGAAAGGTCAGGCTATTTCGTTTTTTGACATCACCATCAGTAGAGTTGGGGGGCATAGGGGAAAGATCTGGAGAACTGGAGTTGCTGGTGAAACAGTACTGGCAGGGGTAGCTGGAGGGGGCTTCTGAGAGTCCCGTTGTGATTGGGAGATTCATGAATTGTATTAAGATATCCATAGAGGCAGAAGATAGAATCTCACAGCGCTTTGCTAAGAAGATGGGTTTGCAATGAAACAGTCAACTAGATGTACCCTTTCTCCCAATTTATCTGAAATTTTTGAATTTGGGGTCGTGCTGGTGTTATTCAGGGGACCATGTTCTAATCTCGCCTTCTGGTTTCAACTCAGCTTGCTCTGACTAACAGTGTTTGCATATCACCTTGTCATAAAACAGTAGCTGCTGAGATACACAGCAGTTTCACCTCCACTCCTCAATGATGAAATAATGCCATGGTTGAATTTTCCACTGAACTCAGAGGTTTGTTTTGATTTGTTTGTTTTATTTCTGGCGGGAGAGGAGGGCATACCTGAGGTGCTTCTGTGTGGACCCTGTGATGCCAAGAATCTAAGCCAGCCTTGGGCATAAAAAGCTCCAGACCTTTTTTGTTTTTTGTTTTTGTGTCACACCTGGTGATGCTCTGGAGTTTCCCAGGTGTCTGCACTCAGGAATTACTCCTGGTCGTGCTCAGGAAACCAGGAATCAAACCTGGGTCAGCCATATGCAAGGCAAGCACTTTATCTGCTGTACTATCATTTTAGTTCCATGTGCTCCAGACCTTTAAGCTATCTTCCTTCCCCAGCTCAGGGTCTTCACCCTAAAGAAATATATCTGAAAGTTTTTCTAATGAACATCTAATAGCAGAGAACCATAAACTATTGGTGAATAAAGAGTAAAATTACACAAGCTAAGTCTCATTTTACCTTAAAACTAACAGGTTTAGGGGCCGGGCGGTGGCGCTGGAGGTAAGGTACCTGCCTTGCCTGCGCTAGCCTAGGATGGACCGCGGTTCGATCCCCCGGCGTCCCATATGGTCCCCCAAGAAGCCAGGAGCAACTTCTGAGCGCATAGCCAGGAGTAACCCCTGAGCGTCACAGGGTGTGGCCCAAAAACCAAAAAAAAAAAAAAAAAAAAAAAAACCCAAAAAACTAACAGGTTTATCTTAACCCACAAAATTGGGGATGTAACTCATCTTTAAAGTAAATGCCTTGCATGTGTGATCCAAGGCACATAAGAAAGAGGAAGGAAGGAAGGAAGGAAGGAAGGAAGGAAGGAAGGAAGGAAGGAAGGAAGGAAGGAAGGAAGGAAGGGAGGGAGGGAGGGAGGGAGGGAGGGAGGGAGGGAGGGAGGGAGGGAGGGAGGGAGGGAAGATAAAAGGGAGGGATGGAGGGAGGGAGGGAGAAAGAAAAGGGAGGGAGGGAGAGGAGAGGAGAGGAGGGAGGGAGGGAAGGGAGAGGAGAGAGGGAAGGAGGAGAGAAGAGGGAAAAAGAGGGAAGAGAGGGAGAAGGGAAGGAATGAGTTTGTAGATTTTAAGTCTAGTCTTATATCTCAGTTCAACCATTTTTCAAATAGTTTTTAAATATAGACATACTACCTATCTAGCTGATGAATGCTGGAATAATATGTGAGAGTGTATTTCTATTCATTTTGGGAAATGGATTAAAAAAGCTGGCACTACATGCAAGGCAATTCCCACAGTACTTGGACATCACAGTATTTTTCAAACTGAGACTGGCATCGATATGCAAATATGATTAACAGGCCTTTCTGAGCCAAGACATGGTTATTTGCTCAGAAGTTACCAGAGAGCAGTACTTTCATTAAGTGTCTGTTTTGATGAGAATTTAGTTGAAAGTTATATGTTGGCTAAAATGTAATCTCTGCTCCCTCTTCTACTCCTTTCGCTTGACTTAGAGAATCACTTGTTCATAAGAGATTTTAAATAAGGCTAACGTTGTTCTTAAAATACTATTAATAATATCATTGCACAAAAATGAAAAGAGTGTCACATGTCATAGTCCAGGTCAACTTTTGGTCCTGCTTCATTTTCATGGTGATTTTTCTGTAGATACTGAAGCTGGAATTTCTTTTCTTTTTTAAATTAAGGCACCAAGATTCACAAGGTTATTCATAGTTGAATTTTAGACATACACTGTTCCAACACCACTGCCTCCACCACTGTCGCCTTCCCTCTACCTGTATTCCCAGGTTTTCTCCTCACCACCCCCAACTCCCACCCCCCAGCCTGCCATCTTGATAGGTGTTTATAGTGTGAATCTCTTATTTTCAGTGTCATTGACTCTGTGCTTTGGATATTTAGCTCTACACCATTGATGTACTTCCTTACACCTCAAATACCCAAATCCTCTTGACCCTGTTCCTATTGCTTCCTATGTGTCTCTTCTTCTTGCCTTCTTCTCTGTCCTTCTCCCTATACTCTGAGTCTAAAGATAGTCTAGACATTCCCCCTTCTTTTAAAACATTGCATTCCCAGCCATGATCCAAAGCTACTACCAACTACCATGTCTGGCGATTAGGCCAATGCTATATATTGATCTAACTTTTTTTTTTTTTTTTGCTTTTTGGGCCACACCCTGTGATGCTCAGGGGTTACTCCTAGCTATGTGCTCAAAAAAGGTTCCTGGCTTGGGGGACAATATGGAACCTGGGAACCAAGGTCAGTCCTAGATTGGCCGCATGCAAGACAAACGCCCTATTGTTCTGGCTCATATTTATCTAACTCTTGAAAGAGTGGCAAACAATAAAAACTCATGGATATACCATTAACAAAGCTGATCGAACTGGGGTACCTTGAGAGGGAGTGTAGCAAGTCTTCTGCCCTGCTTAAGTCTGCAGCTATACACACAACCCCAAAGTTGCCACCAAGCCAATAGTCCCATCCAGCTTCTCCACTTTCCCACCTATCTCTGCAGACAGCTAGCTGCCAAAAACTCCAGGTGTGCCAGTATTGTAGCTGGCCACTCCCGGGACTCTTTGGAGCCACGGCCGGCTGCCTCTTCCCCTCTCTACTTCCTGAAGTCCCAGCAATCATACCTGTGATACATCGCTGCCCCCATATAATCTCAATGAGCATAGCTTTACAAATCCTTAAAGTCCTGGGCCTCAAGGCCACATAGGCTGCCACATGTTACCTCCACAATTTTAATACTGCCATCCTAGTAGGACTGCACCAAATTAGATGTGAAATTATCATGGAAGCCACATCAGCTCAACAAACAAAAGCAACAACAGAATGCTCTACTAGCAATATACAGCTTATAAACCTTCAGTTAATGACATAATGACCTGATTGCAAGATATGCCAATTTTCTTGAACTTTCTTTTAATACAGCCCTTTTCAATAATTCCATTGCCATTTATTTGTAGCAAGCAAAACAAAGTAAAGTATTAATACCTGTCAGGGGACATCTTGGGGTAGGGTGAGAAACTGGGATAATAATGGATTGTTACACTGGTGGGGGTATTGGTATTGGAACATCAAATGCCAGAAAAAACTATTCAGCAGAAAGAACATATGAATGAATACTTTGTATTAAATGAATACTTTGTATTAATTGAGGGTGTCCTCCATGAAAATATTTTTATGTATAACTAACCCTACTTTGCTGAATCACTTCCCTACCATCATAATGACAATGACCTATGAGTAGCTCTGTAAACCACAGTATTTAAAAGAAATTTCTTTAAAAAATAAAAATATAAAATTTCATTTTCTCAGCCACAGTCAAGTGATATTATCCTCTGTTTGTCCTTCTTCTAGCTTACTTTGGTAACATATCTCATAGTTTCATTCAGGTTGCAGCAAAGGGCATGATTTCATTATTCCTAATACCTTGTAGCGTAAGTGGGCTTTCATAAAGAAGGATGGTATACTAAGGCACAACCCAGGTGATCAAGAGTAAGGAAGAGACATAACTATGCTATCAACTTGGTCTATGCTTCATAACCTTAAAGTGTTTGTGGATAGGATAGACTTTAAGGGAAATTGTACCTGGAGACAGTGGATCAAAGCCAAGGCCAATATATATGTATTTATATTTATAATATATATATATATATATATATATATATATATATATAAAATATAGGGCCATGGAGATAGCCCAAAGAGCTGCAGTGCATGCTTTGCATACAGGAATTCTGGCTTCCATTCCTGACACCACAGTGGTCCCTGAGCTGAATCACCTGAAAAAACAAAATAACAAAATGCATGCTTACAGCCCCAGTGTAAAGATTATTTTGAGCTCATCTGTAGGCAACTGGGTTATCCTGGAAACTCTTTCCCCACATTTCTTTCCTATCTGCTTTACAGGTCTCTATTTGTCCAGATGAAGTTGCCTGATATTTTAAAAGTAAAGGTAAAGCAGCAACTATCAACTATAGTAAGTTGACATTAGCTGGGGGTGGCAGGAGGAAAAGGGTTTGCTTCCTTCTTGCTTCCTTGTCTCTGTGTTCTCTGCTGAACACAGACTGTTTATCTGTGAGCACTTTCAGACAGAGCAACTTCCTTGAGAACTTCCTGTAGAATATACCCCAGGGCTCTTGGTGGCTCTGCAACAGCAGCTGAATGTGCCATGCCTGGTATCCAGGATTCTAACAGCACTCCTGAACTTGTGTCAGAGCTGATCTTTGAGTGGAAAACAGCCACTTCCCAGCTCATTTCCCCAACTATCCCTCCATATGTAGCCATCAAACTCCTTCAGTAAATTCCCATTCAATACTCTCATGGTGTTCCAGCTTTTTCGATAGACACTTGTCTGTTTGGGGACTAAGCTTGCCTCTGATCAGCTCCAGGAAACCATCACTAGCCTGTTACTTGTGGGTGGTAGGGTCAGAGCAAGCTCAGGCATTGGAACAAATGTGAGGATTTGTATGTATCTCAATATCTAGTCATGTTCCATACCAGCAGCAGAAAGATTGTAAAAATTAGTACTTTGTATTAATTCATTGAGACTGTCCTCCACAAATATTTTTATACATGACTTACCCTACTCTGCTGAATTACTTCCCTAGCATCAGAATGACAATGACCTATTTTTCCTTTGGTGAGACATCATTTTGGCTCTTTGAAGAAAACATCATGGATTAAATCCGGGTTGTAAAATTCTGGCCACCATTTTCATTCACCTTTGGAAGAACTTTGAGTTGCCCTGTGGTTACAAAAAGGGAACATTTCCTTTGTTTTTTGTCTTTAAAAAAAAAGGTTGCTTGGTTTTGGTTTTGTGTTCCAAATTTGTTGTTTTAACAATACCAGAGGAGCACAATGAGAAAAATGCAAAGACAAAACTGAAACTGTGAGTTCTTGCCTGAAGGAAATAGTATTACCCTACAGCATCATCAGACAGGAGACTCCATTTATTTCACCTAGAGTTTCTGGGATGGGGAGACTCTGTTTACCCTTGACTACAATTTATCGTACTTGTATGTGGTAGCATATATATTTCCCCTCCAACTTTGAAGTTGTATTATTTTTCCCCTGTGAGGAGAAGAGTTGGGTTTGGGATTTTTGTTTGTTTGCTTATCTTCAAGACTTACTCCTTGTTCTGCACTTAGGGATCACTCCTAGTGGGACTCATAGGATTCTGGGAGGTTGAATCCAGATTGGCTATGTGCAAGGCAAGTGCCCTACCTGCTGAACCATCACTCCAGCAAAAGTTACTTTACCAAGAATATTGCAATCAAGAATTTCTGGATAAATCTTTAGACAATAGCTTTAGTAACATCATGGAGAGATATGACAATCATTTCAAATTGACCTATTGATTTAAATTTTAATAATTCTATTTGCCTTTGATTGTAACAAACAGAATATGAAGTAAATTTGTTGATGCCTTCATAGAGGTAGGCTTTAGTGGTGAGTGGAAGATTGGGGACTCTACTAAAGGGAAGGGCACATTGGGGGTGAAATTGGTGTCTGAACATTTAGTGCATGAAATGACTGTAGTATGAATAACTTGGTAAATTAATGATATAATTAAAAATTTGAAATAAAAGAAAGAAAATTTGGGAATAAGAACAAACAAAATAAAAATCAGCCCTCATTCTGTTACTTTGGGAAACAGTTACCAGTGGTATAATATATAGCTCCCCAATCAGTATAGAATATATATAACATACACCATACATATAACATACATACATCTATATATAACATAGAATAAGGAAAACAAAAAAATACCTCGGTACATAGCTAGCAAACTCTGACACCTAACTGCCAAGGTCTAAGATTTCATTTATTCCCATTGTCTTCTTTTTCATCCATTCATAACTTTTTCTAGCCCACAGAACATTGGAATATTACATTGTTATACTCACTTCAGAGATATTCACTTTCTCTTGAGGTGCTTATTGGTGTGCTGGGAAAAAAAAGGAAGAACTCAGATTTTCCTGAGTTTATGGAATGGTCTGTGGTGGACTGGTAATCATTTCATTCATTTAATTAAAATTGCATTGTTATGGGTAGAGTGATAGTACAGTGGGTAGGGCATTTCATTTGCCTTGCATACAGCTGACCCAGGTTCTATTCCTAACATCCCATATGGTCCCTCAAGTACCACCAGGAATAATTCCTGCATGTAGAGCCAGGAGTACCTCCTGAGTATTTTTGGGAAAAACCGAAACCAACCAACAAAACAAAAAGAATGGAATTTGTTAAATGTCTTCTATGTTTGGGCATCATTCTGGGTGCTTCAGATAGAATGGAGTATTAAAAACAAGGTTCCACTCTTAGGGATCTTGCTTTCCAGCAGGGGGAGACAGATAATAAATAAAAGAGATAAAAATAGGCAAACTATACATTATATTCAAAGTCATAAATAATTAGGGCCAGGAATATGGCTCAGTGGTATAGTAGTACAGTGCATACTTCACACGTGTGAGACTCTGAGTTCATTTATTGATAACGCACACATAGATGGTGAAAAAGGTTAGATTTTAATGAAGGAAGGCTGGAGAGAGGGCATTTGCTTTGTAAGCGGCTGACCTGGGTTTGGTCCCTGGCATCCCATATGGTCCCTCGAGTATCACAATGAATAATTTCTGAGTACAGAGTCAAGAGTAAAGCCTGAGAAATATTAAATAAAGTGGCCAAATAGCCTCTATAAAACAGATGATACTAGAGGAAAAACTTAGGGGAATTGGAAAAGTTAGTTCACTTAGTAAATGTTTGAAAATGGGAGGTTTCATTCCAGTGGGTTTCATCCCAGCCTCTCAATAGCTTAGGTAGCAACTTTCAGAAAAACTTTGGATTTTATTCTAAGTGAGATGAGAATTGATCACATTTTGCAATGCAGTGAATGTTGTAAACAACTATACTGGGACCACAAAGGACTCAAAGGACAGGAACTCCTTGGCACCTCAGAGTAAAAGGACTGTGCAAAGTGCTTCTCTGAGGGTCCCCAAAGAAAAGCTCAGTGCCAAAGTACAAGTTTGATCCTGGTACCACCCCATCTGTGTGACTGCAATCCTACCCACACTACCTTTTAAAACCCAGTTCCTGACCTATGTACCTGCAGAACACAGGATTTCCAGCATTCTGTATGAGGCCCCAACAAGCACACCTAGAAGATGTGTGAGCACCTCAACCAAGTCTGTGACCAAGCACTGCAACCTAAATGTACATAAGCACCCAGCTAAAGAGTGTGACCCCAGTGAACTTTGTGCACCTACTGCAACCCCCAATGAGGTCTCCAGACATGAATCCCAGCTTCTTAAGAATCTGCTGAAGTTCTGAAACTCAAAGATCCACATTTCCACCGTGGAGTCTAAAGAATGGCAAGGCATTTAGAAGCATACTGGTAGCCTCTTAGGCCCTAATCCTGATTTAAAATTGCTGAAAGTTGAGAAGTGTTGACAGTTCCTTTATGTGGGATCATATCTGTGGACTTGGGCTCCTGCACAAGTGTAAATGACTAGTTTATCTTTGGGATTTTAAATGCTCTAAACTAATCAAATTATTGGAAAGTAAAAAAAAATCTGATCACAAAAAGGATAAATAAATAAATGCACTGTTACCAGTAGGGAAGAATGGAGTGGTGAAAATAAATGGTGGTGGGGAAGAGAAATAAATAGAATACCAGGAGTAATTCCTAAGAATTGCTCAGTGTTGGCCCAAAACAAAATCAAAACAAACCATTTAATATAATTTTTAAATGAAAGAAGAACTACTGCTGTGGAGGAAAGCAGCAGGGAAGTGGAAGCAGAGAGAAGTTGTCATTCTTTGAGTGATTAAGGTGACTCCGGATTAGGCAGAGCTCAAATTCAACACACATTTTTAAGGTGAGGTCAACTGGAATTTTTCTCTTGAATTGGATGGCCACTTGCTGGCCTGGCAAGGTTAGGGAGGTAAATACAGTTCCCACTGTCTCCACACACCAGAGGGTTCTGTTAGTTCCTATGAAAAACCCTGATGAGTCAGTCTTACTGTTCTCTGTCCAGCAATGTAGCATGCTTTCTTTTTTGGGGGTGTGGGCAAGGAGGGTCTTTATAAAGCCCACAGAATACAAACACTTAAGCAGTGAGATGTTTGGAGCAGAAAATTTTTTTTATTAAATTTTTTTTTTAATTATGAGAACTAAGATGCAAAGAAAGAGGACAAGGTAAAGTTACAGTGGAAGGACAATCACCCATAAACAGAATTCACAGAAGTCCCCTTGTTGATATCTTAACATTGAACTTTCAGCCAAAGAACATTAAGAAAAATAAAACAGAACCCATATACAATTACTTTGTCCAAGTCCCCAGATTGTAATACATATTTCTTAGCAGCACATCAAGCAATCTAAAGCCATGAAACTTATGTAACTCCTTAAACAGTGAAGGCATAGTACTTTTTTACATTTCAATGCACATGCATATTAGTTTAAGTTAACCTCAAAAGTGGGTTTTTCTTTTTAAAGATAAGAGTCAAAGGAGCACAGTAAAAACGGTGTTACAGTGGCAATAATTGTATGCTTTGGCCCACCAAAATATGGGGGACATGGAAAGGGAAAACCTTGGCCTAAATACAAGGAGACCCTACCCCTGAAGTTTCCTGGCATAAGACCAACTTTAGGCTCTAGACAACCTAGTTTGCCCAATCCAAGTCGTCTGTAGTGCCAACACACTTTTATTTTTCACACAGTCTCTGTTGTTGGTATCATGTTTCTGTATTAAAGATCCTGGAATCTGCATATCCTACATTGAAGTCAGGATGTGGAGTGTCCTCGAGTTTCACCTCACAATTAAAGGGCAATGCAGAAAGCCCTGTCCAGTAAGCAGGTCGTTGATGTTCTTAAGTCTTCTCAGAGTTTATGGAAGTCTCTTTTGAGTAGATCAATATTAGAGCAGCAGTAGGGTCTTCCCTGGTAGAGGATTGCTTCCAGGTGTTGTTATAAAAAACCTTGCATGTTTCATAGATAGCTCCCCTGGTTCAGGGGTGAATGGAGAATGCCCATTCTTCTGAGGCCTGTGCCCGGTCATTATGTCAATGTTCAGGGTGTAAGGTCCCATTGCACTACAAGATTTGTGTGTTCCATTCTCTATTAGATAAGAATTTATTTGTGTGTATAGTATTTCCCATTTTAATGTGCCTATGCAAACAAGGAACAATGCCACATGGCATTATAGGCCCATATGGGGGACTCAAGAACAAGTGCAAAACTCCCCATGACATGGTTAAACATAAGCATTAAACTGAGGGACTATTTCACGGAATATTTCTTATTGAAAAGTTCAGAGAGAAGAAAAGATAAAAAGTGGGGAAAATCTTCACTTTTTAAGAGAATATTTAGTAAGAGATATCTGTCAAAGAAAATAGATATAAAATATTCAAAGCCATATGTGTCCATTTTATGTCTTTTGAAATAGTTGGGGGTTGTTTAATCCAGTGCACCAAGTTGTTGTGTGATTAGGACTGAATTTAAAAAGGGTAAATGGGGGGTTACTGATGGTTGGGGGTGATAGAGTTAAAAAGTGAAAATGAGTTTTACAGGGATGTGCAAAAGGACAGAATACCAGATGGACATTCTACATACACAAAACATAACTTAAAGTTATGATATATTATTAATATATACGGTGCGCGTGGGGGCTACTGCCCCCGCATGGTTTTTAACATGTAGACTGGTAAGAAATTGCCAGAGACTGCCTTAGTAAAAATGGGCAGCTCTCAGCACCCCCAAATTTGGACCCACCATTTTGGGCTGCCTGGAATGGATCCCAGGGAAGGCTTGGAGGCCGGGAGGCAGGAGAGGGGGATGGCTGGGGGCCTACCAAGGCTCCCAGAATGCCCAAGCTAGGGAGAAAGCCTTCGACATTGGAGTCTTCCCAGACCCCATGCCGGGTAGAGCCAGAGTCCAGATCAAGAAAAGCGAAAATTTTCAAATATAATTTTTCTCCTTAAATTGTCAAGTAAAATTAGCCAAATGGAATATAATTTGTATGCTGAAATCCCAGTCCTTCCTATCTTATTGTCTACTTTAAAAAATAAGACTAATGTATGGTAGTGAACTCAGACCCAGGACATGGGAAACCTTAAAGGATCCTTATTACTGCTTTAGTTCTCCTTGAGTTTAAGTTCTCTGGGGGACCTAAAGAGCAAGAGCCCAACTTTTGGACAGTCAAGGATGTGAGGGAGTTAGAAGTTCTCTAAGAATAATTAGCAAAAAAGCTGACCTAAGGCATTTATCTCTCACTTTCTGGAAGGGTCATTTTTCTGTGTTTATTTCCTGATCCACTGCTATGATAAGGGACAGGCAGGCACTAAAGTGTGGTGAGGTGATGCCAATTCCAGGCATCACAGTTTCAAGATCTGAAATCAGAGTGAGATTCTCTCTCTTTCCAATTCTTTATTTTGAGAAGGGGAAAATTAACTTCAAGATGGAAGATTCAATTTGATCCTCCTGGAGATTTTGGTTGTTTAATTTTGTTTTCTGTTGTCACATATTGAACCCAGGGCCTCTCATATGCAAGCAACTGCTCTACCACTGAGCTACAACCCTAAGCCTGTACTGGGGTATTTTTTTTAAACAAATTTAAACATAAATTTAATTCAACCCCAAAAATAAGTTTTATCCCTTGGTATTTATTTTTTAGCACAATTTTCCAAAATTTTACTTTCTTTTATTTTAAATAATATTTTATTTAAACACCTAGGTTACAAATATGATTGTGGTTGGATTTCAGTCATATAAGAGGACACCCCCCCCCCATTACCAGTGCAACATTCCCACCACCGATGTCCCAAATATCCCTTCTACCCACCCGCCCCCACCTGTACTCTATCTAGATAGGCTTTCTTTTTTTTTTCTTTTTTCTTTTTTTGTGTTTTTTGGGTCACACCTGGCAGTGCTCAGCGGTTACTCCTGGCTTCATGCTCAGAAATTGCTCCTGGCAGGCACAGGGAACCATATGGGGTTCCGGAGAGATAGCAAGGAGGTAAGGCGTTTGCCTTTCATGCAGAAGGTCTAGATAGGCTTTCTATTTCCCTCATACATTCTCATTATTAGGATAGTTCGCAATGTACTTATTTCTCTAACTGAACTCATCACTCTTTGTGGTAAGCTTCATGAAGTGGGCTGTAACTTCTAGCCCTCCTCTCTTTTATGTCTGAAAATTATTGCAAGAATGTCTTTAATTTTTCTTAAAACCCATAGACGAGTGAGAGCATTCTGCATCTTTCTCTCTCTCTCTGACTTATTTCACTCAGCATGATAGATTCCATGTACAGCCATGTATAGGAAAATTTCATGACTTCATCTCTCCTGACGGCTGCATAATATTCCATTGTGTATATGTACCACAGTTTCTTTAGCCATTTATTTGTTGAAGGGCATCTTGGTTATTTCCAGAGTCTGGCTATGGTAAATAGTGCAATGAATATAGGTGTAAGGAAGGGATTTTTGTATTGTATTTTTGTGTTCCTAGGGTATATTCCTAGGAGTGGTATAGCTGGATCGTATGGGAGCTCAATTTCCAGTTTTTGGAGGAATCTCCATATACACCAATAATAATAGGGAAGAAATGGACATTAAGAAAACAACCCGGGGTCAGAGAGATAGCATGGAGGTAAGGCGTTTGCCTTGCATGCAGAAGGTCAGTGGTTCGAATCCCAGCATCCCATATGGTCCCCCAAGCCTGCTAGTAGCAATTTTTGAGCATAGAGCCAGGAGTAACCTCTGAGCACTGCCGGGTGTGACCCCCCCCCCCCAAAAAAAAAGAAAACAACCCCATTCACATTAGTGCCACACAAACTCAAATATCTTGGAGTCAACTTGACTAAAGATATGAAGGATCTATACAAAGAAAACTATAAAACTTTGCTCCATGAAATAAGAGAGGACACACGGAAATGGAAACACATACTCTGCTCATGGATTGGCAAGATTAACATCATTAAAATGGCAATACTCCCCAAAGCATTGTACAGATTTATTGCGATCCCTCTAACGATACCCATGACATTCTTCAAAGAAGTGGATCAGGCACTTTTGAAATTCATTTGGAACAATAAATACCCTCGAATAGCTAAAACAATCATTGGGAAAAAGAATATGGGAGGCATTACTTTCCCCAACTTTAAACTGTATTACAAAGCAATAGTTATCAAAACTGGGTGTTTTTAATCTCTGTCTGTAAATAATTGTAAATATAAAAAAGTTTTTTTTTTTGGTTTTGGGGCCCACACCCAGTGACACTCAGGGGTTACTCTAGCTCTGCACTCAGAAATTACTTCTGGGGCCGGAGCAGTGACGCAAGCGGTAGAGCGTTTGCCTTGCATGCACTAACCTAACCTAGGACGGAGCAGGGTTTGATCTCCCAGCATCCCATATGGTCTTCCAAGCCAGGAGCGATTTCTGAGTGCATAGCCAGGAGTAACCCCTGAGCATCACCAGGTGTGCCCCCCCCCCAAAAATAAAGAAAAGAAAAGAAAAGAAATTATTTCTGGCAGGCTCGGTGGGCCATATGGGATGTTGGGGATGGAACCCGGCATCAGGGTCAGCTGCGAGTAAGGCAAACATCCTACCCACTGTGGCATCCCGGTAGCCCCCTAAATCTCAAACTTTAAAAGCAAGCATCCCTCTGCTTCAGAGTTTTTATTCTAGTAGAATGTTTCCAGAGTTTAACTACATTTGGTATTTTATTGGTTGGGAGTGGGAGTGGTGTTATTTTCCACTTGCAGCATGTGATATGGTGTTGTAATATGAAGTTTGCTATAAAAAAGGCTTGAGAGAATTTTTCCAAGGAAGTGTTCAAAAGCATGCTAGGTAAATAATATTCTAGTTAGTAAGTAGATACCCTCTTCAGCCCCTGTAAATATAACGCATAAGGAAACAGCTGAAATTGAGAAAACCTGGGAAACTGGTAAACCCAAAAAGTTAGGATTCTAAATCCAAAACCAAACTTGAGATGTTTGTCTTGGAACATGTTTCTCAAACTCTGCCCAAGCTTCAGATCTTTGTTTATAAAAGAGATGGAGGGACTAGCAGGGGTCCTCAAAATTTTTAAACAGGGGGCCAGTTCACTGTCCCTCAGACCATTGGAGGGTCTGACTATAGTAAAAACAAAACTTATGAATGAATTCTTATGCACACTGCATATATCTTATTTTGCAATGAAGAAACAAAACAGATACAAATACAATATGTGGCCCGCAGGCCATAGTTTGAGGACCACTGGAATAGCAGAGAATACAGCAGATTACATTGCATGCAACTGACCTGGATTTGGTCCCCAGGACCATATACAGTCTCTTGAGTACTGACAGTAGCAATCCCTGAACAAGAGATCGAAATAAGCCCTGAACACTTCTACATGTGCCCTCCCAAAATCAAGGCTATTGTCAGGTTGTGAGAGTGATATGTAAATGCAACCTATGCAAAAGGCTCTGGGCAAACATTTGGATTTCCCCTGCACTCCAGAAGGAACTTCTTTTTCGAGATAAAATACAAATGAACATCATGATCTTCATTAAACTTTTTCTGCTTACTTCTAGATTGGATCCTTGAAGATCACATCCTGTATCCTTCCTACTTACTTCTTTTATTTCTGTAGATTTAGACGCCTTATTCCCTAAATGTTATTTGGGATTCCCTAACTCTCCCAAATCTTAGATATTAAGGGGTATTATGTCTGAGTAGCAACTTAATTCATTAATTACTTACTTAGAGACAAATTTGTGCCCAGCATATACTTGAAAATAGAGAGTCTGTTGGGAATCACTGAAATCCCTGGATCCCTGAATTTAACTCACACAGAACCTATTTCTAATCAGAAGCACAATCTCACAATAACAAAATGAACTTTGTCCCCCCAAGACGTTTGGATACTGCAAGGATACTAACGCACATTTCACTTAAAAGTATGACTATGTGGGCCCGGAGAGATAGCACAGCGGCGTTTGCCTTGCAAGCAGCTGATCCAGGACCAAAGGTGGTTGGTTCGAATCCCGTTGTCCCATATGGTCCCCCGTGCCTGCCAGGAGCTATTTCTGAGCAGACAGCCAGGAGTAACCCCTGAGCAATGCCGGGTGTGGCCCAAAAACCAAAAAAAAAAAAAAAAAAAAAAAAGTATGACTATGCTCAGAGCAAGTTTTGGTTATTGTATATTTTTCTTAATTAATTATCTTTTTTTTTTTTTTTTTTTTTTGGTTTTTGGTTTTTGGGCCACACCCAGCGGTGCTCAGGGGTTACTCCTGGCTGTCTGCTCAGAAATAGCTCCTGGCAGACACGGGGGACCATATGGGACACCGGGATTCGAACCAACCACCTTTGGTCCTGGATCGGCTGCTTGCAAGGCAAACGCCACTGTGCTATCTCTCCGGGTTCTTAATTGATTATCTATTGAGTGAATGAATCTACACATTTCTTATTTGCTTGTTTTTAATATTATGAGTCTTTGCACTAAATATGGTCAACAACACTACATTAAGTAACACTCAAAAGCATTATTCTGCTCTTGTCTTAGGAGATCATAGCTGGTAGCAATACAAGTTTGTCTGGTGAAACTTTATTTTTCAGTACAGTTGAACAAACTCGAGGACTATACATGAAGGAGAAAGCTTTACTACAGAGGTCCATCTTCAGCCCCTAGGTTGATAAAACTCTGAAGATTATATCCTACCACCAAACATGTTCATATGATGTATGTTTGCTTGATATTCTATACAAAAAAAATAGGCTATGTATTTGTGTTACATTTTGCAGTATCACTAAAGCTGCAGTAGTATATGCCACACAAATGACATGTGCTATTATATCTGTGTTTTTTATTTGGGGCGGGGTTATCTCTCAAATAGTGCTCAGGCAACCGGGATCACCCTCCAGTGATTCTTAAACAACGGAATCAGCAATTCGATGCAAGTGGCTCAGAATGCAGGTACTGTGGTGCTGGTGACTACTGGGACCAACCCACTGGTACAGTGGCCTCCAGGGCTGCAGCTGTTAACACCTGGGGACCATGAGATCCAAGGGATCAAAGTAGAGTCAGCCCCAGGCAGAGCATGTATCTTACAACAATTTTATTATAGCTAAGTAGCGTTTTTCCAATGGTTTTAAAATTCATAGTCTGTGTAGACACAGTTCCTTCCCCTTCCCACCAACAAAGTGCCTAGGACTCCCCACCCATGCCTCTGAGTCATCCCCAATAAGGCACATGTCTGTTGTAGCTGCATTATTATTTAGGAGAATCATTTCAAATTAATTTTCTCCTTTTACATTGTGGCCATTTTGTGAAATCAATAGGTATGCTTCTCATTTGATTAGAAGAAACTGAGGCCTGAGAAGTTGTAATATACCAAGGATCACACTGATTAATGAAACTTCTTCAGCTCTATTTTCTCCACCTTAAGCACATTGTCCATTGCATGGACAACATTCACTGTTTTGGAGATCTAGTCAGAAATATCAATGAGACCCATGTACCATAGACACAAATTCTTAAAAACAAAAACCAAACAAACTGTGGATAAAATGTGTCTCTCCTTCTCCTCCAATATTGTCATAATGACCTGGGAGGGATTTTGATTTTTAACTCCACCAGTTTTAGCCAGATGACTCATCAATGCAGGAAAATACAACTTTGGCTCCTTCCTTGACCTTCACTTCTTCTCTCTTCACAACATCTCTAACCCATGCCAGGAGGGTGCTCAAACGTGGGGACAGTCCATCTGCATTTGAGCTTTGTCCATATGCACTATCTTGTCCTCCAACAGCTTTTTCTTAGCATTTGACTATGCAGACCTATTTCTACACTGTTTGTTCCTGGGAGGTAGACGAATGGCTGGGGAAAGGGCCTTGAAATGGCAAAGCCAGATTGATGGCTTTCTGGTCTGACCCAAGGACCCCTCTGGCCAGTATCAGATTGACTGCTTGGACTTCAGCACTCCTGAGAAGAAAGGACAGTTAGATCAGTTGTTTTAGCATTATAAAACCTCAAAATCCTTTTTTAAATTATTAATTCCATTCCATAACCATCATAAAATCATAAAATGTTTAAAAAATTAGAAATTTTTTGTTCACCAAAAAGCATACAAATCATTAGATATATATAAAACTTCCAAAGCCAAAAAAACAAAAACAAAAAACAAAACATACAACAGCCCTATAGTTTAAAATTGATTTGAAAGGCTGAAGCAATAGTACAACAGGTAAGGCACTTACCTTGCATATAGCAGACCCAGGTTCAATCCCTGGAACCACAAATGGTTCCCCAAGACTGCCAGGGTGATTAATGCCTGAACACAGAGTCAGGAATAAGTCCTGAAAACAGCTGGGTATGCTAACCCCCCACCCCCATGAATAAATTGGTTTGGAGGTATGAATAATGATAGTCAAGCTTTTCTATGGAAGATAAAGAGGAAATTGCCAAAAGTCATTTATAAAATAGATTTCATTTTCTATTTTAAAAGCTAATTCACAAACCAAGCTGTAAGCCTTTGACATTTAAAGACCAATTGTGAATAGATGAGTAAAATGAATGCATTAACAGAGAAGTCTAGGAATCCAGGACAAGGTAGGGAGGGGTGTGGGTCTCTATTAAGGAGACTTGCTTTTCTTTGGTTTTCTCCTTCTGGCTGTCCTGCCCAGGAATCTGAACCCTAAACACAAAGCTTTTTCCTTCAACCCCATTTACCAGAGCTGACATGTTCTAACATTTGCCAAATATCCTCACTAAGGAGTAAGACAGTGTGGGCCAGTGAAGGGCTGGAGAGATGGCACAGCAGGGAAGATATTTTTTTTTCTTTTTCTTTTTTTTTGGTTTTGGGTCACACGTTGCAGCACTCCCCTGAGGACCATATGGGGACCAGGGGACCATATGGGATGCCGAGATTCAAACCACCGTCCTTCTGATGCAAGGCAAATGCCATACCTCCATGCTATCTCTCTGGTCCCGAGTATTTGCTTTTTATGTGCCCAACCCAGGTTCAATCTCTGGTATCCCATATGGTCCCTTAAGTCTTCCAAGAATGATTTCTGAGTGCAGAGCCAGGAGTAACCCCTGAGCACTGTTGGGTGTGGCCCCAAAACATACAAATAGTGGGCCAATGAGCTAGCTCCATGGCTGAGTGTGAGTATGTACTTCACGTGCTCAAGGTTCACCCTCTGTCCCCAGATGTGGTAAGCACAAAGCCAGGACTAGCCTCCAAGCACTGTCTTATGTAGCCCAAACCCCCATCACACCAATAAAGAAAGGGACAGAGGTAAAAACCAATGGAATAATTATAGGAAAAATTTAAAATAACTTCAATATTGAACCAGAATATGACTCAGTGGTAAAACATGAGCCAAACATCTGTGTGAGACCCCGTATTTGATTCCCAGCACTGCAAAAGTAAGCAAACAAATAAGAAAAACAACTTAAATATGGCTTTACTGCTAGTACAGGGTTACCAGCTTGTTAACCCCTTCAAGTTCTAGTTTCCCAGACAGCTAACTAGTGTCTTGTCTTAGTGCTCTCTGCCTACCAGCTCACACTCCAACCTCCCAGTGAGGCCTGCTCTTATGGGTGAACACCAGCTTATGTTCATAGTTCCTGTAGAATCTTTTACACAGCATATGCTGCCTCTGGGAAGTTAAAATATCCTACAAGACTAAGTATGAGGAATTCTGTCAATAAAAGGCAATGATGGTCTAACTCTACAGCTAAAGAATTTAGGGAGAGATCTTTCTCTCTTTCCCAATTACAAAGTAAGGAACTGGTCCATGATGAATTCCACAAGAGTTATGATCTATTGTAGACTGATCATCAAGCACTGTCAGGCATGAATTAAATCAGCATGGATTTAATAACACCAAATAAATATTTAACAAAAATAATTTACCTTCTGGGGCTGGAGCAATAGTACAGTGGGTAGGGTGCTTGCCTTGCATGCAGACAACCCAGGTTTAATTCCTCAGTATCTCATATAATCCCCTGTACCTTGTCCAAAGAGATTGCTGTACTCAGAGCCAAGAGTAACCCTGAGTACCATGGGTTGTGACTGCCCCCCATGACCTTTCTTCATTCCTCAGTTTTTGGGAACACACCCAGTGGAGCTCATGACTTACTCCTGCGTCTGTGCTCAAGGATCATTCTTGGTGGGATTTGGGAAACCACATTGGGTTCCAAGAAGCAGAAATAGGTTGGCTGTGTAAAGAACCTGTTCAAAGATTTTTTTTAGTAAGAAATTAAGAAATTCCACTAGATTGGTCTGAGGAACAGATCTGGCTAGTGGTGGAAAGATAGATCAGTCCTGGGTTTCTCAAGTTCAAAAGCAGAACTGGGTGCCATCAGTCATCAGTGGGCCTCAAGCTGTAATGTGGATTTATGGTGGTTGTACAAGAAGGCCTAACACTGAGGGAGGAGCCACTTGTCACTCCTGTATTCCAGAGAAGTAGTCAGTGGCCAGGTTTGGGGATATGCATGGACATAGACTGGGTGTTGCTTGAATTTCTAGGAGGCAATAGAGGTGAAGTCAAGTAGAGCCAGCCCTAGGGAACTGGTGTTTGATGGTTGGACTCTAGAAGTACTTAACAGAAAAAAACTGAAAATGAAATTCTTTGCAATACTGCAGTCAAGGAAGATATTTACTATATTATGAAGGAAAATATGATACCTTTCTCCTTTTGCACCAATCAGGATATCCTGTCAAAACTGAATGTAGGGACTAAAATTATAGTTCTGGGGGTTTATGCTAACCTTGGATGCAGCTAGCCTTGGTTCTGCATATGTTTACCCAAACACCACCAGGAGTGACCCCAGAGCAAGAGTCAAGAGTAAGATGACCTGAACACCTGCTATGGCACCCTCCTCCTCACTGAGCGAACTATAATGCAAAACTGCACTAGCCAGCCACTTTGCAGAGCTCTCGAGTTCCCTCCCTGGACATGGTTTCTCACTGGACAGCAGAGCAAGAATATTTTGGTCCTTGGGGCCTGAGCGATATCACAGAGGTGAGGCGTTTGCCTTGCATGTGGACAACACAGGAAAAACTCCGATTTTATTTCCAGCATCCCTTATGGTCCCCCAAACCTGCCAGGGGCAATTACTGAGAGTAGAACTAGAAGTAACCCCCGAGCATCGCCAGGTTTGGCCCAAAATCAAAACAAAACAATATTTTGGTCCCATAGGGGTTAAAGTGGGCAACTCAGGTATGATCCTTGATGCCACATTTAATGCCCTGAACCCCACCAGGAGTAATTCCTGAGCACAGAGCCAGCAATCTGACCTGAACAAGGCAGTGTGCAGTCCAAAACTAAACAAATAAAATTGATGATTGAGTAAGAGAGAAAGTCCAGGGGTGGTAAGTTGTTTGCCTAGCAAGTATCAGAGTCTGGTTTAATCACTGATTCCACATGTGGTCTCCTATACAGCAGTGGGTGTGGATAAAACCTAAAAATAAAATAAGTAAAAGTTGATGGGTAGGGGGAAAATCCCTAACTAAAATGAACTTTATTTTATTTTATTTATTTTTGTTTTGGAGCCACACACAGCAGCGCTTAGAGGTTATTCCTGGCTCTGAACTCAGAAATCACTCCTGGTAGGCTCGGGCACCATATGCGATGCAATGATTCAAACCTGGGTAGCTGTGTGCAAGGCAAACACCCTATACGCTGTGCTATTGCTCTGGTCCCTTAGAGTAAATTTTATTTTATTTTATTTTATTTTTTTTGAGCCACACCTGTTTGTTGCTCAGAGGTTATTCCTGACTAAGCACTCAGAAATTGCCCCTGGCTTGGGGGGGACCATATGGGACACCGGGGGATTGAACCGTGGTCCTGATCCTTGGCTAGTGCTTGCAAGGCAGACACCTTACCTCTAGCGCCACCTCGCCGGCCCCGAGTAAATTTTATTTTTATTTATTTTTCTTGGTTTTGGGATCACATCCAGCAGTGGCTCTGGTGTTACTCCTGGCTCTCTGCTCAGAAATCACTCCTGGCAGGCTCAGGGGACCATATGGGCACCAGGATTCAAATCACCATCCTTCTTCGTGCAAGGCAAACACATTACGTCCATGCTACCTCTCTGACTCCCCCTAGAGTAAATTTTAAATTGAGAAATGAAGAGTGAAAAGAATATCTTTATATACCAAACCCCAATGTATACCATTTTAATCAACAGAGAAGGAATGGACAGGAATAGTTAAGAGATTGAGACTAAACCAAAACTAGTATTATTGTCTTAGTAGTCAAATCTGAGTATGAAATATGGCCAGGTCTGTCAAGAAAAATACAAATTATTACCAGAAATGTAGTATATTTCTTATATAGCTGAGTATATACAATGTTGGTTTCCTCAGCACTGCCAGGAGTGATTCCTCAGTGCAAAGGCAGGAGTAATCCCTGAACACTGCCAGGTATTGCCCAAAAAGCAGGGGAAAAAAATTTAAAAAAAAAAAGAACTCCAAGGGAACATGATATAAAGATATACTGAAAATCAGGTAAATCTACATTTTTATTTTCTGATTCCTGAAGAATTCACAAAGTACATTTTTAGCTTTTTACATATAAAGATATTGATTCCCTCATAGACTATATAAGCATTTAGCTGATTCATTCTTCCTTCCAAAGGTTTTCTTCTGGGAAACTGATTTTTCTGCAGACGTGGCTGCCACTTTTTCTTCCTTGTTGCTGATCTTTGATCTACTCTGATGGTGAATCTGCTTCTGTGGATGGCAGTCACAGGCTGCTTCAGCACACATGGTTCCTGGTCAAGAACCAAAAATCAATGTATTGTAAGAACAGGGCAGTATTTTTCCCCTTTCTTAAAAGATGGAATCAGGGATTGCACACAGAGATGCATGCACAGGATATTCTAGACTCACATAAACACACGGCACAATTTCAGAGCACCTCCCCATCCCTTGACTAGCATATTTTCTAACCTAGTTTGAATGTTCACATATCTTCCTGTCCTCCACCTTCAATTACAGGTAGATGTCAATAAAACTATTTTAAGCATGGTGAAATGAAAATACAAAGTTCATTTGACATCAATCTAAATGCCATAGCAAGATTAGCAGAGTTTGATTAAGACCTAAAAAAAAAAATACATGTCCTTATAGCCAGAAGAAAGTCTCACAGCAAGGCGACACACTGCCAGCTTCCTGTGGTTGCCTCTTTGCCCTTCTTGTTTGTGTCCTCCTGTTATTCTTAGGTTCTCTGGTCTATTTTGGAGTCCAGGATCCACTGTTAAAATCCTCCACTAAAAATGTTTGCTTTTTTGCCCTGTTTTCTCTGAAGAATTAAATCTTAACTCTATATAGACACTAACTACCTACTCTCTGTTACTCTGCATCTGAGCTAGCTACTGGGCACTGGAGCAGAAAATTAAATGCTGACTTTGCCAAACTTTGATGACAAAGTCATAAAAAATGATGAGTTCTTAAAAATGCCCCCAACACTACATACCTTTGAGTTGTTTGGGCCACACCTGGCAGCATTCAAGACTTACTCCTGGCTCTTCATTAATGAATTGCTCCAAGTGGTGCTTGAGGTATCATAAGGGTGCAAGGAATCAAACTGAGATCAGCTCCTTATTTTTTATACTATCTCTCATACCCTGAAAAATTCTCTTTATACAGCATACAGCACAGCAATCATGTGCTTTCTTTCCTGTGACTTTTTTTTCCTTGCATTTCAAAGATTGTATTCTCTTCTCTATCCTCAAATCTGCTACTCCATGCCACCTTAAAACTATTATCTGGGTCTGGGGAGAAAGTTCAAGGGTCAGGAATTCATCTCTTGCATTTGCAAGGCCTGGAGTTCAACTTCCAAGATTCCTCTCCGGTCCCCTTCCCCTACCAAAATCCTGTAGCTGCATGGCATTACTGCCTCCTAAAACACCACGTTACTGGGTAGAGTACTGAACCATCCAGCCTAGTTGACTGAGTTTTGTTGGGAGTGACCCGCTAACACCAACACACTTTGGGAGTCAGGAAACGAAAACAAAAGCATGATCGAGCTGAAAGTCTTGCTTTGTTGAAACTAAATTCAAAGGAAAGTTATTGCTTTCTGGATTGACACCTCTGTAAACTTCTCATTCCTATCAGAAGTCGGGGTGCGCTCTGGATCTCAGCTGTTCCAATTACTTCAAGGACTTTGCTCCCGGAGTTACCCTTCACCTAAGTTATCAACCACTCCCACAATGTGGGCTTATTTCCAATAAGGTACAAACAGCTTCTAGTGTTGTCTATACTAAAATGCCTCCCATAATCTGCTTCTGTGTATATGTAGATAGATAGATAGATAGATAGATATAAATATGTTCTTCTGTTTGTTTTCTTTCATAGCTCAATTTCTTTACCTCTTTATTTCTTATTCCCTCAGCATTCTTCTTCACTCTGGTTTCTGTTACAGTCCATCAGCACTGTGATTAGTAAGTACTGTAGTTTGTTCTAAGGATTTCCACATGGTCAATCCAGTGTGTGCCACATCGTACTTTCCCTTTCAGTTGCATTTAACACATTCACAGCTTTCTTGGTCCATCCCATATTCTCTCTTGATTGCCGACACACTATATTATCAAGATTTTCTTTCTCTATCTTACTCAAGTTTTTTCATAGTTCCCCTTTTACTGATTTATAATTTTGGGGATTTTGTTTTAATTCTGATCCCCAAAGTATCTTTATCTTAAATCTCTTCTCTAAACTACAGACATTGTTTATATACAAACATCTCCCATTTAAATATTTCACAAGTATATCATGTAGAACATAGCCATAGGCATATCATTTAAATTCTTTTTTGTGTGGTTTTTGGGCCACACCCAGAGGTCTTCAAGGATTTCACTGGGCTCTACACTCAGAAATTATTCCTGGCAGGTTTAGGGATTCATATAGTATGCTGAGGATCAAACCTGGGTCAGCTGCATGCAAGGCAAATGCTATATGTGCTGTGTTATCGCTCTAGTCCAAAAGTCATTGATTTTTGTTTAGCAAAATATAAATGCTTCCTATGATACCACATTACATTTAAACATTCAAGTCAGAATTTAATTTCTTGTATCTAACAGACATTAAATCCTTTCTTTTGTGGGCGGGGAGTCACACCCGGCAGCGCTCAGGGGTTATTCCTGGCTCTATGCTCAGAAATCGCCACTGGCAGGCACAGGGGACCATATGGATGCCTGGATCCACCCGGATTCGAACCACCCCTTCCGCATGGAAGGCAGATGCCTTACCTCCAGCCTATCTCTCCAGCCCCTCTTTTTTCTTTTCTTACCGTCAACATGAATTTGTGGAATCCGTGCAGTTATTGTTTCTCTGACTCACTAGAAATCAAAATCATTTTCAAGGATGAAAGGAAGGTAGTAAAGATATGAGGGAGGAAGATTATAAATTATTTTCCCAGAAAACTAAAGAAAAAACTAAGGCCCTGAGTCTAAAACATGTGAAATGATTCAACAACAACAACAACAACAAAACCTGCGTTACTGAATCAACCAAGTAGCAGCAGGACTAAGAGATGATGGTAGTGAAGGGAGCTGGGGGAGAGACAGAAAAGGGATTTGCAGGGTCTGGAGCGATAACACAGTGAGTAGAGTGTTTGCCTTGCATGCAGCTGACCCCGATTCAATTTCTGGCATCCCAAATGATCCCCTGAGCCTGCTTGGAGTAATTTCTGAGTGTAGAGCCAGGAGTAACTCCTGAGTGCTGTAGGGTGTGCCCCCGCAAAAGAAAGGGATTTGCAAATAGTGATAGAAGATATTGGCAGGATGGAAGTGAGTATGGGGCAAAGTAGCATACACCTAAAACATCAGCATCAATAAATCATGATACCTCAGTTATAAAAAGGTGTTAAATAAAAGTTCAAACATTTTTTAAACTAAATAATTGTTCCCCTGTATATATCACTTTCCCCAAACTATTCAGAAGGACAAAATGACTAATGAGCTCCCAGTGTTAGGATAAAAGGAAATCACACTCAGTTTGGTATGACTTCTTCAAAAGAAAACCTTAGAATTGTTTGAGGGCCCGGAGAGATAGCACAGCGGCGTTTGCCTTGCAAGCAGCCGATCCAGGACCAAAGGTGGTTGGTTCGAATCCCGGTGTCCCATATGGTCCCCCGTGCCTGCCAGGAGCTATTTCTGAGCATACAGCCAGGAGTAACCCCTGAGCATCGCCGAGTGTGGCCCAAAAACCAAAAAAAAAAAAAAAATGTTTGAAGTGAGAAGGGACGGATGCTGGGTAGGCAATAAACAAATGTTCACTTAACATTTAAGTTGAAATTTAAGTGAAATTTACATATTTTTATTCTCAGTGTTGGTAGCTGTTCCTTATCTCTTCTAAGACGGGACAATGACAAATAGCACAGAATTACTGCAAAAAAAAAATCAATCTAGCTAGCAAGGAAACTAACAGTGTGGTATTCCCCTCTGCAGTGGGTTAAAGTGTTTAAAGTGAAGGAAAGCTGAAGTCCAGGGAGGGAGCCTAGATGTAGAGTCTGCTGGGCAGGTATGTGACTCTGGTTGTGTTCATCTCTGGTGTGGTCCTACTATTGGGATTTTCCAGCACATCATAATCAAGTCTTAGTGTGCTGGAGAGCAAGTGTGTAACCACAACATGGTAGCAACAATAAAAGGAGGAGGAAGGGCCGGCGAGGTGGCGCTAGAAGTAAGGTGTCCCCGGTGTCCCATATGGTCCCCCCAAGCCAGGGGCAATTTCTGAGCGCTTAGCCAGGAGTAACCCCTGAGCATCAAATGGGTGTAGCCCGAAAAAAAAAAAAAGAAAAGAAAGAGAAGGAGGTGGGGCCAGAGCGATGGCACAGCCGTAGGGCATTTGTCTTGCACTCGGTTGATCCAGGATGGACCGTGGTTCAATCTCCCAGCATCCAATATGGTCCCCCAAGCCAGGACAGATTTCTGAGTGCCTAGTCAGAAGTAACCCCTAAGCATCACCAGGTGTGGCCCAAAAAGGAGGGGGGAGGAGGAGTAATAAGTGAAAGTTTAAAAATATGTTTAAAAGGGGGTCGGAGCAATAGCACAGTGGGTAGGAGCTCACCTGTGTTCAGTCTCCATTCCCTACATCTCATATGATCCCTAGAGCCTGCCAGGAGTAACTTCTGAGTTTTGAGTCAGGAGTAACCCCTGAGTGCTTCCGGGTGTGGCTCAAAAATAAACAAACAAACAAACAAACACAAACCACACACACATACACAAAAACAAAGTTAAAAAGGAAATAAAGCTGTCTCAAATACTGAAAAGTTATGAAATGTTATGCTATCATTTTCATCTTTCTGCCTCCCATTCACTATTTTTTCGTCTTTTTTTTTTTTTTTTTAAATTGTCTCTCCAGGGATCCAACCTAGGTCTTCACATGTAAGTTATATCTCTAGTCTTCTCTTGTTCATTACTTTCTTTTTTGGAAAACAATGATTTTTTCATCTGAGTTGTCTGTGAGGAGGAACACTAATTCATCTGATCAAGTGCTTATTAAGGACTTCTGATACATATCATTAGATACACGATGCTGAAGAGTCTCACGCTGAAATCTAAGTCTGAGGTCTGCAACTTCATCATGTGCATTATCTGGTTGATTGTAGAGTACTAGATCCCAGATGCCTTATTAATAAACAGGATACTCATATTTGCAATTACTCCCATTCTCCTTTGATAGTTTAAAATAATATTATTTTAAAAATCTAACTAGCTACCTCTTCTTATTCCCAACAGATGGTTTTTACAATAGGAATAATGATGTTGCAATGATTACATATTCATGACTTTCCAGTACAAAAATTTCACAATTGCCTTTGGAAATATGCTTTGCAAAGATTTTTTAAATTTATGAACAGAAAGATAACTCACTTAGGGTATCTAATTAGGGATGTTCTTCTTCAGAATGTATTATTCTTTACCAGATCAATAGCAGTTTAAGTTCAATAACTTAATAAGGTCAATGATTGTTTAAGTTACGTAAAACATATGCCCATCATTATCCACAAACAACATGACTGAATTACAGGAGTGAAAAGATGACACACATCATTTGAGTGTGAGAAGAATATGGTAGCCTATCTTGATTGATTTTTCTCATGACATTTGTCTCTAGTATTACCAAAGTTGAAATGGACTCTTAAAAATTATCCCCCACCCAGAGAGATAGTACAGTTGCTAGGATGCTTGCCTTGCATGCTTTGCCTTCCATGGTTGCATGGTTTCAATCTCAGACACTTCATATGGTCCTCAAGCACTTCCAAAAGTAATTTCTGAATGCAGAGCCAGGAGTGATTTCTGCAATATGAGAAGGTTATGAACCCCAAACCAAAGTAAAACAAAAAAATGATTCCCCATCCCTAGATTTATGGTAATATAATTGACACAGAATATTAAGTAAATGTAGGGATACAACATGATAATCAGATGTATATACATAGGAAAAATGATCACCATAATAGATTTAGTTAACATATCCATCACCTCATAATTACATTGTATATGTATGTGCATTTGTATGTGTGAAACAGAGAATATGTTTAGGATCCATTCTTAGTAAGATCAAAATATGTTATATACTATTGTTAACTCTGGTTATCACCTAAAAGTTGTAGTAAGCATTTTAATTAAAAAATTTTAATTTAAAATTTGAGCAAAATAAGCTTTTTAAAAATAAAAAGAACTAATAGAAATAGCATATTTTTTGTACCATAAGATGCAACCCCCCTCAAGATAGGGGAAAATATCTGTGTATCTGATGGAGCTAATGATGCCAGGAGCTGAAGCCTGAATGCAGGAGAGGAGAGCATATACTAACCACTTGAATCTGCAGTGTTGCACCTCCTTTATTGCACAGACATACCACATAGTACAAGCAATCAGGTTAAATAACTTTTACCATCACAGATAGAGCTTTTGTTTAAGACTATTTGATTGCTGCTGTGACTTTTCTTTTTTTTATATATTAACGAAAAGTATTTAAATATGTTTATTTTCTGATATAAAAAAAAGTTAGGTAAATGTGTTTAACCAGCTGTGGACAGGTGTATTATAAATATACTTTGGCCTTGCAGGCTGGTTGTTCTCAGTCGCAGTCTCCTGATGGTTTTTTACATTGCACCATTTGCTTTAAAATATTTTTTTTCTTGTTTTCCTCGTCTAAAATCTATGTGTGTCTTATGGTCAGGTGCGTCTTATAGAGTGAAAAACATGGTACAACCTTTATAATTAAGGAATATGAACTGAATATTAAGAATAGAGAAAGGAGCTCGGGAAGGATTTCCTTCCTTCCTGGGAGCCGGGAGGTTCTGCCAGCATGGCGTTTGGCAGCCCTCCGCCATGCCAAAGGCCTCTTTAACCAGGCCTAGGAAGGGGTGCGGGACATGGGTCACCCCAGCACCCCTCTACCTCCTTCCTCCGGTACTCCAGGGCTTTTCATAGCCACATGGCTGGGCAAGCCAGCGAGGTGAGTCCCTTGGAGGAGTTTATTGGTTTTCCTAGGCTTTCCCCATTTCCCTCCCAGCTCTAAAGGGAGGGTCTGGGGTCCCCAGATCTTCCAGCCTTCTAGCTCAGGAAGGACCTCCTTCCTTCCTGGGAGCCAGGAGGTTCTGCCAGCATGGCGTTTGGCAACCCTCCGCCATGCCAAAGGCCTCTTTAACCAGGCCTAGGAAGGGGTACGGGACATGGGTCACCCCAGCACCCCTCTACCTCCTTCCTCTGGTACTCCAGGGCTTTCCTGGCCACATGGCTGGGCAAGCCAGCGAGGTGGTAATAGCAGCACAATAGGTTCTGGCATTAGGACTTACCAGGGAAGTTTTCTTATTAAACCTGTCCATTGTGAAACCATGCAGGGGCTAGCACCCCCACGTGGAATATTATGACAAATATATGGATATCATTTTGTTTCATCTGCTTGTCATTATCTGAATGCCGTCCAGGAGCTCGTTTTATTCCTTTACTCCCTCACTCCCATCTCTTGTTACCCTACACTTAACCATTTTTCTGTACTAATGATTTTTTGTCTTGGCCAAGGTGGATTACATATCTTTCACATTAATTTTTTTGGTGGAGTCTGAAGCTTTAGCAGGCAACGCGTCACGGCAAGGTTCCATGCTGTAGGCTTTTTGGTCAAGATAAGGTAAAGATGTAGCCTTGGCTGCCCCCCCTCCACAGCCTTCTCTCTTCTTCCTCCCTGTCCCCAGGGTTATTCCTGGACACCTGCTCAGGGTCCCACCAAGTGGGTTCTGGCGAGGTGCAATTTAAAAGAGACCCCAGGCTTCCTTGCTCCTGCAAGGGGCTGGGAGGGGACTGGTGAACTTTCAACTTCCGGCAATTAGGAAGCAAACGCCTCTCCTCTCAGAGAGTCGGAAGCTTCAGCAGGCATCAAGGGGAGAACATGGCTCCATGTTCTCTTCGCTTGTCCAAATCACATACAAAAGTGGTGTCTCGGAAACACCCCCCCTCCCTCTTAACTATTTCTAAAACATGAAAGGGACATGTGTATCTCCTTTGTATGTCTCAGATGTATTCCCTTAACATCTATAACTCTTCGAACATCCTCATATAGTGACAATTTTGCCCACTGGATTTGTTATTAGATTGTTTGATTTTCCCCTTTGAGATATGTTTTATATGCAATACTGGTAGAAGAGTATCTCTGTACAGATTTCATGTCTGAACCAAGTTATGGGGAATGTTGTACTTTATTCGTCGTCCCCCAGATGCACCAACAATACGTTTTGGCATTGCTTCTCTTTTGCATAGGCACATTAAAATGGGAAAATAATACATAAGCAAACAAGTTCTTATCTAATAGAGATGGGAACACAAATTTGGTAATGTAATTAGGCCTTTTACCCTGAACATTGGCATAATGATTTGGCTTAGACCTCAGAAGAATGGGCATCTCCCACACACACCTGAACAATGGATACCATCTATGGAAACAACCACAATTGTCTATAACATTACCAGGATCCAAGCCTCTACCAGGGAAGACCTACCACTGCTTTGGCATTGACTTACTCCAAAGAGTGCTCCCAACACCCAGACGACTCAGCAACAGTCTGCATGCAGGGCAGATTGCTCCGCATTGAATGGTATGCTGAAACTAGAGGATGCTCCACATCAGCCTGACATCAATGAAAGAAATGCACAGAATCCAGAGTCTTTAAATATAAGAATCTGATACCAACAATAGCTAAAGTGTGAAAAAGTTTTACCGGGACCTTGAGAATGACTCGAGTTGGACGGACTGGTATGCCTGAAACCCAGAGTCAGTTTTAAGCCAATAAACTTCTGGGGTGAGGCCCTTTTGTAATCAGGTCAAGGATTTTTTCCATTTTCCCCATTTTTCTGGACCTATGCAAACAATGGCGATTGCCACTATCACACCTTTACTATATTTTTCTACTCATCCTTTAAGAAAAAGAATACAACTTACTGAACTTAAAACCAAATAACTGTAGTAGAATGCCTATCTCGAATACAGGCAGGGGATGGGAAGGGGGAGGGGGTAATGTTACACTGGTGAAGGGGGGTGTTCTGGTTATGACTGTAACCCAACTATGATCATGTTACTTAAATAAAAAATATATTTAAAAAAAAGAATTGAGAAAGGGCCAGAGCAATTGCACAGCGGTAGGGCATTTACCTTGCATGCAGCTGACCCAGGACAGACCTGGGTTTGATCCCCGAGGTCCCTTATGGTCCCTCGAGCCAGGAGTAATTTCTGAGTGCATAGCCAGGAGTAACCCCCTGAGTGTCACACAGGGTGTGGGCCAAAAAACAAAACAAAAAAAAAGAAGAATTGAGAAAGTGGGCGAGAGAGCTAGCCCAGTGGTAGGGCATTTGTCTTGCATGCTGCTGAACCAGGTCCAATGGTGGTGTGAATTCCAGCATGGGAATATGAATGTACTTCTGAGTGCAGAGCCAGGAGTAGTGCCACTGGTGTGACCCAAAAACCCAACCCCCCTAAAAAGAATTGAGAAAGCATTTAACTATAGCTTCCATTTTAACAATAAACTTTAAATAAAAAATATGTAAGTCATATGTAACATATATTTGTATTATATGCTTATAATGCACATATTAATTTGATTAAGTGAGTATTATACTGTTTTAAATATAAAGTCCCTATATTCTATAATACTAATGCTATGATTTAGACTCAGATTTAATAAAATTTTTATTTTTAACCTCTGCACTGACCCACATTGCCTGGTCCTAGCTCTGAATGTTTTCAATGCTAATGTTTCAATTGGTTTGCTGAGTATTAATTACCAGGAATGATCTCTAGGCCCCTGAGACCTACTTGAAGACACCCCAAATTAAATTAATAATGGCGTAAAATACCTTTTTTTCCCTTTTTAACCTTATCAAAAATTATAAAGAGGGGCCGGTGAGGTGGCGCTAGAGGTAAGGTATTTGCCTTGCAAGCACTAGCCAAGGAAGGACCGCGGTTCGATCCCCCAGCGTCCCATATTGGTCCCCCCAAGCCAGGGGCAATTTCTGAGCGCTTAGCCAGGAGTAACCCCTGAGCATCAAATGGGTGTGGCCCCAAAAACAAACAAGCAAAAAAGTTATAAAGAAGGAACTGTAAAAGTGCATTTATTTGGCTTAACATAAGTTATATCAGATCAATCTATTTTTAATAGTTGAAGTAGTAACTTTCTAATATCCAAAGAAAGGATAAAAATGATATAAAGTGAAAAAATCTTTACTCTTTTCTGCTACAACTCATCTGACTCATCTCAGAGGAAACACCAGTACAAGTTTCTTTTGTCTGAATACTAGAGTCATTTAGTATACAAAGAAGCCAATATATAGGTAAACATTATATAAGCAGAATCTATATACTATATACATGTTCTATATGTTTATTATCTACTGAAGAATATTCCTTGGACTAAATTCAATATTAATGACTATAAAAATACCACATTATTTACTTAAAATTTATTTTTGTTTCTGGGCTACACCCGGCGATGCTCAGGGGTTAATCCTGGCTATGCGCTCTGAAATCTCTCCTGGCTTGGGGGACCATATGGGACTGTGTGCAAGGCAAACACCCTACTGTTGCACCACCAGTTCGTTCCCTTAAATATTAAATTTTTATCTATTTTCAGTTTAGGGTTCACACTCATCAGTGCTCAGAGGCTCTATCCGATTTGATACTCAGGGATTACTCTTGGAAATGATCAGGGGATTAAATGCAAACTATCTCCCTGTTCTATATTTCTTTTTAATATTTACATAGTATTGCACTACTGAATACCTGCACCATAATTTAGACAGTTCCACTCAGTCAGAGACTCTGTATGGGAGGGGATGGGGGAGATTTTAGGAAATTGTTCACTTCTGGAGGCTGGAAAGTCCAAAATATGCAGGTACAGCTGAAAGATTGAAGACCAGCAAAAAAAAAAAAAATCAATATTTCAATTCAAATCCAAAAATCATCTGCTGTGGTAAATAAAGCATGATGTATGAAACCCTATCAGCAATAGTAATGTAAACACAGAGTAAAAACTAAAAAACAAAACAAAACAACAACACACACACACTAAAAATCAGCAACAATAAATATAGGGAAGTGCCTTTCATAGAGGTGGGTAGAGGCAAACGAAGGGGCATGGTGGAGAAAAGTGAATGCTGTTGAAGGATCAATGTGAAACATTGCCTGAAACCCAACAATATATTTCAATGTGCCTAAATTTTTAAAAAGGAAAGAAAGAAAACTATGCTGGCGGAATTCTTCTCTATCAAAGCCCTCTTATTCAGGTCTACAAAGACTAGATGATGCAGAACAAGATTTCTCAAAGTCTCTTATTTAATGTTAACTTCATCCAAGAATACCCACACAGAAAACCCAGAATAATGTCTGACTGAACCTCTGGGCTCCAGAGACAGGCCCAATTCACATGTAAAATTAGCTATCACAGTTCATATTCAAAAGTTGTTGATTTGATTTATAAATGTTAGCTAATATAATGTGCATCCTAATATAAAGATCCTCTCATAGACATGCAGTTATATTTATCAAATAAATTCCTGGAAATGTAATTGTTGTGTCTTTAATACAGTTTTACAATTTGGATAGAACTAAGAAATATAGTATAGAGGTAAAGGCACTTGCCTTTGCACATGGCTGACTCTGCATCACCTATTATCCAAGAACTGCCAGGAAGACAATAAACTGCCAGGCATGGTTCAAAAAATAAAAATAAAATAAAATTTAACAAATACAGAATTGTCGGATTGCCTTCTACTTGCTTGCATCAATTTATACTCCAAAGCATGAAAATATCTGCTTACCTACCCCTTTTCAACACAGTACATTAGGAAACTTGTTAATCTGTGTTACTTGGATAGGTGTGATAAGAAATAAGAGTAAAAGCATTCTATATAGGTTGGCATGTCCAACAATAGGCAGATTCAGGTTGTACATGGTAGTGTTATCAGAATTATGAAGAAATGGGATGTAGAATTCAATTTATTTAAGTATTATTGTAAAAGGTTAGAAATGAAGCTTAAGGGCCAGAGAGATAGCACAGCAATAGGGCTTTTGCCTTGCACGCATCCGATCTAGGATGGAATCCCAGCATCCCATATGGTTCCTCAAAGCGTCCAGGAGCAACTTCTGAGTGCAGAGCCAGAAGTAACCCCTGAGCTCTGCCAGGTGTGCCCCCCCAAATAAAGCTTAATCTCCTGTATTATTATTTTAATTGTTCATGTTTGAGGGATCTTCCAAGTGGTGACAATACACAAAGCTGAGTCAACCTCAGCTTTGATGGTAGTTAAATATAGGAGGCTTGAGAATAAGGTGCTGCGCAGGTTCTATAATGTCAGGGACCTGACAAGGTCACACCAATAGTACTCAAGGTGCAAGAGAATACCCCTGACAGTGATGGGGTCCTCCAGAGCTAAACCTAGTGGTGCTTGAGGATTATGTACTATGGAGTAATAAATCAGACTATAGTGGATGCTGGTCATGTGCTCTATACCCTATATAGTCACCCTGACTCTATTCCTAATTTATTGCATCTAATAGAGCCACATAAATATTTCATCATACTGTATGGGGAGATCAATGTACTTGAGAATTTATACATTTGGAGACTTAGTAAAATTCTCAGGATATAGCCCTATTCAACATCAAAGGTCCAACATTAAAATGGAAGGAGACACAGAATTCACAGGCAACTGGAAGGTAAATTCAATAGTGAATAATTAGATTTAGTCATCATGGAAAGGGTAAAGGAGAAATCGCAAATGGTACACTCCATTCTCTCTACTTTCTGGCTTTAAAGATTGGTGAGAATTCCAATCTATAAAAGAGTTGAGTCAAAACAAAACCGAGAGGTAGCCAGATTTCATTTCCTCACATTGTCCTGCTGGGTGTCATTTACATAGCTGTCTTCAATGAAGACTCAAATTAAAGCAGAACTACAGAACTACAGTGCATGTTGGCATTCTGAGACAAGGGAGTTCTGATGCTCTTTTCTCCCCTCCCTTCCCCTGCTTTCCTCTTTTTCCCTCTTCTCTTTTCCTTTCTCCTCTCCCCTCTGCTCCCCCCCCCTCCACTTTCTCCCTCCTCTTCTCTTCTTTTTTTTTTGTTTTCTGGGCTTTCTTGGGGGGAGAGGTGTCTCAACCAGCCATGCTCAGGGGTTACTCTGGGCTCTGCACTCAGGAAATTACTCCTGGCAGACTTAGGAGACCATATAGGATTCCAGGGATTGAACCTGGTCAACAATATGCAAGGTAAATACCCTACCTGCTATACTATCACTCTTCTATTTGATCCAGAATAGATTTTTATTTTGGTTTGGTTTTGGTTTGGTTGTTGGGCCACACCTGGCAGTGCTCAGGGGTTTCTGCACTCAAAAATAGTTTCTGGCATGCTCAGGAGATCATATGGGATGCTGAGGATTGAACCCAGTTCAGTCCTGAGTGGGTCACATGAAAGGTAAACAACGCCCTCTACCTGTCGTGCTATCGTACCGACCTCAATTTTTTACATTTGTGTTAATGTGTTTAGGTTCTTGTTTATTTGTTTGTTTTGGACTACACCCTGTGACTCCGAGGGGTTACCCGTAGCTCTGCACTCAGAAATCGCTACTGGCAGGCTAAAGGGGACCATATGAAATTCCGGGAATCAAACCTGGACCTATCCTGGGCCAGCCACATGCAAGGCAAATGCCCTACTACTGTGCTATCATTCAGGCCCAAACGTTTCCGTTTTTCTTCTTTTTTCCTCCCCCATCCTTTTTTTTTTCCATCCTGACCATTTCTTTTAAACACCATGTTTCTGTTCCCTTCCATCCTCCTAGCTTCAGCAAATCCACAGAGACTTTTATAGCTAGATAATGTGTCAGGTCTGATCATTCCAAGATAAATAAGATGCAAAAGTCTCAGTTCTCTATGGAACCACATTTTTCAAATAGAAAGGTGAAAATGGATCATTTCTCAACTCTTTTCATTTTCATTACTTTCCTTGATGTAGCTGCTACAAGATTTTATTCTAATCTAATCTCCTAAACTTGTTTTTGAAATATAGACGTATGTCAAAAACACACTGAATATATTTTCAGCAACAACAATGAAAATGCTCAAAGCTAAAGCTAAAACCAATCGACCCTTTTATGATATATTATTTTGACATTTTTCTATGAGACCTAATTGGCTTTTTAAAATAACTTATAAATTAGATAATATCCTCTCTATCAAGTAGAAAGGTGTGACCTATTTTTCTGACATTTCAACCCAGTTTCAGAGACTGATGACAATGATAAAATTTATTTCAATCATCATTTGTAATGTATCTATTCTTAAGTAATTAATGTTATTTATCCTTATTTCACATCTTAAATTTTTTCTTGTTTCTGGGAAAGTATTGTCAGACTATACTTCAGCTCAATATTTTTTTTTTTTTATAAATATTTATAATGAGTTCCTTTCTTTTTTTTTTTTTTTTTTTTTTTTAATTTTTTTTTATTTAAACACCTTGATTACATACATGATTGTGTTTGGGTTTCAGTCATAAAAGGAACACCACCCATCACCAGTGCAACATTCCCATCACCCAAGTCCCAAATCACCCTCCTCCCCACCCAACCCCCGCCTGTACCCTAAACAGGCTCTACATTTCCCTCATACATTCTCAATATTAGGACAGTTCAAAATGTAGTTATTTCTCTAACTAAACTCATCACTCTTTGTGGTGAGCTTCCTGAGGTGAGCTGGAACTTCCAGCTCTTTTCTCTTTTGTGTCTGAAAATTATTATTACAAGGGTGTCTTTCATTTTTCTTAAAACCCATAGATGAGTGAGACCATTCTGCGTTTTTCTCTCTCTCTCTGACTTATTTCACTCAGCATAATAGATTCCATGTACATCCATGTATAGGAAAATTTAATGACTTCATCTCTCCTGACAGCTGCATAATATTCCATTGTGTATATGTACCACAGTTTCTTTAGCCATTCATCTGTTGAAGGGCATCTTGGTTGTTTCCAGAGTCTTGCTATGGTAAATAGAGCTGCAATGAATATAGGTGTAAGGAAGGGGTTTTTGTATTGTATTTTTGTGTTCCTAGGGTATATTCCTAGGAGTGGTATAGCTGGATCGTATGGGAGCTCGATTTCCAGTTTTTGGAGGAATCTCCATATCGCTTTCCATAAAGGTTGAACTAGACAGCATTCCCACCAGCAGTGGATAAGAGTTCCTTTCTCTCCACATCCCCGCCAACACTGTTTATTCTCATTCTTTGTGATGTGTGCCATTCTCTGGGGTGTGAGGTGGTATCTCATCGTTGTTTTGATTTGCATCTCCCTGATGATTAGTGATGTGGAACATTTTTTCATGTGTCTTTTGGCCATGCGTATTTCTTCTTTGTCAAAGTGTCTGTTCATTTCTTCTCCCCATTTTTTGATGGGGTTAGATGTTTTTTTCTTGTAAAGTTCTGTCAGTGCCTTGTATATTTTGGAGATTAGCCCCTTATCTGATGGGTATTGGGTGAATAGTTTCTCCCACTCAGTGGGTGGCTCTTGTATCCTGGGCACTATTTCCTTTGAGGTGCAGAAGCTTCTCAGCTTAATATATTCCCATCTGTTAATCTCTGCTTTCACTTGCTTGGAGAGTGCAGTTTCCTCCTTGAAGATGCCTGTAATGTCCTGTAGTGTTTTGCCTATGTGCTGTTCTATATATCTTATGGTTTTGGGGCTGATATCGAGGTCTTTAATCCATTTGGATTTTACCTTTGTACATGATGTTAGCTGGGGGTCTAAGTTTAATTTTTTGCAAGTGGCTATCCAATTGTGCCAACACCACTTGTTGAAGAGGCTTTCCCTGCTCCATTTAGGATTTCCTGCTCCTTTATCAAAAATTAGATGGTTGTATCTCTGGGGAACATTTTCTGAGTATTCAAGCCTATTCCACTGATCTGAGGACCTATCCTTATTCCAATACCATGCTGTTTTGATAACTGTTGCTTTGTAGTACAGTTTAAAGTTGGGAAAAGTAATTCCTCCCATATTCTTTTTCCCAATGATTGCTTTAGCTATTCGAGGGTGTTTATTGTTCCAAATGAATTTCAAAAGTGTCTGATCCACTTCTTTGAAGAATGTCATGGGTATCTTTAGAGGGATGGCATTAAATCTGTATAATGCCTTGGGGAGTATTGACATTTTGATGATGTTAATCCTGCCAATCCATGAGCAGGGTATGTGTTTCCATTTCCGTGTGTCCTCTCTTATTTCTTGGAGCAGAGTTTTATAGTTTTCTTTGTATAGGTCCTTCACATATTTAGTCAAGTTGATTCCAAGATATTTGAGTTTGTGTGGTACTATTGTGAATGGGGTTGTTTTCTTAATGTCCATTTCTTCTTTATTACTGTTGGTGTATAGAAAGGCCATTGATTTTTGTGTGTTAATTTTGTAGCCTGCCACCTTGCTATATGAGTCTATTGTTTCTAGAAGCTTTTTGATAGAGTCTTTAGGGTTTTCTAAGTAGAGTATCATGTCATCTGCAAACAGTGAGAGCTTGACTTCTTCCTTTCCTATCTGGATTCCCTTGATATCCTTTTCTTGCCTAATCGCTATAGCAAGTACTTCCAGTGCTATGTTGAATAGGAGTGGTGAGAGAGGACAGCCTTGTCTTGTGCCAGAATTTAGAGGGAAGGCTTTCAGTTTTTCTCCATTGAGGATAATATTTGCCACTGGCTTGTGGTAGATGGCCTTCACTATATTGAGAAAGGTTCCCTCCATTCCCATCTTGCTGAGAGTTTTGATCAAGAATGGGTGTTGGACCTTATCAAATGCTTTCTCTGCATCTATTGATATGATCATGTGGTTTTTATTTTTCTTGTTATTGATGTTGTGTATTATGTTGATAGATTTACGGATGTTAAACCAGCCTTGCATTCCTGGGATGAAACCTACTTGATCGTAGTGGATGATCTTCTTAATGAGGCATTGAATCCTATTTGCCAGGATTTTGTTGAGGATCTTTGCATCTGCATTCATCAGTGATATTGGTCTGTAATTTTCTTTTTTGGTAGCGTCTCTGTCTGGTTTAGGTATCAAGGTGATGTTGGCTTCATAAAAGCTATTTGGAAGTGTTTCTGTTTGTTCAATTTCATGAAAGAGTCTTGCCAAGATTGGCAGTAGTTCCTCTTGGAAAGTTTGATAGAATTCATTAGTGAATCCATCTGGACCTGGGCTTTTGTTTTTCGGCAGACATTTGATTACTGTTTTAATTTCATCAATGGTGATGGGGGTGTTTAGATATGCTACATCCTCTTCCTTCAACCGTGGAAGATTATAAGAGTCCAAGAATTTATCCATTTCTTCCAGGTTCTCATTTTTAGTGGCGTAGAGTTTTTCAAAGTAGTTTCTGATTACCCTTTGAATCTCTGTCATATCAGTAGTGATCTCTCCTTTTTCATTCCTGATACGAGTTATCAAGTTTCTCTCTCTCTCTTTCTTTGTTAGGTTTGCCAGTGGTCTATCAATCTTGTTTATTTTTTCAAAGAACCAACTTCTGCTTTCGTTGATCTTTCGGATTGTTTTTTGAGTTTCCACTTCGTTGATTTCTGCTCTCAGCTTTGTTATTTCCTTCTGTCTTCCTGTTCTTGGGTCCTTTTGTTGAGCATTTTCTAGTTCTATTAGCTGTGTCATTAAGCTACTCAGGTAAGCTCCTTCTTCCTTCCTGATGTGTGCTTGCAAAGCTATAAATTTTCCTCTCAGTACTGCTTTTGCTGTGTCCCATAAGTTCTGAGAGTTTGTGTCTTTATTGTCATTTGTTTCCAGGAACCTTTTTATTTCCTCCTTGATTTCATCTCGGACCCACTGGTTATTGAGCATGAGGCTGTTTAACTTCCAGGTGTTAAAGTGTTTCTTCTGAGTCCCTTTGGAGTTCACAAATAATTTCAGAGCCTTGTGGTCAGCGAAGGTAGTCTGCAAAATTTCTATCCTCTTGATCTTATGGAGGTATGTTTTATGTGCCAGCATGTAGTCTATCCTGGAGAATGTCCCATGTACATTGGAGAAGAATGTGTATCCAGGTTTCTGGGGATGGAGTGTCCTATATATATCCACTAGGCCTCTTTCTTCCATTTCTCTCCTCAGGTCTAGTATATTCTTGTTGGGTTTCAGTCTGGTTGACCTGTCCAGTGTTGACAAAGCCGTGTTTAGGTCCCCCACAATTATTGTGTTGTTGTTGATATTATTTTTCAGATTTGTCAGCAGTTGTATTAAATATTTTGCTGGCCCCTCATTCGGTGCATATATGTTTAGGAGAGTGAATTCTTCCTGCTCTACGTACCCCTTGATTAATATAAAATGTCCGTCTTTGTCCCTTACAACCTTCCTGAGTATAAAGTTTGCATTATCTGATATTAGTATGGCCACTCCAGCTTTTTTATGGGTGTTGTTTGCTTGGATAACTTTTCTCCAGCCTTTTATTTTGAGTCTATGTTTGTTCTGACTATTCAGGTGCGTTTCTTGTAGGCAGCAGAAGGTTGGATTGAGTTTTTTGATCCATTTAGCCACTCTGTGTCTCTTAACTGGTGCATTTAGTCCATTGACGTTGAGAGAAAGAATTGTCCTGGGATTTAACGCCATCTTTATTTCAAAATTTGGTGTGTCTTTTGGGTAGTCTTGTCTTAGATTAGGTCTTTCAGTTTTTCTCTTAAGACTGGTTTTGTGTCTGTGAAGTTTCTGAGCTGTTTTTTGTCTGTGAAACCATGTATTCTTCCATCAAACCGGAAAGTGAGTTTTGCTGGGTATAGTATTCTGGGTGAAGCATTCATTTCATTCAGTCTTGTCACAATATCCCACCACTGCTTTCTGGCATTGAGCGTTTCTGGTGACAGGTCTGCTGTAAATCTCAGGGAAGCTTGCTTGAACATGATTTCCCCTTTTGATCTTGCTGTTTTCAGAATTCTGTCTCTATCTGTGGGATTTGTCATTGTGACTAGGATGTGTCTTGGGGTGGTTTTTCTGGGGTCTCTTTTGGTTGGTACTCTTCGGGCATGCAGGATTTGATCACATATATTCTTTAGCTCTGGAAGTTTCTCTTTAATGATGTTCTTGACCATTGATTCTTCCTGGAAATTTTCTTCCTGGGTCTCTGGGACTCCAATGATTCTTAAGTTGTTTCTGTTGATCTTATCATAGACTTCTATTTTCGTCTGTTCCCATTCTTTGACTAATTTTTCCATTGTCTGCTCATTTGCTTTAAGTTTTTTGTCCAATCTCTCCTGCTGTATGGAATTGTTATGTATCTCATCTTCCACAGCACCAAGTCTATTCTCAGCTTCTGATACCCTGTCCCAGAGCTTATCCATTTTGTCATTCACTTCGTTTACTGAGTTTTTCAGGCCTGTTAGTTGACATGTTATTTCAGTTTGGAGTTTTGTCATTTCTGCCTTCATATTTTCTTGGTTCTTATTAGTGTTCTGTTCAACTCGATCCATGGTTTCTTGGAGTCTGTTGAGCACCTTCCATATTGCTAGTCTAAAGTCCTTATCTGAGAGGTTGATTAGTTGTTCAGTCATTATCTGGTCCTCAGAATTGTCATCTTCATTCTCTATGTCTGATGCTGGCCTGCGCTGTTTCCCCATTGTCACATTTGTATTGTGGGTTTTTCTACGTGTTGTAGTGGTATTCATTGTCTATATGATGTAGGCAGCACACTCCTCTGGCTCCTCCCTTTCTGGATGGGCTGACTTGCCTCTAAGGGAGGGGAGTCCTCCGTGGATGAAGCCTCACACTGGGTCAAATCTTAGGCCCGAGCATGTAACAGAGAAGACAGTCCAGAGAGAAATGTTTGCTTCTGTGATATAGCGCCGTTCTTAGTGTGATTTTTCCTTCTTGTTGCAATGGAGTTCTTTCCTTAGAAAGAGTGCACGGCCGCGTAGCGAAGCGGAGCGGCCGTGCTCCTCTGAGCCTCTTTTTGCCCCACTCGCAAGAGTTTCACGCAAGAGGACAGTAGACAGACATAGACAGGTCACACTCACAGTCTTTCACAGCTGAGCCCCACTGGGCCGGTGTACTTTCGCGGATTTTCCCCGCCTGGTGTCACACACAGGGAGCCAGCTTTTGCAAAGGATAGCCGGTTTTTATGCTCTGAAGTCCCTCCCTGAAAATGGCGTCTGGGCGAGCGAGGTTTCTGGAGGCTCTTTTTGCCCCACTCGCAAGAGTTTCACGCAAGAGGACAGTAGACAGACATAGACAGGTCACACTCACAGTCTTTCACAGCTGAGCCCCACTGGGCCGGTGTACTTTCGCGGATTTTCCCCGCCTGGTGTCACACACAGGGAGCCAGCTTTTGCAAAGGATAGCCGGTTTTTATGCTCTGAAGTCCCTCCCTGAAAATCTCAGCTCAATATTTCATATAAAATTTCATGCTTAAAAATACATTCAAATGCATCTCATGCTAATTTTGCCCAATATTTACAAGTGTTCTATAGCTGGTATTTCTTTTTCTTTTTTGGGGGGAGGGGTCACACCTGGCGGCGCCCAGGCGGTATTCCTGGCTCTGTGCTCAGAAAACACTCCTGGCAAGCTCAGGGGACCATATGGGATGCCAGGATTCAAACCACTGTCCTGTCTTGTATTGGCTATGTGCAAGGCAAATGCCACACCACTGTGCTATCTCTCTGGCCATAGCTGGTATTTCTTTAAGCAAAATAATCTGGAACAGAATGAGGACTTTGAGAAAGTCTAAATTCATTCTCCTGTTCCATGATGAGGGGTTTGATGAGACTGGAGTAGAGATTTTTTTCCAATACCCACCTCTTCTCCACAAGTTAATTTAGATGAATTATCATCACTCTTCCAGAACTTTGAGGTACAGAGGCTCAGAACCAAGTTAAATATCTTTAAGAATTTTGGGGAGAGTTTTGGGCTACACCCAGTGATGCTGAGGAGTTACTACTGGCTCTGCACTCAAGAATTATTCCTGATGGTATTCATGGGGCCATTTGGAATGCCGGGTGAACCCATGGTCAGTCATATTCAAAGCAGTGTCTACCCACTGTACTGTTGCTCCAGCCCCTTTTACGCATTTTAAAGATGTTTATTTATGATGAACAGAAGAATAGTAATAGCAACTTATTTATTAATTCTCTTCCCTTCCCTCTGGTGATGTTGTTCTGAAGACTTCGGGTTGCCAACACACTTGGCTGTGGATTTTGTACATTTGAGTGTAGGGGTCCCTGTGGGAAGCACATAAAATTGTGGTGATTGTACACTGGCCTCAGTACCAGCCAAGGAGTTGCATGATGTAGTTGTGTTTATTACATTCACATGGCTATGGGGGTAGCCAGAAATTGCCTATAGGACATAGGCCTACAGGATATAGAGCTGTCAGTAGTTCCAACATGCAGTGCTACCACCACCCCCATAGGCAACATGCCACACCAGGGCTTGAAACTTGAAAGGCAGATGCTTTAGCCGCTGAACAATCTACCAGCTCTACATAACTTCAAATACATATATGCATATATACACATATGTGCTATTCATGTATATATGTATCATATTTTTGTATATTTGTTTTCTTTTCTGGGGGATATACCCAGTGATGCTTAGGGCTTATTCTTGACTTATTTCTGGTTGTGCACTTAGGAATTACTCTTGGTGGTATTGGAGGGTAATATGAGATGCCAGGGATTGAACCTGGCTTGATTGTATGCAAGGCAAATAAATGCCCATTGTACTATTGCTAAAGATTTATATATATATATATATATATATATATATAGATATATATATATATATATATATATATTGAAGGTACATTTGTGGTGAACAAAATAATAGAAACTTTCAGACATTAGAATAAATTTGTTTATTTTTAAGGAAGTAAACATATAACACATTATATTTAAATGCAACTTTTACATAGCAATAGATTAACCTCTATTTCATTTTGCAAGAAATTATATCATTGGGTTTTTATCTTGGAAGTTTCATCATTATACATTAATAAAAGTAGGGTCTAGTGGCCAGAGATATAGCACAGCGGTAGAGCATTTGCCTTGCAAGCAGCCTATCCAGGACGGACTATGGTTCAAATCCCAGCATCCCATATGGTCCCTGTGCCTGTCAGGAGCAATGCCTGAGCACCAAGCCAGGAGTAATCCTGAGCGCCGCTGGGTACAACCCAAAAAAAAAAAAAAAGTAGATTCTAATTTTCATAGCAAGTTATTTTCAAAGTTAAAAGTTCTTTGTGCTAGAAAATACACTTTCTGTTCACAGAAACAGATGGCATGTAATATTTGACATTCTCAGAGAGACAGAGTTGAAAAGTACATGAATAAGTGCATAAATGTATGAATTTTAAAATGATGCAGGTGCATACATGATGTCTAGTTAAAAACTCTCTGAGCATACCTTTCATCAAATACCAGGCTTATCCTTAGATAAGGGCAGCTAGGAATGAAGGAAATGAAGCATCAGAGCTGTCCACTTCTCTTTCATAGCACAGTGGAAATAGGAGAAAAATAATAGTGAAAGAATGAAGGACTCAGACTCTGTCTTTTCACTTTGTAAATCTGTACTAGACACAATTAGGAAGGTCTTTAGGAACACATATATGAACAGAGTAAATTGGTCATTTCACTGTGATTTCCCAAATAGTCACATTTTTGTAACTATTCCATTCGTTGTTCATTTGCGAACAGTTCGTTTATTTTTGTAACAAATGGGAGATGCCATAATTTAACAAAGAAAATCTCACCTTTCCAAAAGATAAGTATAAGACACGGGATTAGAGAATTAGTACAGCAGGTAGGGCATTTGCTTTACATGCAGTCAATATGAGTTTGATCCTTGGCACCCAATATGGTCCCTTGAGCACACCAGTAGTAATTCCTAAAGCAAAACCTAAAGTAAGTCCTGAGTGTGTGGCCCCAAACTAAAAACAAAACAAAAAGACTTAAGGAAGTTTGATAACATTGGTCGTTGTGGCAGAGTATGTGATTTAGTTTTCACCAATCAGTGATTTTCCCTCCAAGTTTTCAAACTGGGGCTGAAAGGAAGTACTTCCATTTCTGTTTAGTTGTTAAGCCATGATGATGAACTTGGATCTACCAGAGGACATGTTTCTTCACTTATGCAGACAGCAAACCCAAAGTCAGAGAGCTAACAATGAGAAACAGGGCTAAAATATGGAGAGAAAAGAAATGAAATTCCTCAATAAAGATAACTGCTACCAAATACACATTAAAATATCTAATAATCTGGAGAAGTTATAACTTGAATGTGCAGGTTGGTAGGGGTATAAAGTATTTCAGCTACTGCGGAAATAGTATGCAGCTCATTAAAGAAAAGAATTGTCATATGATCCAGAAATTCAAAAGATGCAAGGCTATCCAAAAAAAGCAAGGTCAAAGAGGTCAAAGCAAGATCTCAAGGAGATTTTGGGGTTTCATATCAATAATTCACTGTAATCAAGTTAGAAAGAAAGCTAGAAAGATGTACAGTGCGTAAGACAGCTTGTCTTGCAAGCAGCCAACCCTGGTTTGATTCTGGATATCCCATATGGTCTCCTGGAGCCTGCCAGGCATAATTTCTGAATATAGAGCCAGGAGAAACCCCTGAGTGCTACTGATGTGGCCCCCAAAACAAAAACAAACAAAAAATATATAAAATTTTCTTTTTATTCAAATCAATAGTGTGTATTACAAAAAAAGATATGAAAAAGTAACCATAACACTAAGAGCAGCCAATGACAACGTTAACACATTCTTTATATATGTTGACATTTGGTTATGGATTTTGTGTTTTGTGGGTTATTTTGGGGGGGGGGTACATTCAGTACTACTTCAGGACTACTCCCAGATGTTGCTTAGAGGATTTTGTCTCCTAAATCCAAAACCTATGTATCTAACCCTTTAAGTGAGCTAACTCCTCTGCCCCAAGAATTTTACTTTTTTTTGGGGGGGGGGCACACTCAGGCAGCCCTCAGAAATTTTGGCAGCACTCAGGAGTTACCCCTGGCTCTCTGCTCAGAAATCACTCCTGGCAAGCACAGGGGACCATATGGGATGCCGGGATTCGAACCGCCGTTGGTCCTGGGTCAATGCTTGCAAGGCAAATACCCTACCGCTGTGCTATCTCTCTGGCCCTAAGATTTTTACTTTTGATACCTTAGAGAGATTGTTTAAGACATTATTAACTATATTTTCCCTAGAGATTGTAAGAATAAATTTTTTCCATTGTGGTCAAATAGAGGAACAAAATTTACTATCTAGACTATTTTATTTTTGTTTGTTTGTTTGTTTGTTTGTTTTTGGTCACACTCAGCAGTGCTCAGGGGTTACTCCTGACTCTATGCTCAGAAATTGCTCCTGGCAGGCTTAAGGGACCATATGAGATGCTGGGATTTGAACCATCATCCCTCTGCATGCAATGCAAACGCCCTACCTCCATGCTATCTCTCCAGCCCCTATCTATACTATTTTTAAGTATACAGCTTAATATCCTTCAGTATATTCGTCTGGTTGTACAACCAACTTTTGTGTTTTAGAAAACAGAAACTCTATAACCTCTCTGGCTCCATAGTCAATTCTCCATTTCCTTTCTCCTGTAGTTTTAGGTGTCCCATATCTTTGCATTTCTATTAATTTGGCTACTCTTAAGTATGATCATGCAGTATTTGTCTTTTGTGACTGGTCTATCACACATAATGTTCTCATGGCTTATTCATATGCACCATTCCTGCATCCTTTTGTAGGCTGTATAATATTCTGTTCTGTGCCATAAATAGTTTTTCCAGTTAATCTATCAATGGATATCTGGATCACATCTTACCTCCCCCCCAACCCCCTGTCAACCCAATTTCCTTCAAATGCTCTACCCTTTGTGCTATCACTCCTGTTCTAAAATTTCATGGTTGTTTTTGTTTGTTTGTTTGATTTTTGGTTTTGGGGCCACACCTGGCAGTGCTCAGGGGTTACTTCTGGCTCTGCTCTCAGAAATCGCTCCTAGCAGGCACAGGGGACCATGTGGGATGCTGGGATTGGAACCACCGTTCATCCTGTGTCAGCCACTTGCAAGGCAAACGCCCTTCCGCTGAGCTATCTCTCCAGCCCCAATTTCATGATTTTAAATTAGAAAAAAATTAGACATTTTCCCCCTTCACTGAAAATTGTGAAAAAAATTGAAATTCAACATCGCTGCAGGTTTGAAAACAGTCAGACATTGCTCATGATATTATCATCTGGTGCAAACTTTCTGAAAAGCAAGTTGAGTCACATCTATCAAGAGCCTGAAAATGTGAACATTCTTTGTTCCAGCAATTCTATGTCTGAGAATTTTTTAAGGAAATAAATTTAGATCCTGAATGTTTAGCTACAAGATAGCTCATTGTTTACCACAGTTTGGTTTAAAGTAAGACATTAAAAACAAACTAAAGGATAACAACAAGAAAATGATTTGAAATAAACTGCAGTCATATTGACAAATACTCTATAACCACTTAAAATAGTGGTCCAGAAGAACTATCAACTCCATGAGAGTAGTGCTCATACTAAGTAGTTCAATTTACAAGTATTTCATTTTTTTTTTGTGTGCGTGTGTCACACCCGGCAGCTCTCAGGTGTTCCTCCTGGCTCCACACTGAGAAATCGCTCCTAGCAGGCTCGGGGGACCAGATGGGATGCCAGGATTTGAACCAATGATCTTCTGCATGAAAGGCAAACACCTTACCTCCATGCTATCTCCCCAGCCCAAATTTACAAGTATTTTTAAAAACTGTATGATAGGTATGATGTTCATTATATAAAATGCAGATAATAAGTCTGAATAATAAATAATAAACAAATAATAATCAATGAAATAATAAAGACTGAAAAAGTAGACATTAAAATGTCAACTGTATTTTTTTTCTACTAGGTTATAGATGAACTTTGGCAAGTGTAGTAGATAAAATGCTTACAGATCCTCCGAAGTTAGTTGGGCTCAGTGGAAGTGGTTAAGATTAAAATATATATATATATAAATTAATAAAATTGAATTTGATCATTTTAACATTGTGCTTAAAACGATGGTGCTTAGCTTATGTGTAGCTGATGTCGGCTTAATCCTTGAGCTCAAAGTAGTTATATCTGAGCACAGGTTAAGTCATAAGCACAGCTGTGTGTGGCCTCCCAAACCAAAACTTTTAAATTTTAAATAAATTAATAAAAATAATTCATCTGGGGCTGTAAGGATAGTACAATGTAAAGGTGCTTACCTGCATGTGGCTGGCATAGGTTCTTTTCTTGGTACCATATATGGTTCTTTAGCCCACCAGCAGTCATCTGTGTACACATCAAGGAGGAATCACTGAGTATCACCAGGTATAGCCCCCAAAACAAAACAGAAAACACATGCAAAATACCTGGAACACTCCAAAATTCTTTTATTCTCTGTCATTCCTTTAACAAAATAGTCCTTTCATATGATAGACGTAAAAGGAAATAAAGTTATTCAATCAACAGGTGAAATAAAATAACTGATAGTTTTGTTAATGGAAACTAATATTTAAAGGTTAATTTCATAATTTCTTCTAGTGGGTGAAAACAAAAATATTACTAAGTTAATCGAAGGCAAAACATTTTATTTCTTTCTCTAGTTCAATAATTGTTCCATTTTCAGAATTATACTTTATTTGTAAAGTGACCATTTTTTTTCCTAACACCCTAGTCTTTTCCGTGTTTTTTGTTTGTTTGTTTTTGTTTTGTTTTTGTTTTTGTTTTTGGGTCACACCCAGCAGTGCTGGGTTTACTCCTGGCTCTATGCTCAGAAATCGCTCCTGGCAGGCTCAGGGGACCATACAGGATGCCGGCATTGGCACCACCGTCCTTCTGCATGAAAGGCAAACGGCTTACTTCCATGCTATCTCTCCAGCCCCTTTTCTGTCTTTTTTAAAAAGGAAATTTTCACTTTCATTATTTATTTTTGTGGTTCTGGATATTTAATTGAATGCCTCAGACTTGTGAGTCTATTCTCCACCACTGAGCCACATCCTGTGCCCTTCTATTCTTCCTTCTCAGTCCTTCATTGAATTTCTATCCTTTCTTTCTGTACTAATGCTTTCAGCGTATGTATTAAGTACCCAGTGCCATGAGTTTTTCAACACTCTCATCTCCTGAAAATCCACTTTTAAAAGAGGCCCATTTGGATAAGGAGAACTAGACTATATCAATTCATTTTGTGCTGAACATGAAATTCTACTTACAGGAGTGGATGACAGTTCTTTGTGAAAAGGTCTATGACATCTTTTTTTTTTTTAAATGAATGGAAATAGTATATAGATAAATTGTTACTGAAGGGTAAAAAAAAACCATCTCCTTCTTTTAGCTGATTGCTTTAGAATTATCCTAGAGTATGAATGTCAGTTTGATACAAGAGATTCCATAGATCTGAAGACTCACAGAATGAGAGAAATTCAAATAATTCTGTTTATGTAATTTGAACAACTTAAACAATGTTTAGTGATACCCAAAGGCCACTAATTTGGCAGAATTTTAAATATCATAGCCTTAAAGATAGATGATTGCCTTCTGGAATATAAACATTGAATTGTAGTGCCTATGGTCTAGTTAAAAATAGATGTTAACAAGTGAAATAGAACTAATTTATGTCTATAAAAATTAAGTATCACTCTACTCCTGCAAAAAGAATTTCTCCAGTTAATGCTTGGGGTAAAGGTTTCATATCAATTTTTCAAACCAGACTAGTTCCAACCACTATCTTCAAGTTATTTCCCTAAGGCTTTATTATAAGAAAACTTGAATCAACATATAGTTGATTCAATAGGGGAAGATTGCCTACACGGATGATTCAGTGGGGCACCAAAAACATCCATCTTACTAATGCCAACAGATACATTTCCTTCCTTCCACCCTTCTGTGGGAGTTTTCTGAGCCACAATGAACCTCAGAAAAACATGTGTTTTTTTCCCTACTGCAAATTCATTCAAGAGAATGACACATTAGGCAAGAATAGTGAGAATAAGTTACTCAGGGAAAATGAGTTAGTCTTCTGAGGAAGGAAGAGTCCAGTAAAATGCACAGGATCAGTGGGAGGCTAGGGATGGAAAGCCCAGGAAAACTACAAAGAAAGGTGAGGCAAAGGCAAATTCAATTTTATGCTTCATGTGTGCCTCCACAAGACACACTCTAGCTTTACTCTGTGCCTTTTCAATTTTTGTTTTATTTTTGTTTTGGGGTCACACCTGGCAGTGCTCAGGGGTTACTCCTGGCTCTATGCTCAGAGGACCATATGGGATGCTGGAATTCGAACCACCATTCTTCTGCATGCAAGGCAAATGCCTTACCTCCATGCTATCTCTCTGGCCACTGCCTTTTCGATCTTTATTGTTTCCATTCCACCTTATCAAGTAGGAGAAAGGGGAGCAGACAAGTGCAGGTGGCTTAGTAGTGGGATGGGAATGAGGTGAATATGAAGACAAGGAATGAGCTTTCTTGTCTCCAGAAAATATTCTGGAGCACAGCGTGGCATCACTGAGAAAGGTTCATGAAGAACACTCTGGGAATCATCACCTAGGACAGGAAAGACAAGAGTAAAGAAAAGAACTGTCAGAAAAAGTTCTTTTCAGTAGTTGCACTCAGGTACATTCTTAAAGAAAGCCTTAGCTCTTTGGAGCACTTACGATGAACCAGGGCATCTTGACATTAACTGGGACTGGATACAGGACACTCGGGTGAGGAGTGTGGTCTTCGGCAAGGAAACTCTTTTGTGAGACAGTGGAGGAAGAAATGGACATGGGAAAGAATTCGGTGTGTGTGTGTGTGTGTGTGTGTGTGTGTGTGACTCCTATTAGACAGGGAATAAGGCTTCAGTTTCTCAAATGGGATTTTACATAATAGCCAAGTGTATATTATAGCAGAATAATTAAACCTACCATAGGCCTTGATATGTATAGTCAGGTCATGCCACAAACACTTGTGAATGAATGTATATTCTGTCTTCATCTGACAGATGAATATTCTGTCTTTCAAACTGTTCACTCTGTCTCAATAGAAAAACAACTATGAAATTATTAAAGCTTTTATAATTTTTGTTTGTTTTGGAGCCACATATAAGAGTGCTCAGGGGTTACTCCTGACTCTGCATACACACATCAATCCTGGCTGAGGGACCATATAGGATACCAGGGATTGGACCCAGGTTGGTCATGTGCAAGGCAAGTGCCTTACCCACCGAACTATTGCTCTGGCGCCATTTTAATATTATCTTAAACACTAGCTTCCATCTTGTGAAAGTAGCAACAAGAAATCTTTGTAATGAAACCATATCTGTGCTCAAAGGAAAATTAAGTTATGTGACAATTATAGTGAGGATCTGCTGTTACTTTAGGAACTTTTAGTTTAATTTTATTTTTCTCATTTATTTTTAACCACACTTGGTTGTGCTTTGAGCTTACTCCTGGCTCTGCACTCAGGCTCATGAAACTATATGGGGTGCTGGGAATAGACCTGAATCAGCTGTGTGCAAGGAAAATGCCTTACCTGCTGTGCTCTCTTGCTCTTTGTCCCCAGGTGCACTTAGTTTTGCATTTTTCTAAAGGGCATCTTTCATTTTGAAACATTAAACATGTAGAGAACATGTAAGAAAGGTAATCAGAAATTTTGACAGTATCATTTTAACAAAAATGTCTTAATTTTTTCCCTTTACCTACTCCTTTACCCTCTATTATTTTATTGTATTGTATTTTTATTTTTGTCTTTGGACTGCACCTGGCAACACTCATTACTCCTGGCTCTGCACTCAGAACTCACTCCTGTTAGGCTCTGGGAACCATATGGTGTGCCGGGGACTAAACCTGGGTCTGTCCCCGGTCAGTTGTGGCAAGACAAACACCCTGCTGCTGTACTATCATTCAGGCCCCAATTCTCTATTACTTATAGGGGTCTCAAACTCGCGGCCAGAGGGCCGTTTGCGGCCCTCTGTACAACATTTTGTGGCCCTGCCCTAGAGGAATCTTTTTTGTTTTGTTTTGTTTTAGTTGTTTGGGTCACACCCCCCAATGTTCAAGGCTTACTACTGACTTTGCACTCAAGGATCACCCCGACTTTGCCTCCTGTGGCCCCCAGGTAAATTGAGTTTGAGTACATTTTCTTTTTTTTTTTGGTTTTTGGACCACACCCGGTGACGCTCAGGGGTTACTCCTGGCTATGCGCTCAGAAGTCACTCCTGGCTTGGGGGACCATATGGGATGCCGGGAGATCCAACCGCGGTCAGTCCTAGGCTAGCGCTCTCAAGGCAGACACCTTACCTAAGCGCCACCACGCTGGCCCCAAGTTTGAGTATATTTTCTATAGATAAGATCCAGATTTAGGGATTGGAGCAGTGGCGCAGGCTGCACATGGCTGACCTAGGATGAATCGTAGTCTGATTCCCTTGCATCTCATATGGTCCCCCAAATCAGGAGCAATTTTTGAGCGCAGAGCCAGGAGTAGCCCCTAGCATCACCAGGTGTGGCCCAAAATCAAAAACAAAAACAAAAACCAAACAAACAAAAGATCCAGATCTAACCATGAGTCATTCAAGATCAGGAAACTGCCATCAACACATTACTGCTATCAAGTCTTAGACCTTGTTCGTATTTTCTCAAGTGTTCCAATTTCAATTATAGTATAAGGACCTAGTTTGAAATCTTAGTATTGCGTTTAGTTCCATGACTCTTAAGAGTCTTTTGTTTGAGGACCACATGTGACAGTGCTCAAGGGTTATTCCTGGCTCTGAGCTTAGAAATCACTCCTGGCATGTTTGGTCTACCATATGGGAGGCCAGAGATGGAAATTGGGTTAGTCACATGTAAGGAAAGTGCTCTACCCACTGTACTGCTCAGGGGTTACTCCTAGCTATGTGCGCAGAAATCACCCGACTCGGGGGACCATATGGGACACTGGGGATCAAACCAAGGTTGGTCCTGGATTGGCCACCTGCAAGGCAAATGCCCTACCGCTGTGTTATCACTCAGGCTCCAAGCCTTCGTATTTTTTAATGTTACAGGTCAGTAAGTTTTAGAATGTATCTGTTTAACTTTGTCTAATGTTACCTTATTATGAGGGTTATGCTACTTCAGCAGAAATTTCACAAAAGTGATGCCTTGTCTTATTACATCTGTGTATGTGTATATTTGTGTGCACACATGTGCAAGGGTTCCTATTTTAAATTTGCACCATTTCTGCACTTCGATCATCTGATATGTTCTCTTACAGGAGCTTCTATTATAGAGTAATTACATTTCCTTTTTTATTTTATTTTATTGTTTTTTGTTATTTTGGGTCACACCTGGCAGCACTCAGAGGTTACTCCTGGCTCTATGCTTAGAAATCGCTCCTGGCAGGCTAAGGGGGACCATATAGGATGCTGGGATTTGAACCACCGTCCTTCTGCATGCAAGGAAAATGCCCTACTTCCATGCTATCTCTCTGGCCCCAGCATTTCCATTTTTAATCCAGAAATATTTTTCAGGGAGTTATTTAAGACTATGTAAATATCTCATGCTCAGCAAATTTACAACTTATTCATTTATTTATATCAGTAAGGATTTGCAGACTCATATTTCAGTGGTTTATGACTGCTCACTGTTATTTATTCTGGTGCTCACTGTGCTCCAGGTTTATTCACTCACTTCAAGTTGGTGTCTCTCATTTTGATGTGCTTTCTACCCCATCATTAAGGGGGGCATTTTTCTTAATTAGTAGCATAGTAAATGTTCCAAGTTTTTTCCTTCTTATTTGGGAGCAGTTGAGCAGTTGGGTAATACCCAGTGGTGCTCAGAACTTACTCCCAACTTTCTACTCAGAGATCATTCCAACAGTGCTTGGAGTACCATATGGAATACTGAGCATTGAACTTGGGTTGGCTGTGCAAGCACCCTACCCTCTGTATTATCTCTCTGGCCCATGTTCCAAGTATAGATTGTACTTCTTCTGCCCAGTCCTTGTATCCACCATTTCTCTGAGCTTTGTCTAAGTCCTCTTTTCTAGCAGAGCTTTGGATCCAGCATAAGTATATACAAAAAATGCTAAAAAGGGTATTGGATAAATAGTTTCTTTCATTTTGTGGGTGGCCTTTGTATCTTAGTCACTTTTCCTTTGAGGTGCAGAAGCTTCTCAGTTTAATGTAGACCCATCTCCTTATCTCTGTGTCCACTTGATTGGACAATGGTGTTTCCTTCTTTTTTTTTTTTTTTGTTTTTTGTTTTTTTTGGGTTTTTGGGCCACACCTGTTTGACGCTCAGGGGTTACTCCTGGCTCTGCGCTCAGAAATTGCTCCTGGCTTGGGGGGACCATATGGGGGATTGAACCGAGGTCCATCCTATGCTAGTGCTTGCAAGGCAGACACCTTACCTCTAGCGCCACCTTCCCGGCCCCGGTGTTTCCTTCTTGAAGATGCCTTTGGTCTCAATGTCATGGAGTGTTTTACCTACATGTTCTTCTATATATTTTACGGTTCTGGATCTGATATCAAGGTCTTTAATCTACTTGGATTTGACTTTTTTGCCTGGTTTTAGATGGAGATCTGAGTTCACTTTTTTGCATGTGGCTGACCAATTGTCCCAGCACCACTGTTGAATTTTTGCATTTTCTTGCCCCCTTATCAAAAATTAATTGATTGTATGTCTGGGGAACATTCTCTGAATACTTAAGTGTATTTGTCTATTCCACTGATCTGAGGGTCTATCTTTATTCCAATACCATGCTGTTTAGATGATTATTGCTTTGTAGTACAATTTAAAGTTGGGGAAGTAATACCTCTCATCTTCTTTTTCCTTAGGATGCTTTAGCTATTTGTGGGTGTTTATTGTTCCAAATGAATTTCAGAAGTGTTTGATCTATTTCTTTGAAGAATGTCATGGGTATCTTTAGAGGAATTGCATTGAATCTGTACAATGCTTTGTGGAGTTTTGCCATTTTAATGATGTTAATCTTCCAATCCATGAACAGGGTATGTGTCTTCATTTCCTTGTGTCCTCTTTTACTTATTGAAGCAGCACTCAGGGGTTCCTCCTGGCTCCATGCTCAGAAATCACTTCTGGTAGGCTCGGGGGACCATGTGGGATGCCGGGATTCAAACCACTGACCTTCTGCATGCAAGGCAAACACATTACCTCCATGCTATTTCTCCGGCCCCTGAAGAAGTATTTTGTAGTTTTCTTTGCATAGGTGTGGGCGACCAAGCACCCACCATTTCTGTGAAGAAGCTTACACCCATCAGCCATCTTCTTGCTTTGCTGGCAGTTGCGGTTTTTTGCCCCTGAGCTAACAGGAAAAGCAGCATGTTTAAATTTGGTTCTTGCAACAGGAACTTGCTCAACGCATGTTCCATTTGCTATTTGCCCTGGGGACTTGAACCCTCTTCTACTTCTGAACAAAACATCTTTACAATGTATTGCTATGTTTCTCCACTCCCTCTTTGACCTTAAAGTTGTTTATAACATTGCCTTTTGAAGCTAGTTCCTGTAACTGAAACCAGATGTCCTGCTTAGATAAGGAAGTCCTATGATCTGTTCCTCCCCCACTGTTGCAATCCAGCTTCCTGCCTTGTACCCCAGAAAAACAAGTTAGCCGTATTTGCCTTGTGAGGAAGAAATGTTATCATTGGATATTGTGTATGTACCTGGCCAAATGTGATTGGATAAGTGATGCTTCCTGCTTTTCGTGAAACCTCCCCTAATTGCTAGGGGATAAAAGACCCAACTTTTTCCTGAATAAACGCTCTTGAATGGCAACTGTCATCTTGAGTCTTTCTTATTAACCTCTCCTAATTCGGTTTGTAGGTGCTGGGTGATTCAGGCCATTTGCGAATAATTTGGAGATGTCCTCTGGCTGTTCCCTGGGTTGAGAGAAACTGCTGGCCGGAATTCTCTCCCCTTAGGGGAAGCTTCCAAGGGCATTTTCAAGACCTCCATGCTATTTCTCCGGCCCCTGAAGAAGTATTTTGTAGTTTTCTTTGTATAGGTTCATCATCTCTTTAGTTAAGCTGACTCCAAGGTATTTGAGTCTGTGTAACACTAATGTGAATGGAATTTTTTTTAAATGTTCATTTCTTCTCTACCATTATTGGTATACAAGAAGCCCATTGAGTTTTGCGTGTTAATATCTAAGATATACAAGGTAATGACAGAATTTAAGAAAAAAAAATCTAACCCCATCAAAAAATGGAGAGAAGAAAGGAACAGACAATTCTTCAAAAAAGAACTACAAATGGCCAAAAGGCACATGAAAACATGCTCTACACCACTAATCCCCAGGGAGATGCAAATCAAAACAACTATGATATACCATCTCATGCCACAGAGACTGGCACACATCACAAAGAAAGAGAAAAGCGTGGGGATGTGGGGAGAAAGGAACTCTCATTCACTGTTGGTGGGAATGCCATCTAGTCCAGTCTTTATGGAAAACAATATGGAGATTCCTCAAAAAACTGGAAATAGAGCTCCCATATGATTCAGCTATATCACTCCTAGGGATATACCTTTGGAAAACAAAATCACAATACAAAAATGCCTCTGCACACTTATATCATTGCAGTGCTATTTACAATAGCCAGACCCTGGAAACAACCCAGATTCCCAACAACAGATGAATGGTTAAAGAAACTGTGGTAGATATGCACAACGGATTACTATGAAGCCATCAAGAAAAATGAAATCATGAAATTTTTCTGTATGTAGAACATAGAAACAATTATGCTGAGTGAAATAAGTCAGAGGGAGAGAGATAGACACAGAATAGTCTCACTCATCTATGGGATTTAAGAAAGTAAAAGAGATTATTGTAATAATACCCAGAAATAATAGATATGAGGTCTGGAAGGACTAGCCTGTGGTATGAAGCTAACCACAAGAGTGGTAAATTCAGGGGCCAGAGAAATAGCATGGAGGTAGGGCATTTGCCTTGCATTCAGAAAAGTGGTTTGAATCTCAGCATCCCATATGGTTCTCCAAGCCTGTCAGGTGCGATTTCTGAGCATAGGCCAGGAGTAACCCCTAAGCACTGCCAGGAGTGAACCCCCAAAACAAAATAAAAAAAAACAGTGGTGAATTCAGTTAGAGAAATATCTACACTGACAACTATCATGACAATGGTAGTGAGTGAGAGAAACAGAATGCCTGTCTCAAATACAGGCAGGGGGTGGGGTAGGAGGGAAATGGGGGGCATTGGTTTTGGGAATGTTGCACTGGTGAAGGGGAGGTGTAATTTTTTATAACTAAAACCCAACTATAAACATATTTATAATCATGATTCTTAAATAAAGATATTAATTTTAAAATACTAAAAGGGAACTTTTGAAAGTTACAGAATGGATTCTTTTTGTACCTTAAATTGAAGACTAACACTCTGATTGAAATCCTAAAAATCCAAAGGTACAGATATTTTAAGAGTGTATTGCAATATTTTCACAGTGTATATATAGGAATCTTTAGCATATTAGAAAATAAAGTAGTTGAGGCCAGAGCAATAGCACAGTGGTAGGGCATTTGCCTTGCATGTGGCAGATCCAGGACAGATCTGGTTTGATCTCTGGCATCCCATATGGTCCCCCTATCCAGGAGTAATTTCTGAGCACATAGCCAGGAGTAACTCCTGAGCGTCACTAGGTGTGTCCCCCCCCAAGAAAAAAAAAGAAAGAAAAAGAAAATAAAGTAGTTGAGAATATTTTGTATAACAATGCATTTATGTAACCAAAACTTGTAAAAGGTGATACTGCCTGCTTTAAATTGCTTCGTGGTAATGGGGCTGTCAATACGTCAGCATCTTTGGTGAACTTGAAGCAGATGACATGAGTTTGCATTTCAATAGAACCATTAAATATGAAATAATCTTCTCCTCAGTAACTTGTCGTAACGAGTAAATAATAGGGCTCCCACAAACAGCCATGTAAATGGTAAAGGGTTCTAATATGCTATTTAGAAAATTTTACAATCACATAATTGTTACAACCTTTTACAGCGTCTTCCTTGTTTTTCATTTCTTTTGTTTGTTTTGGTGATACCCCAGGCTCTGGCTGAGATTGGGATAGCAAAAGTGGGTCTGGATATTGAACCAGGGTCAGCTGCATATAAAGCTGGTAACTTAACTCCTGAACTACTGCACTATCTGTCCAGCCCTTTCTTGGTTTTCTTTTTTTTCTTTTTTTTCTTTTTGGTTTTTGGGGTTACTCCTGGCTGTCTGCTCAGAAATAGCTCCTGGCAGGCACGGGGGGACCATATGGGACACCGGGATTCGAACCAACCACCTTTGGTCCTGGATCTGCTGCTTGCAAGGCAAACACCGCTGTGCTATCTCTCCGGGCCCTCTTGGTTTTCTTAAGGAAAAAAAAAAACACTCTGGTGAAAACTCAAACTCTATTAGCTGTTTTTAAATGTGGATCAACGAACTCATTTGTTGGATTAAAAAAAAAAATAAAGGTAGTATGGTAATAATATCCAGAGATAGTAGAGATGAGAGCCAGGTGGACCAGTCTATGGTAGGAAGCCACAAATAGTGGGGGAGTGCAGTTAGAGCAGAGAAGGGACCACTATGACAATTGTATTTGGAAATGATGACTCTGGATAAGAACTAGGTGCTGAAAGGAGATAAAATGATGTGAATGATACTAGTTTGGTAACAATATTGCAAATCACAGTATCTAATAGAGAGAGAGAGAGAGAGAGAGAGAGAGAGAGGGAGGGAGGGAGGGAGGGAGGGAGGGAGGGGAGGAGGGAGGGAGGGAGGGAGGGAGGGAGAGAGAGAGAGAAAGGGAGGGAGGGAGGGAGGAGATGTCTCTCAGAGGCAGGCAGGCAGGCAGGCAGTGAATGAGAGGGAAACTGGGGACATTAGTGCAGGAAATGTGCACTGAATGGATGGATTTTGAACATTTTATGACTGAAACTCAATCGTTAGCAACTTATTAACTGTGTATCACAGTTATTCAATTAAAGATTTTATTTAATTTGGGGGGCCAGAGTGATAGCACACTGGGTAGGGCATTTGCCTTGCACACAGCTTACTCGAGTTCAATCCTCACCATTCCATATGGTCTCCTGAGCTTGCCAGGAATAATTTCTGAGCACAGAATCAGGAGTAACCCCTGAGCGTTTCTGCCGGGTATGGCCCCACACACAAAACAAATTTATTTAATATTTTAAAAAAATGTGAGTCAAGAGCCAGGGAGATAAGTCAAAGGACCAGAACACGTTTGGATGCAGAAAACCCAGGTTGGATTCTCAGTTTAATAAAGTCCTCAAGCAACACTAGGATGACCTCGAAATAAAAATAATATATTACACAATTTTAAAACATGAATAATCTTTAGATACATATTTTCTACTTGATACATCTTAAATGTCACCTCTATTAAAGCCTTTATGATGATTGTGATATTATTTTTATTAACTTTATCACATGCTCTTATATTTATAATATTTTATTTTGTGGGGTTCATTTACAAAGTTCTTGTTATGCTGTTAATATTACTGAAGATGAACTTCTAATGAAAATAAAAAAAACTGACGTTTTTTCAGAAATGAAACAATGGTTTGTTGATTCTGGGTAGATCCTAAACAATGAGTTATACTAAAGAATTCACATGATTCACTCAGTAGAAATTTTATAGAGAATAAATGACAAATAAGTTATTGCCTTTTTTTTTCTTTTGGGTCACACTTGGTGATGCTCAGGGGGTTACACCTGAGCTATGCGTTTAGAAATTGCTCCTGACTTGGGGGACCATATGGGATTCCAGGGGATGGAACCGAGGTTGGTCCTGGGTCAGCGGAGTGCAAGGCAAACACCCGAAAGCTGCACCATCGCTTGGGCCTTTGCCTTTTTTTTTTTTTTTTTTTTTTTAATTTAAGAATAGTGTTTTTGGGGCTGGAGTGATAGCACAGTGGTAAGGCATTTGCCTTGCACAGATGACCTGGGACGGACACTGGTTTTATTCCTGGCATTCCAAATGGTCCTCGTCCCCCGTGCCAGGAGCAATTTCTGATCGCAGAGCTAGGAGTAACCTCTGACCACGACGAGGTATGCCCCCCCAAAAAAAAACACAAGTGCTTTTTTTTTGAATCCTTACCTTTTAGAATGCACATTGAATTAGTTAAACATAAAATAAAATAGATTGCTGAATGGAGTAGGTAAGAGTGTAAATTCAGGTTCAGTAAACTGCTAGATAAGGTCATTACAATTTCTGTTGAAATGTCTCAGCTCTGCTCTAATAACATGAAAGCAGGTATAGTTAATGTAAAGAAAAACACCACGTTCCAACAAAATCTTATTTACAAAAATAAGTTGCCTGGATTTGGTCTTTGTGCCTGGTACTTAAAAAATAGATTTACGGGGCTGGTGAGGTGGCGCTAGAGGTAAGGTGTCTGCCTTGCAAGTACTAGCCAAGGAAGGACCGTGGTTTGATCCCCTGGTATCCCATATGATCCCCCAAGCCAGGGGTGATTTCTGAGCACTTAGCCAGGAGTAACCCCTGAGCATCAAATGGGTGTGCCCGAAAAAATAGATTTACTATGATTAGTAATTATGAAGCCTAGGGATGGATATTCAGAACTATGCACACTATCCTGTGCATATGACATACTTAAATTTTGGTTTGTTTTAGCCTATATGGGAAGTAATTAGGGATCATGTCTTATAACAGACCATGCAGTGTTTGGAATGAGAGCTGAGTCCGTTCTCAGGCAAAGTTGGAATTCCAGACCTTTGAGCCATCTCCCTGACCCGATGTATTACATTTTATGTATGTATATATGTATGTATGTGTGTGTATGTATTATGTATTAAATATTATGCATTAATTTTTAATTATATATTTATACAATTCAACTTTTCTCTCCTGTTTTTGTACCACAACTGGTGGTACTCAGGTCTAACTCCTAGTTTTATATTAGGGACAATTCCTGGCAGGCTATGGGACTGTATGGGATGCTGGGGATTGAACTCAGGTCAGCCACATGAAAGGCAAGTGCCCTACCAAATGTAATATCACTCTAGCCCCTAAAAATATTTTTAATAATTTTTAAAATTTTGTTTGTACACATACATGTGGTGATCCTTGAGGTTATGCCTTGCTTATAATCAGGAATCACTCTTGGAGGGTGTGGGGGGAACCATATAAAGCCAAGGATCCACTCATGTTTGATACCTGGAAGGCAAGCACCCTACCAGCTATAGTATCTCCATCCCTAATTAAAGCATTTTAAAAGAGATTCTAAAATTTGAGATATAGAATATAGAAGATGAAATAGATAATCAAGTTGTGATAAAATAAGCTAACATTTAATACACATACTTAGCTGTAGCTTATCTTTTTTGTTTGTTTGTTTTTGGGCCACACCTGGTGGTGCTCAGGGGTTACTCCTGGCTGTCTGCTCAGAAATAGCTCCTGGCAGGCACGGGGGACCATATGGGACACCAGGATTCGAACCAACCACCTTAGGTCCTGGATCGGCTGCTTGCAAGGCAAACACCGCTGTGCTATCTCTCCAGGCCCTGCTGTAGCTTATCTTAAAACTCATACTTTAGGTAAGAATGAGTACTATTTTCTATTTTATACAGTTCACTGATCATGGACAATTTGTACTAAATTTGTCTATAACAATTCTTCAGAAACCAGGATCAGAAAGATAACATAATGGTAGGGTGTTTGCCTTGCACGAGGCTGACCCAGGAGAGACCTGGATTCAATTCCCAGCATCCCATATGGTTCTCTGAGCCTGCCAGAAGCAATTTCTGAGCCCAGAGTCAAGAGTAACCCCTGAGCGCCATCAGGTGTGGCTCAACACCCCCCCCCCCCAAAAGAAAAAATCTTCAGAAACCATGAATTTTGTGATATACTAAATTTAGGCAAATTTAAATGCAAAGAAATGTTAAAATAGATTCTATTTAAAAAATCACAAGGTGCACAGTGGATAGGACATTTGCTATGCATGCAACCAACTTGGGTTCGATCCTTCGCATCCAATACAGTCCCCTGACTTCCCAGGAGTTATTCCTGAGTGAAGATTCAGAAGTAACCCTTGTTCAGAGTCAGTTGTGCAAATAAATAAATAAATAAATAAATAAAATCAGAGAAGCTTCATCGAGGACTCCAATACTGTGGTGGCAATATTGTGTATTTAAAAAAAATGCAGCTTAAAAATAAAAAGGTGCTGGGAAGATAGTACAGCAGGGAAGGTGCTTGCCTAGCATGTGGCAGATTCGATCCCTGGCACTGCATATGGTCCCCTGAACCCTGCCAGGATTGATCCCTGAGCAGAGTAGGAAGAAAAAGCTCTGAGCACAGCTGGGTGTGTCACCCCCACAATAAAAACAAAAAAGAGAGAAGAGCAAAAGGAAGAACTTGAAAGAGAAAAAATAAATAAAAAGAACCAATGTTCAGTAAAATGAACATTTCTGTGAATTTGTCATAGAAACTTAATGCAAGGAACAAAGTGGGAGTGGAATCAGGGGGTGCCTGACACTGGGTGGTCCTTTATTTTTTATTTTGGGGCCACAATCAGCAGTGCTCAGGGCTTTTTCCTGGCTCTGCACTCAGGAATTACTCCTGACAGCATTCCAGAGATCATATGGGGTGCATGGGGTCAAACCAGGGCTGGATATGAGCAAGGAAAGTGCTTTAGCACCTGTACCAGTTCTCCAGGCCCAAGAACCTCACTTCTTTTGAGGAAGGAGAGAATAAGAATTCTCCAGAGAAGGAGATGTGAAAAAGTTCTCTATCTAAATCCAGGGGTTGGATAAGGTTATCTCAACACCCTCCAAAAAGAAGATTTTTAAAAGGTGCCACTGTCAACTGTTTAACAGGACACTATATGTTCACAGGCCCCTGGGAAGAGCAGTCTGGAAACCCCTTTTCAACACACTGACATGGAGGATGTGATCTTTGCTGGCCTAAACTCTTATCCCCTTCCCATCCCCTGGCCCATATCTCTGGAATTTCCCAGTCTGTCTGTGAACATCAGCAGCACACTTTGCCACCCTCACCTTAGGCTTGCCTGTGGGACTTGTTTTGCCAGAACTATACTTGACATGTGCTTCTGCACTAGGCCTCATCCTCTGGAGGCTTTGAAGAAAAGTTTTCCCATGGAGGAGCTGCTTCCCTTCAACCTGGAAACCCATGTAAATATCTGTGGAGCAGAACTTGTCCAGGCTCCTATTTTGGGAAGAAAATAGCAGAGCTCAGCCTTTATGGCCCAGCTGACCTGCAGCCCTGGAAGAATCTAACTTACTGCTATACATCATAGGGGTTAGGTACAAAGAACTACTCCTAAAAGTTAGCTCCTAAGGAAAACCCATGTTGGAAGGTGGACATGTGCAGGCAGAGAAACCCTCCTATCTACCCGGTTCCTGATTCCCCATGTCTCCACAAGCATTGCCTGAGGACACAACTATTGGAAGCAAATACTTAAGAAGGTAAAAGGAAACAAACACCCTGATGGAGATATATACGTGTTTATTTAAGAAGAGAAATAACAAGACTCTTTTGCAAGCATGGGATGTGGGGCCCAAGGGAGCCACTACTACTTTATTAGCCTTTTCTTATGGGCCCAGACTTCCTGCTTTTCCAACTCCTAATCTTCTCCCCAAGTGGACTGGAGCATCTGGGGTCTGAAGTCTTTACCATGTGTGGACACTTTCATGGGCTGTCATGGTAGACACATATGAGAGAAAGCTGTGAGAAAGCAGGGTGTGGCCACAAAAACTGGCCTGGCACTAGAGGACATGGGCTGTTAGAGGACATGTTAAAAGTATTTTAGTTACTGTCTGATTAGGTAGAGTTGGCTCAGAACTGGCTCAGTCACCCGGTCTGACTGACTCTTGCTTCCCCTGGTTGAAACCTAGAGAGGGACCTTGAAGAGAGACACGAAGAAACCCAAATGAAGTTATTTTATTGCTACCATGGATTGGAGCCTAACTTGAACCCAAACCCAACCCACCCCCACCCCCATGCCCAAAGTCTGTTAGCATTATTGATCTTTCTCTGTCCTCTCATAGACCACTTACTAAGGAAGACATGTGAAGTTGCTGTAACAACAAAACCTTAGATCCAGGGTATCATTTGGGGAACAGGTGGTAGACAGTAAGGAAACGACTATAGAAGCTGGGGGAGACAGTACCATGTTTGGTGAAATGTTTGCTTGCAGTAATGTGAAAGGACTTTTTCTAGTTATAAATTGAAAGTTTATACAAATAACATTTAGTTCCATTTTATAAGGTACCATAAGAGAAGAGTTTAGAAAAACAACAGAAGAGCAAAGAAAGTTCAACTTGTAAGAATTTAGAGCCTGGAACTTACTTATTTGGAAAATAAAATCCTTTATGTCTTGCTGGTAAGAGTTCAGCTTCAGTTCAGGGGAATTAATGAAGTTACTTTATGAAGGAGTTTAACAACTTCTTTCTAGGGCATATGAAGGGAATCAAATGAAGCCTGAGGGCTGGAGCCATAGCACAGTGGGTAGGGCATTTGCGTTGCATGAAGCTGACGTGAGTTTGATCCTCGGCATCCCATATGTTCCCTGGAACCTGCTAGGACAGATTTCTGAACACAGAGGTAGGAGTAACCCAAGTGTTGCTGGGTGTGGTCCAAAAATAAATATAAAAACAAAAAAAAATAAAAAGAAATAAATAAAAGACAAAGCCTGGAGATCATCTCAGCTAGACAAAAAAATTTCTAGAAAGCTTAAAGGGCAAGGTCACAATAATGGGTGAAATTTTGTGAAGCCTGGTAGATCTTCTCAGCTAGACAAAAAGATTTCTAGACAGCTTAAAGGGTGGGTCACTATGATGGGTAGGATTTTTGCACAACTAAATCTAGAATGAGAAACAAGGACCACAATAAAGTAGATAATTTTGTCAAATAGAGTTGACTTAAATACATAGAAAATGCATGGTTGAGGAGACCAATCACATCTACAAGTAGAAGGGAATGAGTAGAGTTAAAAAATAACTTTGGATTTGGATTAAGAGTGAAGTGCAGCAGATAGGGCACTTGTGATGACCCAGCTGACCCAGATTTGATCCCTGGCATCCTATATGGCCCCTGGAGTCCACTAAGAGTAATTACTGATCAGAGCCAGGAGTAAGCTCTGAAAACAGTAGGGTTGTGATCACAAATACAAAACTAAAATAAAACAAAATACTTTTGGGTCAACAACTCGTTAGGCAGGAAATGGGCGAGGAAGATTCTTTTTTTTTTTTTTTTTTTTTTTTTTTTTTGTTTTTGGGCCACACCCTGTGACGCTCAGGGTTTACTCCTGGCTATGTGCTCAGAAGTTGCTCCTGGCTTCTTGGGGGACCATATGGGACGCCGGGGGATCGAACCGAGGTCCGTCCTAGGCTAGCGCAGGCAAGGCAGGCACCTTACCTCCAGCGCCACCGCCCGGCCCCGCGAGGAAGATTCTTAACACCAAAAGAGCATATTATTCAATACCAAGGAATAGAACAGAAGTCTACAGGATTTTTGAGTGTGAAATAAAGAGCAGTGAAAAACAATGAGCTAAAACCCCACTTCCGGGAGCAGAATTAGGGTTTAATTCCTTACTCACAGAGTAAGAGGACCTGGCAACAGTTTTTCTGTGGTATTGTTCAAAACAAGTAAATGCTGATGTCTTATATTCTCCCTTTTTAGTTTGTCATTTTTGTCCTTGTTTTTGGGTCATGCCTGGTGATGTTCAGGGCATACTCCTGGCTCTGCACTCAGTAATTACTCCTGGAGGTCTGCAGGGATCATATGAAATGCTAGGGATTGAATTTGAGATTATCGCACATAAAGCAAGTGCTCTGCATATTGTATTATCTATCCAGCACCAGAATAGTCCCACTTTTGTTTGTTTGTTTTGGGCCACACCTGGTGTTCAAGGATAACTCCTGCCTCTTGCTCAGAAATCGCTCCTGGCAAGCTCAAGGACCATATAGGGTGCCAGGGATCGAACCCAAGTCCATCCTGGGTCAGCTGCGTGCAAGGCATGCTACCTACCTATGTACCTACCGCTGTGCTATTGCTCTGGCCCCGGTCTCACCTTTTTTGATTTAGAAGTACAGTAGATTTGTCCTTGTTCCACCAATCCAGGATGGGTCAGGGCCCAGAGGTTGATTTCTAATATTCTTTTCTTTTTCTCTTCCCCCAATTCTTTCTTCCTCTCTTTATTTTTTTTTAAATTTTTTAAAATTTTATTTATTTTTATTACACTGTGATTACAAACATGAAGCTTGGGTTTTTTTGTTTGTTTTGTTTTGTTTTGCCACACCCGGTGGTGCTCAGGGGTTACTCCTGGCTATCTGCTCAGAAATAGCTCCTGGCAGGCACAGGGGGCCATGTGGGAGGCCGGGATTCGAACCAACCACCTTAGGTCCTGGTTTGGCTGCTTGCAAGGCAAACGCCGCTGTGCTATCTCTCCAGCCTCCTCTTTATTTTCATTCTTTTATTTTTCTTTCTCTTCTTCCTAATATATATACATATTCGTGTGTGTGTGTGTGTGTGTGTGTGTGTGTGTGTGTGTGTGTGTGTGTATAAAATCTCCAGGTATCTATCCAGATCAAGGAAAACCTTCAACTAGCACAAATGTCATACATTGTATTAGATTTTGATCCTGATGCCTGATTGGGTAAGGCTGTTAAAGATCTTGGGAGAATACCATTGCAGCTCTATTTACCATAGCAAGACTCTGGAAACAACCAAGATGCCCTTCAACAGACGAATGGCTAAAGAAACTGTGGTACATATACACAATGGAATATTATGCAGCTGTCAGGAGAGATGAAGTCATTAAATTTTCCTATACATGGATGTACATGGAATCTATTATGCTGAGTGAAATAAGTCAGAGAGAGAGAGAAAAACGCAGAATGGTCTCACTCATCTATGGGTTTTAAGAAAAATGAAAGACACCCTTGTAATAATAATTTTCAGACACAAAAGAGAAAAGAGCTGGAAGTTCCAGCTCACCTCAGGAAGCTCACCACAAAGAGTGATGAGTTTAGTTAGAGAAATAACTACATTTTGAACTGTCCTAATATTGAGAATGTATGAGGGAAATGTAGAGCCTGTTTAGGGTACAGGCGGGGGTTGGGGGGGGAGGAGGGAGATTTGGGACTTGGGTGATGGGAATGTTGCACTGGTGATGGGTGGTGTTCCTTTTATGACTGAAACCCAAACACAATCATGTATGTAATCAAGGTGTTTAAATAATAAAAAAAAAAAAAAAAAAAAAAAAAAAAAAGATCTTGGGAGAATACCAAGTCTGTTTTACTGTAGGACAAATGGAAATAATTATGACAAAGAGGATGTACTCACTGTGAACATTATGGCTGACTAAATTGGTTCTTGATCCTAATACTTTATCCCTCCCTGCGTCCATTCCTTTGCCTATAACCTTGAAGATTCTCCCACAATCTCCCATAGATTAAGAGTCTTAATCAGAACATTTCCCCCATAGACCTCTAAGCAAGTAAGTCCTTACTGCTGAGTACCAGAGACCTTCAGTTTGTGCTGACAGTAAAAGAAGGCAGGAAAGATATCTCAAATTGTGTAAGACCTAGTTTGAGACTGGTGATCTGAAACCTTTTTGGTTAATTATAAATTCCTTATGGAAAAAATATGGATAACAAAATGTTTCTCATTCACAATGCACATGAAAATCACAGTTCCAGGGACCAGTGAGATAATACAGAGGGCAAAATATTTGCCTTGAGAGCAGCCGACCTGGGTTCAATCCCCAGGATCCCATTTCATCACATGAATACTGCCAGGAATGATACCTGAGCAAGAGTCAGGAGTAAGCCCTAAGAACAGCAAGAGGTGTCCTCCCACTTGTGAAAAAGGAAAAAAAGAAAGTTAAAGTTCCAAAGCACACAAAATAACTTTATAGTGTTAAAAACTGTCTTAAAGTCAATAATCAGAACAATGATTTTTTCTAGGTTAAATTGAAATTAATATAAAGAGCTAGGACATTTGCTTTTCACGTGGCTGACCTATGTTGGACCATGGTTCAATCCCCCTGCGTCCCATATGATCCCCCAAGTGAGGAGTGATTTCTGAGGCATAGCCAGGAGTAACTCCTGAGCGTCACCAGGTGTGCCCCCTCCCAAAAGAAATTAATATAAAGAGAGAAAATATAGGTTTTATAATTTCAGAGATTAAACAATATGTGTATGCTGAAAACAATCAGATATTATGAAATAAAATCAATCATGTGATTCAGGAATAGAAACAAAAATGTAGGAAAACAGTGTAGGGAATTCTAGACTGTACATAGCTATTCCACTATATTAGAAGGGAGTACTTAGCTGCTGCTGTGTTTTTTGTCATTGCTTTCTTGTTTTTTTGTTTGTTTTTGTTGTTGTTCTTGTTTTTCGTTTCTTTTTTCCTTTCTTCTTTTGAATTGATATTTATAGCCTCAAGTCTAGACAGATTCCCCCAGCACTTTTTTTCTTTCTCTTTTTCTTTTCTTTTTCCAACAGAACTGCAGAATTTGAGTCACAAAATAGTAACAGGAACAACCAGTTGTATGAACACTGAGTGGAAATAAAAAATGATCAGACTTAAGCACCAAACCCAAAGTCAACAACACCAGAATCAATACCCAATCTACAACAAAGAAGACCTCTTACACTAGCAGTCCAAGGGGCAAAGGGTGGAGGTATGGGATGCATCCTGGGAATAGGGGTGGAGGGAGGACAACACTGGTGATGGGAAAGGCCCTAATTCTTTGTCACTATGTACCTTAAATATTACTGTGAAAGACTTGTAATTCACTTTGATCACAATAAAAATTATAAAAATAAAAGGAATTACTTAGGAATTAATCCCAAATAAAACATAAAGGGACTTTAACAATAAAAATGATAAAAAGAAATGACACAGGGTATACTGAGAAATAACAATTCTTTGACTGAATTTCCAAAAGAAGGAAACAGAGAAACTGCAAATAGTAATATTTAAATAACACAAAACTTTTTTTTTGTTTTTGTTTTTTGTTTTTGTTTTTGGGCCACACCCGGTAACGCTCAGGGGTTACTCCTGGCTATGTGCTCAGAAGTTGCTCCTGGCCTGGGGGACCATATGGGACATCGGGGGATCGAACCGTGGTCCGTCCAAGGCTAGCGCAGGCAAGGCAGGCACCTTACCTTTAGCGCCACCGCCCGGCCCCACACAAAACTTTTCAAAATTAAAAAAAAATTCCTTAAAGTAAAAGCTGGACAAATATACATTTTTATACAGAGATTCTATAAAGCTGAATGATATGAAGAATACAGAAAAAAAATCTTAAAAGCTACCAAATAGATGAAGGCTGGAGCATACAGCTGACCTCGTTTGATCCCTGAAATCCTTATGGAGGCTGCCAGGAGTGATCCCTAAGCTCAGAGCCAAGAGTTTGCCCTTAGCACCACCGGGTGTATCCCCAGAACAACAATACCAAATAGGGAAAAAAATTCACTATAAAGAATGATAAGAAATAAGCCTAATTTCAGATTTCTAACTAGGAAATATAAATTATAAGACATCCTGAAATTATAGCTTTAAACTGTAAAAGGAAAAAAAAAAACTCTGAAAGTAGAACTCTATACTGAACCAAAAACGATTATCCAAAGAATGAAACAAAAAACAGACATTTACAGACAGAAAAAGAGCCATCTGACATGCCAGTGAAATAACTTTGTGGCATACAGAGTGCTTCTTTAAAATGCATAGGATCTGGCATTAGCTTAGCTGGGAGCACTTGCCTTGCAGGCTTAAAACCCTGAGTTTAATCCTTGACACTATAAAATAAAATTGGTACATTTGAATATTGATTTTAAAAATGTAGGAAAGACAAGTTGATGCTGAAAGACCAGGGAGAGCATGTCTTGCATGTTTGTGAGACCTTTAGCTCAATGTCTGGTATTGCAGGACCCTGACCATAGCCCTGGAGGCCCCTGATCACTGCCAGTGAAACCTTTCAGCATGGCACTGCTAGACCCCCGAACTGAACATCAGTCCTGCCCAACATGGCTCAGTATAGCTGAGAGAGGCCACTAGATTCCCTGAACACAGCTTGGGAGATCCTGACTCCCCTCCCAAAATATGATCCTGAATTTTTAGACAGTAAGATATAAGACAGAAATTGTCAATAGAGAAATAAAATGAAGTGACAGTTCTTTTTCCGGTTGGAAGATGTAAATACTGAGTAGCTTCATATATAGGTCAACATTCTATTTGTACATTTAGAAGAGAGTATATGTGTGTATGTTACTGGGGATCACACCTTGGGCTTCAGAAACACAAGGAATGTGCTCTATTCTGAGTCATATATCTGACTTTGTATTGCCCATCCCTGGAGGACATTTTCAAAAATAATCCCAGGGCCCAGAGAGATAGCACAGCGGCGTTTGCCTTGCAAGCAGCTGATCCAGGACCAAAGGTAGTTGGTTCAAATCCCGGTGTCCCATATGGTCCCCCCGTGCCTGCCAGGAGCTACTTCTGAGCAGACAGCCAGGAGTAACCCCTGAGCACCGCTGGTGTGGCCCAAAAACCAAAAACAAACAAACAAAAAATCCCAGGCAGGCCTGAAGAAACCATAAAGGTGTACATGTGTAGAGCTACAGCAATAACACAGTGGATAGGGGTTTGCCTTGCATGGCCCAATCCCTCACATCACCCCAAGTATGGCCCAATCCCCCATAACCAAATTTGTTTATTAGAATTTTTTGGGTGGTTACAAAGGATCAGAAATATCATGTATAACTTTCAAGTAAAAATAATTCATAAAGGATTAGAGCCAAATAGAGAAAAATCTTATCTAGCAGGTCAGAATTAAAAACACAAGTAAAAAATAGCATAAAAAAGACAAAGTGTTTAAAGAAAAATTGAAATGTCAGTATTGGATTTTCTGTTTTGCTCCCTGCCTGGTTTCCTGCTTTTCTGCATGAGGCAGCCAAGAAAGGCCTCAAGACATAATCTCTTAAGGGTCCCAACAAGCCAAGAAAGGCCTCAACAAATGTAATTTCTTCAGGGCTCTGCACAGGGTAGGCTGACTCTGCCTGTGAAGAGTGGAGGCTGATTCCTGTTGTGTGTTTGGGGACAAGGAAGGCATAAAAGGCCACTGCTTTGCTCTCTGCCTGGTTTCCTGCTTTTCTACATGAGACAGCCAAGAAAGACCCTTGCAGACATAATCTCTTTAGGGTCCTGCACAGGCCAAGAAAGGTGCCAGTGGACATAAACTCCTCACAAGGTAGGCTGACTCCACCCACAAAGGGTGGACCCAGAGGAGCGTGGCCAGTCCACTTAGCTTCGCAGCTGCACACATCCTCTAGTCCATAAACCCCATCACAACACATAGTAAAATCCACACTGCAAGCATGTCCATGAGGAAACAACGCAGGACAACATCATGCATAAATAATAAAGAATAAATAAAGATGGCAGCTCTGATGATCCAAAAAGTACCAACCATCTAGTTGGCCTCTCATATATGGAGTTTAGAGTAGAAATATGGAGGATGTTCATAGAACTCAAAGAAAGCATAAATCAAGCAAAACAGACCACAAAGATAGAAATCAAAAAAACACCAAACTGAAATAACAGGACTGAAAAACACAGAAGATGAAATGAAACTTCAATAGAAGCCTCTCCAACAGAGCAACAGCAGCTGAGGACAGAATCAGCGAGCTAGAAGAAGAGATGCAAAACAACTCCATACAACAGAAGAGATTGGAAAAGAACCTTAAAGCAAATAAGCAAATGATCAGACAATGAAAATATTACTCATAGAATGTGAACAGTTGAAAATAGAAGTCTTTGAAAAACTCAACAGAAACAACATAAGAATCATTGGAGTCCCAGAGACCCAGGAATAAAATTCCCAGGAAGAATTAACAGTCAAGGACATCATTACAGAGAAACTCCCAGAGCTAAAGACTGCATGCCCAAAGAGTACTAGCTAAAAGAGACACGAACAAAAGCACCCCAAAACACATCCTAGTCACAATGACAAATCCCACAGGTAGGGATAGAATAATGAAAGGAGCAAGATCAAAAAGAGAAATTACATTCAAAGGAGCATTTGTAAGCTTTACAGTAGATCTGTCACAAGAAACATTCAAGGCCAGAAGGTAGTGGTGGGATATAGTGACAAAGCTCAACAAAATGATTGCTTCGCATAGAATACTGCACCAGCCAGACTCACTTTCAGGTTTGAAGGAAGTATACATAGCTCCGCAGAGAAACAGCAGCTCAGAAACTTTACAGACTCAAAAACAGCCTTAAAAGATAAACTGAGACGTCCCGACCCTCAAGCCGGCCTGGAAGCCTGTGAGGGACTGAGCACCCCAGGTTCCCCCTGCGCTCGTCCTGGAACAGCGGGGCCCGGACCCTCACGCCGGCCCAGAGCCAGTGGGGGAGCAAACACCCAGGGCACTCCCTGCGCATACCCCAGCCCCACACACCGGCCCCACACACTGGCCCAGACACAGGTGCTCTGCCATGTTTTTTTTTTATCTCAAGACCATGGCTTTTATGCGGTGCTTATCTTTATTGTTGGAGTGCTCACTGGATATTTTATTTGACACTTCTTTTTGTACTGTTGAGGTGTTTCACCTTCTTTTCCCCCTTCGTCTCTCAAACCAATGATAAGAGCCTCTAGAAGGACTCCACTCATTTTCGGTGTATTTGATTTTTACCCCAGTTTATCACTTTTCTCTTCTTCAAACAAAACCACATAACTTGAACTATCTAGTCATGCCTCCCAGTTAGAGGAGGAAACAAGGGAGGTACCAAGACCAAAACAGGTGTAGGACCCCCTAGCAGGGGTCCAGTTCACTGTCCCTCAGACCATTGGAGGGTCTGACTATAGTAAAAACAAAACTTATGAACGAATTCTTATGCACACTGCATATATCTTATTTTGCAATGAAGAAACAAAACAGATACAAATATAATATGTGGCCCGTGGGCCATAGTTTGAGGACCACTGCGAGTAAGCTACGCTCAGAAGGGACCACATATTCTAGCAGCCCTGGGGGTGAGGGAGGAGGATATGGGAGGTAGGATGGGAATGGAGGTGTTGGGAGGATAATTCGGTGATGGGAATCCCCCTGATATTATGTTAATATGTACCTAAAATATTATTGTCAACAATATGTAAGCCACTATGATCAAAATAAAAATTATATTAAAAAAAGATAAACTGAAAGGTCTACATTAAAGCAGACCAACACACACACAAAACTCCTATATAAAAATGATGCTAAGGGGCTGGGCAGTGGCGCTAGAGGTAAGATGCCCGCCTTGCCTGCGCTAGTCTAGGACGGACCGTGGTTAGATCCCCGGGCGTCCCATATGGTCCTCCAAGCCAGGAGTGACTTCTGAGTGCATAGCCAGGAGTAACCCCTGAGTGCCACCGGGTGTGGCCCAAAAACCAAAAAAAAAAAAAAAAAATGCTAAATCCCATGACAATTATCTCTCTCAATGTCAATGGACTAAATGTACCTGTTAAGAGACACAGAGTGGCAAAATGGATCAAAAAGTTGAATCCAACATTTTGCTTCCTACAAGAAACACATCTGAAAAGTCAGAACAAACACAGAATCAAAATCAAAGGTTGGAGGAAAATCATCCAAGCAAACAACTACCTTAAAAAAACTGGAGTGGCCATATTAGTATCAGATGACACAAATTTTACATTCAGAAAGGTTATAAGGGACAAAGATGGACATTTCCTAATAATCAAGGTGTACGTACAACAGGAAGAAATCACTCCTAAACATATATGCACTCAATGATGGGTCACCAAAATATTTAACACAATTGTTGACAAATATGAAATTAGATATCAATAGCAACACAATAATAGTGGGAGACCTTACCATTGCCCTGTCACCCCTTGATAGGTCGACCAGGCTGAAACCCAACAAGAATATACAAGTTCTAAAAAAAAAAAGGAATAAAATGGACTAGTATATGTATTTTGGGCACTGCATCCCCAGAAAACTGGATACACATTCTTCTCCAATGAACATGGGTTATTCTCCAGGGTAGACCACATTCTGGCTCATAAAACATATCTCCATAAAGTCGAGGATAGAATTTGTACAGGCTACTTTCTCAGAGCACAATGCATTAAAATTGAAGTGAACTACAAAGGGACACAGAAGAAAAACTTTAATACCTGGAAATAAAACAGCTCACTACTGAACAACCAGTAGGTCAGAGAAGAAATTAAAGAGAAAATCAAAACTTCATTTTGCTCATGTGAGACACACTCAACTCAACACAGAAAAATTTAAAACAAGAAGTTGGAGAGACAGTATAGAGGGTACAGTAACTGCCTTGCATGGAGCCAATTCTAGTTTGATCTCAGCACCCCATATGGTCCCCAGAGCATTGCCAAGCATGGTCTTTAAGTGTAGTTTGAGCACTTCAAGATGTGCCCTACCCCCACCACTAAAACAAAAATTTACAATAACAAAAATAAGATACACTAAGCAAAGTTTACCTCTGGAAGTACAAAAAGAATTTTTAGCATGCTGTTTCTTAGAACAAATTTTAAATAGTATGTTTTAAAATATACATCCCACACAACTACTTGAAAGTACTGGAGACGGACCCAAAGATGATGAAGTATTTGAGAGCAGGTGCTCAGGCATTGTTAAATTTGTACTTATAAAGTTTCTGCTTGGGAGTATTATCCAGTTTAGAGTGTGGGCATGCTAGAACTTAAGCACAGAAGTGCAGCCTTGGCTGCCAGTCAGCAGGCAGAGTTGAGGATGCCCCAACAACTTGAGTGAGAAAGGCAGGTCATGGAGACATTTAAAAGGTTGGAGCATGTTTTGCATGCAGGAGTTCCAGGTTTGATCTGCCATACCCTAAAATAAGGCAAAGTAGGATATGAGTTCTCTACAAAAAACTTAACCTATGCTAAACCTATAGCTTCACTCAAAATTTTGGCTGACCTCGTCAGCATAAATGTGAAGGGGAGAATACAGGGCTTGGTGGAACACAAAAGTTGGGAATAGATAGATGGAAAGCTCAGGGCTGCGGTCAGAGATAATATGGTGGGCAAGGAAGATAGCTTTGAGCAAACGAGGCTTGATTACATAGTATCTCCCCTATACTCCCTCAAACACTGCCAAAAATAATTTCTGAGACTAGAGCCAGGAATAACCCCTGAGAACTGCCAAGTATGAGCCAAATACAAAACAAACAAAAAAGAAATCTCAGCTACCGCCCACTGCAAAAGAGAGAATGCAGAGGGCCAGGAAGAGAGCTTGATGGGCTTTGCATTCAGGAGTGCCAGGTTTGATTCTCAACATAGCATGGTCCCCTGAATACCACCAAGTATGACCATGACAAAAAGGGGAAAAAAATTTAAAAATCTCAGTACAGACCAATGAAGAGGCTTCTAAAACAAAAATGAACACTCTTCGGAAGAAAATAGAATCCCGAGTTTCTACAATAATTTCTTCCTGATGGCTGCCATGCTTTAAAGCAACTTTAGTCTGCAAATGGATTGTGACCCATGTGCATCAACATGAGTATAGATAAATGAACCACTCTGTGAAATACACGAAGCCTTGATAAAGGAGTCACTGAGACACACAAAACAGAAAGATCTCAGACATTATCCTGAGTGAAGAAATAAGCAGGACAGTTGGTATACACGGGTCCGAGAAGGAAACTAATGGGAAATGGTATGGAGAGAGCATCAATGAAAGAATCCATCTGTTGAAAACATATAGCTGTCTATGCAAAGGGCTAAGCTTCAATCATCTCCAAGAGAGCAAGTTTGGTTTGCTCTTCAAGTCCTAGTTCTCCCTTGAACATGTTGTCTCACTTCTCTGTGCTTCTTTGCTTGACTATTTCTACTCTGGAGAAGCCAGTGTTCTTCTGAACAGATTTCTTCTCTTTCTCACACATCTTTTTGGCGTTTCTTCAATAAAATCGACCTTGCTTCACTAAAAGAAAAAAACAAAAAGAGCACTCGCTGCTAGCAGAAGACAGAAGGTTCTTAGGTTAGAGACAAAAGACTATATCTGTAGCAGTGTTCTGCAAGCAGGAGCCTCTGGAAGCCCAGAATATTCTCAGGGGAGGAAGCTGGGGAAAGTTGCATAAATCAGGCATCATAGCATGAGAATTAGGGGGCCAACTAGTAGGCCACAGGAAAGAAATAAAGTCCAAAGGAAGCCATAGAGGGGAAGAAAACACTGACCTAGAGTACAATAAATGGTTCTAAGTTCTCATGCTTGCTTTCCTTCTCTTCCTCCTCCTCTTCTTCCTCCTCATCTTCTCTACCTTCTCTTCCCTCCTCCTCCTCCTCTTCTTTTTTTTGATTTTTGGGCCACACCCACTGACACTCAGGGGTTACTCCTGGCAGGCAGGCTCAGGGACCATATGGGATTCTATGGATCAAACCTGTTTGGCCACATGCAAGGCAAATGGCTTCCTTGTGCTATCACTCCAGTCCTGCTTTAATTCTTCTTGTCATCAATATTTACAGAAAAAGAGAGGCCCAGATGGGCACTGTATACATGGTCAGAGTGTGTTAGAACTAAGGAACTTGAACTTGGAGACCAAAGTTTCTAAAGAGCAAAATGAATCTGCCTACTCCTGCTCTCGCAGGAGACATGACCCTAATATATGCTCAACTATCACCAATACTGTCTTCTCCAGAGGGAGATACTGTCTTATAAGATTGTTCATTAAACAAACATTCCTGAAAAAAAAAAGACAGTGCTCCTGCATGCAAGACATGCAAAAACACATCTTCACCAGTGGGTTTTAAGCTTGAAGAAATTTGTCAAAACTGATAAAATCTCAAGTTCATGATTTGTATAGAACACAATAGTATTTACTTCAAAGACAAAACAAGCCTATGATACAAAGAAAGGAAAAAAACTAAGTGTGGACAATTTCAAGGGAGACAGAGAAAGGCTTTGGTGTTGGTAAATCTGTCACAAAAGACAAATCTGCAAAAGGTCAATGAAAACAGGAGCTGGTTCTTTGAAAGAGAAAACAAGACTGACAAACTGTTAGCTAGATTCACAAAGAAAAAAAGAAAGAAAAAAATAAGATCAGAGATGACTGTAAAAATCACAACAAATATCTCAGAAAAACTAAAATGTCACAAGAGTTTTTAAAAATAATTTTTATTGTGACCAATGTGAATTACAAATCGTTCACAGTAATATTTGTGGTACATAGTGGCATCGAATCAGGGGTATTCCCACCACCAGTGTTGTCTTCCTTCCACTCCAGTTCCCAGCATCCCCCTCCTTCCCCTCTCCACACCCCTATATATATATAGCTTATTGAAGATTGGCTACTGATTCTGTTGTCATTGACTTTGGGTTTGGTGTTTAAGTCTGATGTTTAAGTCTGATCCTTTTATATTTCTATTCAATATTCATATGACTGTTTGGTTCTGTTACCATCCAATTTCCCCACCCCCCTTCAATTTATGAAGCAGACAAGATGATTCAAGTTATTTGGTTCTGTTTGAAAAAAAAATAAAAGAAGAAAAAAAAGGAAAAAAAAACACAAACAAACAAAAAACCAGGGGTAGTCAGTCTAGAAGTTATAAATATTAATTTAAAAAGAAAGGGCAATAAAGAAAAACATAACAAACAAAAAATAAAAAAACCCAAAACACAGAAAACAAAAACAAAATAAACAAAACAGAAAAAACCCAAAATTCAGATTGGGAGAAACTATTCACTCAATATTCATCAGACAAGGGGCTAATATCTAAGATATAAAAGTTACTGACAGAACTTAATGAGAAAAAAACATCTGACCCCATCAAAAATGGGGAGAACAAAGAAGAAATACAAATGGCAAAAAAGGCATAAGAAAATTGTTCCACATCATTGATTATCAGGGAGATGCAAATCAAAACAACAATGAGATCCCATCGAACGCCATAGTGACTTGCACACATCACAAAGATCAAGAACAGTAAGTGCTGGCAGGGAGGTGGGGAGAAAGGAACTTTCATTCACTGTTGGTGGGAATGCCAGCTAGTCCAGCCCTTATAGAAAACAATATGGAGATTCTTCAAAAAACTGGAAATTGAGCTCCCATATGATCCAGTTATACCACTCAAAATGAAAATAAAATACAAAAATATACAAAACCGAAATACAAAAATCCCTTTCTCATACCTATATTCATCACAGCACTATTTACAATAGCTAGAGACTCTGGAAACAACCAAAATGCCCTTCAACAAATGAATGGCTAAAGAAACTGTGGTACATATACACAATGGAATATTATGCAGCTGTCAGGAGAGATGAAGTCATGAAATTTTCCTATACATGGCTGTACATGGACTCTATTATGCTAAGTGAAATATCAGAGGGAGAGAGAAACACACACAGAACAGTCTCACTTATCTATGGGTCTTAAGAGAAATAAAAGACATTATTTAATAATGCTCAGAGATGAGGACTGGCTCATGATATGAAGCTCATCTCAAGGGGATGGGGGTAAGTGCAGTCAGAACACTATTAACTACCATGACAATGTTAATGAGTGAGATAAGTAGAATGCCGGTCTTGAATACAGGCAGGGGATGTGGGTGGAGGGATATGGGGTGCAATGGTGGTGGGAATGTTGCACTGGTGAAGGGAGGTGTTCTTTTTGTGACTAAAACCCAATTACAGTCATGTTTGTAATCACGGTGTTTAAATAAAGATTTAAAAAAAACCCACAAAAATCAAACAAAAGACCAAAACCAGCAACTACAAGAAAGCATCACAGCAACAAATACAATAACCAAACAATAACCATGAAAACAAAAGAAAAGAAAAGAAAAGAAAAAAAAAAGAAAAGAAAAGAAAAGAAAAAAGGAAGGAGGGCTGGTGTGGCAAGGATTTTTTTGTTTTTGCATAGGCACAGTAAATATTGGGGAAATTAGAAAGGGAATTCTCTTGACCTAAAAGATACAGGGTTTCTCCACCCTTGAAACATACTTTCATGGGAATAACTACAGGCTACACTCCTTTCACGCCCCAAGAAAAAAGTCACAAGATTTTACAATATATAACTTTATGCTACCAAGCTTGAGAGCCTAAAAGAAATTGATGAATTCTTAGAATCATACAAACTTCCAAGATTGAACCAAGAGGAAACAGAAAACCTGAATAAACTAATCTTGAGTAACAAAACTGAAATAGCAATTAAAATCTCCACAAGAACAAAAACCCAGGTTCAGATGGATTCACGAGAGAATTCTACTAAAACTCATAGAAGATTTAGTGCCCATATTCTCCAGTCTCTTCCAAAATATAGAGGAAACAAGGGTCAGAGTGATAGCACAGTGGTAGGATATTTACCTTACATGTGGCAGATCCAAAAAGATCTGGACAAATCCGGGTTTAATCCACAGTATCCCATATAGTCCTCTGAGCCTGCCAGGAGTGATTTCTGAGTGCAGAACCAGAGGTAACCCGTGAACACCCTGGGTGCAGCCCCCAAAAACAAACAAATAAAAACAAAATATTGAGGAAACAAGAATTCTCCCAAACACCTTTGATGAAGTCAGTATCACTCTGACTTCATCACAACAGACAACACACAACAGATACAACAGATAGAAACACTACGAAAAACGGAAAATTACAGGTGAATATGCCTGGTGAACTTTGACACAAAGACCCTTAACAAAATTCTTAGCACACCAAATCCAGCAATACATCAAAAGTGTTATATACCATTTCGTGTGAGGTTCATTCCAGGTATCAATAAAAAGAGAAACCATATGGTTATATCTATTGATGCAGAGAAATATTTTTATGTCTAACACCCATTCCCAATTAAAATTAAAACCTCCAAAAATAGGAACAGAAGAACATATCTCAAAGTAGTAAACTCAAACTTATAAATCATAAACTCACAGTCAATATATTCATTGGTAAAACAGTTGAAAGTCAGATACCTAATATCAGGTACAAGGCAAGAATGCCTATATAACTTCTCTTTTTAAATATAGTTTTGGACATCCTGTCTCAGCCATCAGAAAAAAGAGATACCAAAGAAATCAAATCTGAAATGAAGTCAAATCATCAGTATTAGATAACCTAATACTAGAGGTTGAAACCCCTAAAAACTCTACAAAAACCAAACAAACAAAAATAATGAAACCTCTTAGAAATAATAAACAAATACAATAAATAGCAGAATACAAAATAAACAAAAAAATTCAGTGAATTTATATATAAAAATGAGACAGAAGAGAATAAAAAAAAAGTATCCCCTTAAAAATACTGACCAAAAACATCAAATATCTAGAAATCAACTTAGCTAGGGATATCAAAAATGTATACAGTAAAAACTATATATCTCTGCTAAGAGAAATAAGAACACCAGGACATGGAAAAAAGTTGGAAGAATCAATTTTATTAAAATGAATGTCCTACACAAAATATTATACAGATTTAATACCCATTAAAATTACAATGACTTTTTTCACAGACATAAAATCTCTACTAAAATGATAATGATAAAACTTCCAAAATAGCTAAAAGAATCCTAAGAAAACAGTTATTTCATCCCCTAACCATACTATAAAGCTATAATAATCAAAACTGCATGGTACTGGAACAGAGATAGATTTGCAGTCCAACAAAAGTACTGAGAGTCTTGAGTTAAATCCCCAGATTTAAATATAGCATATTTATGACCAAAGAACTAAATATGTAGAGGTATCAGAGAAATATCTTTTTGAAAAATACTGCTGGGAAAAAAATGGAAGCCATATGTAAAAAAAAAAAAATCAAAATTAGAACCTTAACTCATACCTATCACAAAAGTAAACTCAAGGTCTCAGGATTAGGCAGAATCCATAAAATACATGGAAGAAAACACTGGAAGAACTTTCCAAGAAATTGACTGCAGAAGAATTTTTAAGATGACCACAGTGACAAAGACAACAAAAACAAATGAGATTACATCCATTAAAAAGCTTCTGCACAGGGGTCAGAGCAAATAGTACAGCAGTAGGGTGTTTACCTTGCACATGGCCAACTTGGGTTCAATCCCCAGTATCCCATATGGTCCTCTGATCACTTCCAGGAATGACATAAGTACAGAGCCAGGAGTTGCCTTGAGCACTGCTTGCTGCGACTCCCCTAAAAGCTTTTGCACAGCAAAATAAACTCAAGATCTAACAAAGACACCCTACCAAATGGTAGAAAGTATTTACATACAACATTCCTGATAAGGGGTGACATTCAATATCTATAAAGTATACTCACTAAAATCAACCAAAAAAACATCCAATGAACCCACCCATATGTGGGGTGAGGAAATGAACAGACATTTCCCAAAAGAAGATATATGGTCAATAGGCATATTAAATAGGCATATGAAAAAGTGCTCATTGTCATGCATAATTAGAGAAATGCAAATAAGAACACATATAGCACATATCAAAAAATCTGGAGGGGCCTGAGAGCTAGCACAGTAGTAAGGCGTTTGCCTTACATGCAGAAGGATGGTGGTTTGAATCCTGGCATCCCATATGGTCCCCCGAGCCTGCCAAGGGTGATTTCTGAGCGTAGAGCCAGGAGTAACCCAAGTGCTGCCAGGTGTGACACCCCCCACTCCAAATCTGGAAAGCCAGTGTTAGTGAGATTGTGGTGAGAAAGGAACTCTCATCCACGGTTTGTGGTAATGTTGTCTGGTTAATCTTCTATGTAAAGAAATATAAAGATTTCTAAAAAAAAAAAAAATACAGCAACAGAACTCCTATATGAACCAGCAATACTTCTTGCCATCTATTCTATTCCCCAAATGAAAAAACATGAAGCTCAAAGTATAGTTTCTCACCTCTCTTCATCGCTACACTTAGTACCAATATGAAAACAATTCAAGTGTCCATCTATAGATCAAGAAGTTGTGTTATCAATGGAATATTATGCAGCTGCCAGGAGATGAAGTCATGAAATTTTCCTATACATGGATGTACACGGAATCTATTATGCTGAGTGAAATAAGTCAGAGAGAGAGAGAGAGAGAGAGAGAGAGAGAGAGAGAGAGAGAGAGAGAGAGAGAGAGAGAGACGCAGAATGGTCTCACTCATCTATGAGTTTTAAGAAAAATGACATTCTTGCAATAATAATTTTCAGACACAAAAGAGAAAAGAGCTGGGAGTTCCAGCTCACCTCAGGAAGCTCACCACAAAGAGTGATGAGTTTAGTTAGAGAAATAACTACATTTTGAAGTGTCCTAATAATGAGAATGTATGAGGGAAATGGAAAGCCTGTTTAGAGTACAGGTGGGGGTTGGGTGGGGAGGAGGGAGATTTGGGACATTGGTGATGGGAATGTTGCACTGGTGATGGGTGGTGTTCTTTACATGACCCAAACACAATCATGTATGTAATCAAGGTGCTTAAATAAAATATAAAAAAAAGTTGTGTTATTCACAATTGAATATTATGCAGCTCTAAGAAAGAACATTATGCAACTTGCAGCAACACAGAAGAAAAGTAGAATATATCATCCTGGTAAAGTCAGTTAGACGGAAAGAGACAGATACAGAATTATCTCTGTCATATATGGGACTTAAAAGACACAGCAAGCCACACAGCAAGGAAGCAACAAAGATCCAAAGGCAAAAAAATGGAAGGGGGACTGAGTTGGTGGGATGAAAGGGGCAGAGACTAGGGCAAGAGATGGGTGCTGTGGTAGTGATGGGAATAGTGTTAGAATTATGTCCATGACACATTATTATTAGTATTGTAAACACAATATAATTAAATGTTTAAAAAGTGACAGGTCTGAGCCAGCCTGCTTTACATGTGGCAGCTGACCTGATCCATGGCACACCATTTCTTTAAAGACCATGATTAGATAAGCTATTGTATTAGCAAAACCTTTTCTCCCTTTATTTTCCTCCATCAGTTTTTCTGGGGTTCAGTATATAGATGTTTAATATGCTATGCCAACTTTTAAAAAATTTCATAATTACTTTAAGTACCGTTACAGAAATGTTCATACCTAAATTTCAGTCACAGAATGTGCACTACCCTTCACCAGTGTACTTTTCCTGCCACCAATGTCCCATTTCCCTCCCACCCACCCACTCCTACCTTTCGCTGGGGCAGGCATTTTGCATCTTTTTCCTTTTGGACACTATGGTTTTCACTATTGTTAATGAAGGGGGGGGGGCACACATTTAAATTTTTTTTTTTTTTTGCTTTTTGGGTCACACCCATTGATGCTCAGAAGTTACTCCTGGCTCTGTGCTAGAAATCACTCCTGGCCTGGGGACCATATGGGATGCTGGGGGATCGAACCACGATCTGTACTAGGTTAGCATGTGCAAGGCAAATGCCTTGCCACTTGTGCCACCACCCTGGCCACTACACATATCACTTTATCCCTTTTCAGCACCCAGTTCTTACTGAATGATCAGTTCCAATTATCACTGTCACTATGCTGACTTTTTTACAAGCAAGGCAAGAATCAACACTTTCTTCTTCTTTTTTTTTTTTTGGTAAATTTTTTTCTTTTTTTAAATTTTTATTTTAATTATGAGAACAAAGATGCAAAGAAAGAGGACAAGGTAAAGTTACAGTGGAAGGACAATCACCCATAAACAGAATTCTCAGAAGTCCCCTTGCTGATCATCTTAACTTTGAACTTTCAGCCAAAGAACATTAAGAAAAATAAAACAGAATCAATACTTTTGAACCCTAAAGACAAGTATCCTTTTTTCTACGTTCTCTCTCTTGCTTTGCCTACTTTCTTTTTCTCCCAATATATACTGCACTTATCTTTTATTTCCACCACACCCTTTCAGGGGCTTGAAAAACAGAAAATGATTTCATTTCATGTCCCATATGATTCAAAACCTTGTCATTTTTTTTTTTTTTTTTGGTTTTTGGGCCACACCCAGTAACGCTCAGGGGTTACTCCTGGCTATGTGCTCAGAAGTTGCTCCTGGCTTGGGGGACCATATGGGGCACCGGGGGATCGAACCGCGGTCCGTCCAAGGCTAGCGCAGGCAAGGCAGGCACCTTACCTTTAGCGCCACCGCCCGGCCCCCTTATTTGTCATTTTTAACTAAGGGAAAGACCAATGGTTGATTTTATGTGATCTTTAATGAGGCCATGCACACTTCCTAAGTGTGCATCCCAGCTCTATTAGTGACTTGCTACATGACTTGCCAGAATTCATTTGACCTTTCTGCACCTCGTAGTATTAATTTCCTAAAATAGGAGGTAAAATGGAAAATGTCCATAGTGCTTATAAAAGCAGTTAATGTAACAACAGTGCAATAAAGTAACTCTTGAGATTTGTGAGTCAATGATCACTTAGTTGCTAACAGGACTGTAAGAAAAATCAAACAAAATCAAAATAATATTAAAATTCTTTTATTAAAACATCGGTGTTTTACATGACTGCATGTACTGAAGGGTACAATTTCACACCTCTTCCAAGGAGATGTTACTGCATCTCAGACACCACATAAGGCATCAGTCGCCTTCCAGTGGTCCTCAAACTACTATCATAGCCATTGGCAGTGTAGTGGTCAAGACCATGGGTTTTGATTGTGTTTTGTTTTGTACTTCCTTGTTTGTTTTTAGACCACACCCAGAGATGCTCAGGGACTACTCCTTGCCCTGTACTTGGGTATCAATCCTGGCAGACTTGGAAGACCATGTGGGTACCAGGGATTGAACTGGGGTAGACTGCATGCAAGGCAAACACCCTAGCCATTGTACTCTTAAGCTGCTGAGTGCCTGTTTTCAAAGTCCAGTCTCCTTATTTGTTGGCTCTGAGAAATTGAGCAGGTTACAGCATCTTTCTGTAAGTATATTAGGTTCCTGTCTATAGAACAGGGACAGTACTTCACAGGTTATTGAGATGATTCCCAGTGCCTCATCAATTATGTTCAGGCCTTTCTTTGTTCACTCGTTCAGGCCTTTCTGTTTTACAGACATCAGGCAATGAGGTTTAGACACTGATTCATTTAAACAAATCAGATTCATCTCTCCTTTGTCTAGTAGTTATCTCAAGTAACTCTTCCATAATCTGAACAGTGCATGGCATCTGCAATAGGATGGACAAGTAACTGGCAAACTGACCTCATTATGGTCTTATTAAAGTATGAATATTTGACGGGATATTTGGCTAAGAGGTAGAACATGCTTCATGTACACAGGCCCTCAGTTGCAACTGGCACACATATAGAATACATACAAGTGTTTGTGTATGTATTCCTATATATTGTATGTATCCAAGTATTTATCCTTATATCTCAAACTATTTCCTTTTTTAGTTTTATGAGCCACACCTGGCTGTGCCCAGAGGTATTCCTGCTGAGGCTTGGGAGATCATATACAGTGCCAAGATCAAACTTGGGTCTGCTACCTGTAAAGCAAGAATCTTAACTCCCATACTAGCTTTCTGGCACCTGTTTTTCTTAGTGTGTGACTTGCCCTTTTGCCAAATAATAAAAAATACTTGGCAATGGTGAATTGTTCTTCAAACATAGTATTTCTACTTCAAATAGTTCTACGCTGGATTGCAATAAGAACTGTTTGGGGCCAGAGTGGTGGCACTAGAGGTAAGGCATCTGCCTTGAAAGTGCTAGCCTAGGACAGACTGCAGTTTGATCCCCCAGTGTCCCATATGGTCCCCCCAAGCCAGGAACAATTTTTGAGCACATAGCAGGGAGTAACCCCTGAACATCAACGGGTGGTCCAAAAACAAAACAAAACAAAAACAAAAACAGGGGCTGGAGAGATAGCATGGAGGTAAGACATTTGCCTTTCATGCAGAAGGTCCCCCGGCATTCCATATGGTACCCTGAGACTGCCAGGAGCGATTTCTGAGCATGGAGCCAGGAGTGCCCCTGAGCGCTGTCGGGTGTGACCCCAAGACCAAAACAAAACACAAAAACAACAAAAGAAAAACCCTCAGTTTTGAGTCTGTCTTTAAAGTTTTGATATCACAGTACCTTTAATTAGGCAAATCAATGTGTATACTCACCTTGTTCCATATATAGATAAAAGTTACAACCCATAATGATTAAGTGCTTCTTAAAAGCATACAAATGTTGAGATCAGGATTCATTTGAGAAGATGTAACTCACAGGTTTTCTCTCTTGCTGAATTGTGACTGGCTTAGAATTTCTAACTCCTCAATGGACCTTTTAAACTCAAATACTAAATATTTCACAAGATATAAAAGCATAACAAAGAAATAACTTTTAAAAGTCTCTCCTGTTTTTTACCTTTATTCTAATTTTGGCCTGGGCTACTGCCAGCTTGCTGCTTGGATTAGGGTATGGTGGTGGTATAACTCCTGACATGTACAGGTGACCATGAGACAGAAACAGGGGATAAGATACGGGTTTCTTTCATGCAGAGCACACACTGCTGTGCAGTTACTGCTCTTACTATCCTGTTTTGGGACACACCTGGCTGTGCTTGGAAGCCCATGTGACTCTGGGGCTCAGCATGCAAAACAAATGCTCAGGACCAGCTCAGTTGGACTTTCTTCTTTTTTGGTTTTTGGATTCTATCCAGAGGTGGCAGGAGTCTTTCCTGGTGGTTCTAGGGAGACCTTATGATGCCATAGATGGAACCATGGCTGGCTGCTTGAAAGGCACATGCTTGAATCTTTGCACTATTATTTTCGCCCCTCATCTACAGATTAAAAAAAAAAATCCGCTTGTCAGATTGCCTTTGTAATCATTTCAACTTTATTTCCAATTTATCATTACTTTTACTCTTGGTGCTGTATGTTTAAGTCATTTTTTTCACCTTTCTAGGCAATTTAGCTCTAACTATAGCTTTATATACACCCTGTCATTTTGTTTTCACTCTAGTTCACTTTTTTGGGGACAAAATATAATTAAGAGTTTACATTTTTTTCTAGGTGATTATGCTTTTAGTTTTAGTACCTGTAGTCAAACAGTAGGGTCTGAAGACTACAGCCTTTTGAAATGCACTTAAAGGAACTCCTTGGCTCTATGGATATTTTTAAGCTCCTTTGCAATTCACTCAGATGCTGATGTAACCCTTTCATTTCCATAGGAAATCCGATGAGGCTGTTAGGGTCTAGGCTAAGGAAGAGGAAAAGTGATCTTAAAATCTATCTTTAGGACAAAAAAGTTTGGGGGGAAAAGTCTGAGGACTTTGTTTTAAACTTACCTCTAATTCCAAATCAGCAATTATGAAGAAGTTGAGTTTTCTGGGTTCTCTGTGCTGCCTATCATGCAACACTGTCATCTGATTAATTTGTAAACTATTCCACTTAATAGATTCTTTCTTTTTCTTCTTTCTGGGTCACACCCAATGCTGCTCAGGGGACCATACCTGGTGCTGGAGATTTGAACAGGATAGACTGCATGCAAGGAAAGTGCATTACCCACAATAATTCTCTAGCTGTAGAACCTAATTCCACCTCCTAATATTTTTTGCTTTTATCATCTTTGAATGTATTAGTTGTGGTTCAAAGAAAATGTCTTTAGGGCTTTGCTACAATTGCTACATTATTTTAAAAACCAAAGTATTGGACTGATTTCTTGCTTTAAGAACACCTATTATTCAGGGAATCTTTGTAATTAGTTGTTTCAATTGGAGTCACTTCTCTTGCTATATTCTTCTAAGAGTACTTTAAAGGTTTATTTTATTTTTTTTACTCTGGTGCATTTGATTTTAGTTAGCAAGCAGGATTCTTTTGAAAGAAGCTTATTAAGCATTATTTACCACAATAACAAAGGCAGCTCCAGTTTGGTTGGACAAATGAAGAGAGTCCTTCCAATCTTCCATCTGATGGTGCTTAGGAACCCATTTGGTCCTTAGAAGCAGTTTGATAATTTTCCACTGCGGGTTAAATTTTCATCATTTCCAGGTTTACTGTTTCTAACAAAAATTCTAACTTAGCTCTTCCTTTTTTTTTTTTTTTCTTATGCTCTTCTTTCTTGTCATCAGAATGTCCTACTGTGCCACAGGGGAGGGGAGGCAGGTTTTACCTTTTATCTTGCTCAACAAACATAGGAAGTTCATCCTCAATTCTCATGACTTGGCACTGCATACATATGCAAATCATACGCCTCTTGATTTTTTTGCTTACCTCATTAAGAAACAAAAAGTTTAACTGAGGTTTAAAACAAAAACAAAAACAGGACATAACTATAAAGAATACAACTCAGAAAGTTATGTGTTATCATCAATCATCCTGGAAAGAAAGAAAAGATTAGCTACCCTAGGTCTGTGGCCCAACCGCCCTCCCCCTCCATTCCACTGCTACATTTGCCTTTGAAAAAGTGGGAAGCAAACATTATGTGCCTTTTCTTTCCTTGGCTGATTTGTCTTTTTTTTTTTTTTAATAGGAGTCAAACCCAGAAGTACTTGGGGGACCATGAGATTCCAGGGATACAACTCAGGGCATAAGCTAAGAACAAACTTTATCCCTTAAGCCACATCTCTAGTCTTCAATATTAAGTTTGCGATTAAGATAGACTGTTACATATAGCTGGAGTTTACTCATTTCCTTGCTATACAGTATGGTTTTCAACCCTCAGTTTACAGGCCATTTCAAGTCTGCAGGTATTAAAAAGTTGATAACCACTGTAGTAATGCATTACATGCACTTCACTGGACACTGAGGTTGTTTCCACTTTGAGGTTCTTTTAATGCCAAGAAAGCTCATTCTTCTGTGTCTTTTACTTTACATGGTGGTGAACATATGGAAAATATAAGTATATTTGATATATAGAAGAAGCTCCTAAGTGGTTCTATGGAGCTGAGGATATATGTTAGGTTTCAACGTTCTACTTGGCAAACTTTTCTAGAGTGGACAGGACAATTTACATGCCCAACAATTCACAGGGTTCCTTCACATTCACCAGCATTTGGTGAAATATTTAATGGTTGCTTTTCTCATTATCACAAGGATATTGTAGTAATTCTAGGGTGCGCTTCACACTTTCTTGATGACTAATACGACTGAGCAGCTATTATATTCTATTATGTCAAAATAAAAAATGAAAAAGAAAAACACACCAGAAAATTGCCATCCCTTCTTGAGTTTTTGTCAAGTTTGGTTCAAATGTCTTGCCCATTTACTGTTGTTTTTCCTTGCAGAAGCCAGGTCTCATGCAGACAAAGCCTGTACTTCACCACTGAGCCAATCTCTGGCCCTTAACTCTTGATGAAGACCGAGTAAGACCAACCGCAGAATCATCAGACTCTGAGAACTGCTTTCAGGGCTTTTGATGCTGATGTAACAGTCAGCAGGTGGTCAGAGATGTCTGTTCCATTTCATCCCTTTTAGAAAACCAAAGAGATGAAATAGATGATCTAGGCTTAGGGTAGAAGAGGGTAAGTGATTTCCTTATAAAATAATAAGACCCCAATTTTTTGCCAGAAGCTGGAACAACCAAAAGCCTGCTGACTCTAAGGGTTCTAAATTGGTGGTTGAACAGCAGCCGAGAGACCCTATTTAGGTTCCTTAGGCTAACCTTGTCACATAGCATTATTCTTCTGGCCACAGGTGACCCTACCCTACCCCACCCCACCTCACTCCTTCAGTCCCCCAACCCCCTACTGTTCAGGGAATGGCAGCTATAGTTCTTGATCTATTCTAAGACAAGGTCCAAGTATGTGCAGCCTCACTGGCACTAATTCAGAAATACAGAATGAAACCTTTCTTGATCGGATTCTATGCATGCAATCTTCAATGATTAGAAATCAGACTACTTTCTCCTTTCCTAATACTCCTTGCTTTACTGAAAAGTCACTGAGGAAGAATTTAAGTCAGTCTTTTTCTTTTTAAAAAGATAAGATCATTTATGAAATAACTACTATAAACAACTTTGTAAATCATAGTGTCAAAAATAAATTTTTACAAATCCTTTATTTGGTAAAAATAACTTTGGGTTTCTTTTATTCTTACAGAAGCTTCTACAAATAACAGTTTTCTTTTTCATATTTGAATGTTCTCATGGTATTTTTTGCAGAAAATAGTTGGTTGCAGATGTTTATGTTTATACTGTATTTATTATCTTTTTTGTTTCTTTGTTTTTGGTTTTTGGACCACACCCAACGGTGCTCAGGGGTTACTCCTGGCTGTCTGCTCAGAAATAGCTCCTGGTAGGCACGGGGGACGATATGGGACACCAGAATTTGAACCAACCACCTTAGGTCCTGGATCGGCTGCTTGCAAGGCAAACACTGCTGTGCTATCTCTCCGGGTCCTATTATCTTTTATTTTATAGAGAATTGTGCAAGAAATTTCCTCTTAATGTAGTAAAATAAGATGGATCTGGATGAAAGATGGGACTATAGTGCATTGCCTTTGATCCCCAGATAGGAGGACTGCAGCAATAGCTCAAAAGACTACAGCACATCTTTGCATACAGTGGCTTAGATTTGAGGCCAAAGCAAATAATACAGTGGTGATAGGGCATTTGCCTTACAGTGGCCGATCCAGGTTCAATCCCTGAGATCACATATGGCCACCTGAGCCTGCCAGGAGTGATTTCTGAGCACAGAGCAAGCAGTAACCGCTGAGAGCCATGGGGAGTGCCCCCACAACAACAACAACAACAAAACACAAAGAAACAAAACAAAAAAACAGAGACTCAGATTTAATCCCGAGTATCAGAAGAAACCCCTGAAGTCCCTGAGCATGACCAGATGTGGCCCCAAAAAACAAAACACATATGACACTCACTAAACACCTTTTTCACTGAATACCCTTTCCATACAAGAATTCAAATGGATTTTCACAAGGGCTGGTAACATTCTAAATGTTACCTTAGATAGTGGGGTCGGTATTTTCTCCTTAGAGCAAGAGCTTTCTACCTTATATAAACTACACACTGTAATGAATGAACTGCAACCTCATATATTAACAAAACTTCTGTCTGATGACCTACCAAGACCATACCTTAAGTGCCCAGGATCCACGCATTCTTGAATTAGTTTCTAGAAAAGGAAATAATGCAATCCATTTACTAAAATTCAGTAATGAAATAAAGTTCAGAAATGAACTTATCTTATAAAGGTGGCCTTTATGTTTTTTATCTTTACTAAAATAATAGAAAATTGCTATTATTTTTAATTAAAACTTATCTATGTTTGAAAGAAAGCCTGTGCACCTCTGAAATCTTAAAAAAGTTGAATTTGTTCATCTTACTGATTTTCAGTTTTATGCATTTATTATACAATTAAGTTAAAATATCTACAAATCAAGGATTATGGGTGGAAGATTCACTTTAGAATTGCAAGAATACACAACTATATTCTACTGATATTTCTGTACTCTTTGGTTATTGTATTTCAGTTTTTAGAAACTGGTAATTATGTTATACTCCTTTGTTATTTAAAAGAATGACACACATCCATATAATACTTTAGAGGCATAAATCTTTGATAACATAAATCACTTCAAAATAAATGTAAATATTTAGGTAGCTCTAAATACACTTAACAAATAATTACCTTTCACAAAGATCAAAAAGTATATACAAATATAAATATCATGAAAAAGCTAGCCTGTGTTGTCATTTGTGAAACTGCTTTGCTTTTAATTTTGTTTTTCTGCAACTCATGTTTACTGATGCTATGAGAAATGCAGATGCTCAATTCGACAGTGACCCCCAAAGATTTGAGGTTTCTTATTGTCTTCTTATACAACATCCCCAACATTTCAACATATGGGATCTTTTAGGCTGATCCACTGCATAGTCAATATTACTAATCACCATTCCAGAATCACTTAGGAATTTATGGAAAAGTACTCTCCAAATCCAAAATCAGTTTACCTGTATTTTAAGCAAAAAACTTGATGTGTCTTGTGTATACAAAATTTAAGAACTGGGGCCGGGCGGTGGCGCTAAAGGTAAGGTGCCTGCCTTGCCTGCGCTAACCTTGGACGGACCGCGGTTCGATCCCCCGGTGCCCCATATGGTCCCCCAAGCCAGGAGCAACTTCTGAGCACATAGCCAGGAGTAACCCCTGAGCGTTACTGGGTGTGGCCCAAAAACCAAAAAAAAAAAAAAAAAAAAATTTAAGAACTAATGCTTTCAACAACATAAATCCAGCCATGCTAGGTTCTGTGCCATGTTAGAATGACACAAATCAATGTTTCTGAGCAGCAATTGCCACCTAGTGGTAAAATCTCATTTCCGTTTTTTTTTTTTGTTGTTGTTTTTTGTTTTTTTTTTTTAAACCAATGTTCTGTGGGATCCCAAAAGAACAGAAATCTGGGAAAATTAAATTTTCAGAGTAACTTCTTATTTGGGGGCCAAACCTGGAAGTGCTCAGAGTTTATCCCTGGTTCTGTGCTCAGGGACTGATCACTCCTGGCAAGGCTCAAAGGATCTTATGTGGTGGTGGGGACTGTACCTGGGTCAGTCAGGTACAAAAAGCAAGCACCTTCATTACCTGCTGTACTGTCTCTTGGCTCCCAGAATATTTTTAAATTAGTATTGCATTCACTTTGTATCTAGGGCATGATAAGAATAAAAAGTCTAAAACATAAATCTGCAAATAAAACTACACCAGATAAGTAAGAAACAGTAACAGTATATAGTCTACAAGAAACTTTTCTAAAATATAGTTCTTAGAATAACAGTGCAGTTAGTACTGTCTCCAGTTAGTAGTGTCTCTAAAAAGTGTGTAGGGTGGTTGCCTTGCACACAGCTGACCTACGTTCAGTCCCCAGAACTATATAAGATCCCCTGATTTACCAGGGGTAGTCCTTAAGCACAGAGTTCTTAGCACCGCCCCCCAAAAAAACAATAAAAATAAAAAATAAACCCCCCACATTTTAGAGGGCTTGGGACATAGCTCAGTACAGAGCATATGCCTCATATACACAAAGCCATGAGTTCAATCTTTATCACTGGGGAGAAAAATTTTTTCTTAAATCACATTTCACAATAGCACAAATGTGGTTCTCTTCTGGAGAACCACTAGAGAATAAAAAACTTTTGAATTAGTAATAATCGAAGTTTTATATATGACCATGAACATCTCTTTCCGAAAAAAATTTCTCTCGTGATGCTAGAATTTCAAAGAACATATCGGGACATGATACACTATGAATAGCTGTTTCAGAACCTCCAATGTATCATTTTAAAAATATCTGACAAATAGAGGCCAAAGTAATAGCACAGTGGTAGGGTGTTTGCCTTGCATGCTACCACCCCGATAGACCTGTGTTCAAATACTGGCATCTCATATGGTCCCCCGAGCCTGCCAGGATCGACTTCTGGTAGCTGCTGGATGTGGCCCAAAAAACAAACAAAAAAAGGAAATGGGTCAGAGAGCACAGTGGTAGGGCATTCGCCTTGCACACAGCTGACCCAGGATGAAATGTGGTTTGATTCCTGGCATTCCATATGGTTGCCTGAGACAGCCAGGAACAATTTTTGCGCACAGAGCCAGGAGTAATCCCTGAGTGCAGCCAGGTCTGACCCCAAAACAAAAAACAAAAAAATGTGACAAATGAATAATAAAGTTTTAATTAGGCTTTAAGTAATTACATCTTAAATATACTTATTGACCCACATCATTTACACAACATTTTAAAAAGATACTGCTAATTTAAATTCACTGTCATCAATTTTAGTAATTGATATGTAAGAGCACTGTCACATTGTTTTTTGCTTTAGTTTTAGGTTTTTTTTTGTTTATTTGTTTTGGGCCACATTCAATGGTGCTCAAGGGTTACAGCAACCCTGTGCTCAGAAATTACTCCAGGCAGGTTCTGGAGACCATATGGGATGCTGGGGATCGAACCCAGCCAGGTCAGTCACATGAAAGGCAAACACCCTTCCTGCTATGCTATCAATTTGGTCCTTAAACTCAAGTTGTACTTGTAAAGTAAATATTTCGGTAGGGACATAAATTCTAAGTAATTTCACATGTTCAAGAATTCCATTTTAAGAGGATGACATGCTGTCTTTCAGAAAGATATATATAGCTCACGATATAGCTCAGAGAGCTCGAGCATGTGCTCTGCATGTAAAAGCTGCAGGTTCCTCCTCGGCACATTTCACTGAGCAATGAGTCAGGAGTAGGGCCTGAGCACTGCCAGGTATGGCTGCCAAACAACAAAAAAAAAAAAAACAAAAACTGAAAATGACAAAAATGAGACTGTTGCAAGACCAAATATTAGAGGGAAGAATGCTCAGTCTGATCTTTGCTTCTGCAAAGATTGAACATTCTCCAAGTTACCCTTGAGCACTGTGTCCCTGAGCACTGCTGGGTGTGACTTCCAAATCAAACCAAAAAAAAAAAAAGTGAATGCAGGAATAAAGGTAAATAATCGCAGGGATCAAAATTAATGCACACAAAAGCTCAAGTAACTGACATAGCAATAGGGAGAGATCAAAGATAAAATGGTATGTAAAGGTAAGGAAGTTTTTGTAGGCTTGCTGGACCTGGTAACCTGAGCTCAAACGCAGAAAGGAGAAATTTGAATGATTTAATTTGAACAAAAAAAAAAATTGGAGGATAGAATATTCCACTATCATGTGAAGATTTAGTTAAAGGTTTAAAGCTGAAAGAAAAAGAATGATAGGAAATCAACTTTTGAAAATTCTGAGAATTAATCAAAGGTACAATAGACTCAGGTAGGAAACTCCTTCGATGCTGTTAGTGAAGTTTGGCTTTACCTAGATCAGAAAATTGTGGATGAATTTAAGCATTATGTGAGTTGCAGAATCAGTTAAACTATGGGGAACGATTTTATTCCTTCAAAAATGGAATTATGCAGTGAATAAAATTAGGATAAATTTGTTAGCAATTAATTTTCAATTCTCACTTAGTTGCTTCATTTCTAAATACATTTTAAAAAATATACTCCATGGTTTCCCGATAGCTCATTTAATTCTTGTTTTAAATCCTGTCTGGAAAGACTAGAAATTTTCTATCTAAAACACATAAAAGTTAATAATTAAAAAAGGATCTACTATTTTAGGAGAAATGTCCAAATGCACTGAGTGCTTAAGTACTTCATTGTGCTCAGTGAATTAAATCTTTTCAAAATTTTTATCCCAAGTAACCAAGAGAAGAATATGATAACTGATGTTAAAACCATTGTATACCACTTACAATGTCTTTTTTTTAAGATGTCAAGTTCTTAACTTAGATACCTTTTTTTGGATCATTCAGCTGATTAAGTTTCCTTGGATCTTTGAATAAGCTATTTTATATATTTCTAACATAAAAGTAAAATACCATATAAAATACAGTATTACTGTATTTTATATACAGTAAAATATCTACCCTCTCCCTGGCCAACACCTCCTCCAAGTTACTATTTAAACTTATTAATGACACTATCAAGCATTTTAACACTTTCTATAATCATATATCTTTACAAAACTGGCAACAAATTCGGGTCTAACTATATAAGTACCATATATAAATATTTCTTCTAATGATAGGAATTTTAGCTCTAGTTTTTTAAGTTAGTTTAGCCAATCTGCATGTTTAGAATGAGTGGCAATCATGGTTATTTTACTGAATCTAAGACATTACTTATTGAAAGAAGCACCTCTATTCTATATTTCCACTAAGAAATAAAAGTGTAGTTATATATTTTAAGGCACAAATCAGTTATGTTTCCAATTATAGAAACTTAAAAATATAAAAGAGCACATCTCAAAATTTGTTAAATGTGTCTTTAAGCCAAATTCTAAATACTATTAAAATTTCACTCTCATCTTTCACATAAATAAGGCATGATTTAGTGAAACAAAGAAAACTTTATTTATGCTACACATAACAACACATTCATTGCACTAAGCAACAACTACCATGTGAGTTTTTGCATTGAAGTGGGGATTCAAAAATACAAGTCCACAACCCCTGTTTCCCAGACAGAACAATCCTGTGCAGAGACTATCACAAATAGGGGAAAAGCTGTCAACTGTCCACAGGGAGTGCGTCCAGTCACATTTTCAGTCAGTCAGCTGAGGGTTATGTCATTATTTAGTCTTTGTTCTGTAGAAAGAACACAACAAAAGTATGAAAATTATCACCTGCAAGGAAATAGCTATTGCATTTAGTATTCCTAAAATGTTAGGATTTGTTCTTTTACTTCAATATAATCATCGCTATCTGTTAATTCAGTCATGGATGCCCCCAAACAAGCAAAACCAAACTTACTCAGAAGGATGATGCAAGCTGGTACTGAATTTCTGGAGGAAAAATGCTGTGAATTAATACAAAAATCAGAATACTCTGAAAAACTAAACTTTATATTTTCCCCAGAAAGAGAAATAACTTTGCACATATATTAGACCCATCTTAAAAGAGAAACCAAATACTTTCAAACTTGTATTTTTCTTTGCTTTTTAAATTTATTTTGGTTTTGGGTCACATCCAGTGATGCTCAGGGTTTACTCCTGGCTCTGCACTCAAAAAATTACTCCTGAAGGTATACTTGGGAAGGGGAAGGGGCATAAGAGATCCAGGGATCAAAACCAGGTCAGCCATATCAAGGCAAGCACCTATCCACTGTACTCTCTCTCTAGCACTTCAAACTTATATTCTTAAACCAGTTTCTTCTGCTTCCTAGGTGGGTTTTGTTTAATTTTAGGCTTACTATGACTCAGAAAAAAAAGAAACTAGTCCTCTTAAAAGGTGTTTGAATTCCATTAAAGGGAAAATTTTTTTAATTCTAAATTTCTAATATTATTTATATATAACATATGTTAATCACATTTAAATGTAGTCTTTGTAATGAAATAAAAAAGTGTACCCCATACCTAAACTTCAAGTACTGCAATCGTAAAATTTATGTATTACCTTAAAATCCTTTTGAATTTTACTTTTTTTGGGGGATGGAGAATACCCAGTGATGTTTAGGAGTTATTACTGGCTCTGCACTCAGGAATTATTTCTGGTGATTCTTGGGGGACCAAATGAGATGGCATAGATTGAGCCTGGTTAGCCATATGCAAGACAAGCATCCTACCCGTTGTATTATTTCTCCTGTTCTTACTAAATTAAACTATGAAATAAGAGGGGTCAGCAAGATTGTACAGTGGATAGGGTATTTGTCTTGCACATAGTCAAACTGGGTTTGATCCCCAGCATTCTATATGCCCCCTGAGACTGTAAGGAGTAATCCCTGAGAAGTGCTGGGAGTGGCCTCCAAACCCAACCCAGACCAAAAAATCCCGAAATCTTTAATTATCAATGAATTTATTGTGCTAACAAAGGAGGAGCCCATGGTATAAAAATCAACAATAAAATAAAAATTAAAAAAATGCTGCTTATTACACTACATCCTAGTAACTTACTTTACCTGTGCCCTAAATATAATAAATTTAATAAAAGAACAATGATTTATATTTTTTTTGTTAGTGATGAGGAAGAACATGCATTTCCTCTCATTTAGGGAATTAGATAAATGTTCATCACTGTTATGTGATGAAATGTGGTATTTCAAACACCTATTCTCCCTGGTCCCAAGAATGGTGCAGGTATTCAACCTATAAGAAAATGCTCTATCATTGCCTACAGCGTGGTATTATAAAGAGCCATTCTCACATAAAGTAGTTTGACATTATAAAGCTTCTACTTTCTAATATCACGTTTCAGAGCCTTACTAAAGTCACCAATGTAAGAACTGTAGCACAAACTGCAAAGCTTTTTGAAAAAGTATTATTCTAAATCTGCTAACTCATTTTCTTTCAGTAACCCTTTATATAAATTGGCTTCAGAAAGGTAAAGAGAGTATCTACCCAGTCACATTAGGTGTGAAAGCCAGAACTCAAATCCAGAGCTTCTGATCTTATATTTCAGCTGCATAATAACCAGTAGGAGAGACTAAATTTCAGAAGTAATTTATATAGATTTTTTTCCCTCCATAATAAGATGTTAGTATTATTATATATTTTAAGGACAGGATTTTTAAGCAGTAAGGTCAAGTTGAGATGATTTATTTTGATATTGTCAAGTCTCATAATTGATCAGGAAAAAAAAAAAAAACTTGAAGAGAAAAGGAAACTTTTTTTGAGCTGGAAACTTGAAATTGAATGTAAGGCCATTTGTTAAGTATACTTACTGGAACAAGAGTGGAACCTGGGTCTCTACTACATGTGGAAACCAGAAACCTAAACTTCCCTAGAAACTCAGCATTCATTTACAGAAGGATAAAGGGCCAAGAAGATGGTTCAATGGGCTGCAGGTATGTGTGGCATGTGGGAGGTTCTTGAGCTTGGCATGGCAGTCATGAACAATGAGAGCAGGAATAGCCCACAGGTACACCAAATATTGCAGAATGTGGGTACCATCTTCAGCGCCCCTCTCCAACAAAGTAAAAGATAAATTAACCTGACTTAAGGTCTATTAATAACATTTTAAGCCACAGTTTTTAAATGACTTCAATCCTTAAGGGAAAAAAATCGTCCCTATTTAAACTACAGTCATTCCTTTTGTCAGTCTGTTCCAAAATTCGAATCATGACGTACTTACCTCAACACTCAGTAAGTTCTTTGTCGTTTGTTAGATTCTTCTCTTGGGGAATCTGCCAGCATAACTTTCAGCCTGACTCCATTCAGGATCTTGCCATGTAAAGTGCTAATGGCATCATTGGCACTCAGTCTATCTGCAAACTTGGCATACCCCACATTCTTTCCTGACACAAGGTAAACTTCGATCAGGTTACCAAAGCGACTGAAACAAAGTAAAAACATTAACTGAAACGGGTAAATACAGTCTCTCCAGGCTCCATACTCTCTAGAATAGGGACTATCTTCATTCCTCTTCCTATTATTTATTTATTTATTTTGTTTTTTGGGCCACATCAGTGGCATTCATGGGTTACTCCCAACTCTGCGATGAGAAATCCCTCCTGACAGGTTTGGGAGGCCATATGGGATGCTGGAGATTGAATACGGGTTGGCTGTGTGCAAGGCAAATGCCCTAGCCACTGTGCTATCAGTCTGGCCCCAACACACATGTTGTTTTTAATGGCACCTGTGTTTCCAGGATATTTTCCTTTCTCCCAAATTTTTTGAGTGGCTGTATTCAGGGAATTGTATGGATTACTGGGGAATCAAGGCCAAGATCTGCCATGTGCAAGGCAAGCACCTTCTTCACTGTACTATATTTCCAGTCCTTCTCCCAAGTATTTTATTTATTTCCATAATAGTGGATACTGAATACAGACCTCACATAAGCAAAGCCTGTGCTCTTCAACTGAGCTCCAGCTCTAGCCTCCAAACTTAGTACTTAAACATCTCTATCCATTAATTTCTTTTCATTACACGTCTCTTTCCTCATAAAGACCATTTTTAACTTTTCCATTAACTATTCTAATATCCTAAATCTCTTTATTAGTTTTCCACAGCCATACATTATACTTAAATATAAATTTTTAAATATAAATATGATCATTTTCTAATTAAAAAACTGGTCAGAGCACCACACAGGAAATACTCTTCATTAAAGTTTTTAATTCCCATTGCTTCTAGTAAAAGGACACACTTCCTATGAAACCTTATGGGAGCTGGAGCAACAGTATAATGGATAAAGTGCTTGTCTTGTATGCCACTGACTTGGGTTTAATCCCCCAATTCCATATGATCTCAGCACTGCCCGGTGTGGCTCAAAACCAAAACAACAGCAACAACAACACAACAAATCTTATAGGTGCCTCTTTCCAGGGGCTCAGTCCTCTGGAGCATATTATCTTTCCTCTCAGTCTCTTGGAATTCCAAAGTCTAAAGACCCTTTCACATTACTGGCAGGACTAATTGGCCAGTCCCAGCTTTCAACTCGTGTTAAATTATTTTTGCCTTCAGCACTCCTTGCTTCTTTTACAAACTCCTCTTTGAGTTCACACTTTCCCCCACTTGATTTTTGGTCCACACCTGGTATTGCTCAAGGCTCACTTTTGGCTCTGCATTCAGGGCTCTCCTGGAGAGCTTGGGAGACCAAATGGGAAATGGAATGAAAAGTATTGAACCTGGGTTGGCTACCGGCATATTTGAATTTCTAAAAAAAGGTGCTCAAAGTTCTTTCTTTCACAGCCTAAGCATTTCCTTTCATAACACAAGTACACTGGGTTATAATATCCTATTTACTTATGTCTCCTAAGAGATTAGATCTAAAGAAGTCAAATCTTGTTTACATATGTAAACTTTGTTCACATGATGTCTCTAGCAGTGTCTCTCTGGATCCGAGGAAAGGCTCAAGAAACAAACTTAGTAATGAAATAAAAGTCTAAAGTCTTGAACTACAACCCTGATATTCTCTGCAGCTCATTATTAAGTTTCCTGTCTTTTGACTTTACTACCATTGTTATACGACAAATGAGAGAAATAAGAAAACTACGTTGTATTAAAGCATAGAAACAAACAATTCTCTCATTTTACATTTGTTAGATATTCTTCCTTAGAATCAAAAAACGTTTATTCAATATAATTCTTAGAAATCTAACAGAGGGCTGGGAAAATATAAGGTGCTTAAGTAAACACTATTTTTTTCCTTTTGGTTTTTGGGCCACCCCTGGCAGTGCTCAGAGTTTATTCCTAGCTACTCCTAGTAGGCTCAGGAAAACATTTGGGATATTAGGGATCAAATTTGGATGGCCATGTGGAAGGCAAGCAACCTTGCCCACTGCAGTCCTTAGCACTCGCTTTTTAGTTGATTTGCAACTAAAAAGAAAAAAGACCTTTAAATGGAATTCTACAGTACAGATGTAAGCAGGTTGACTCTTTACTAAGAAACAAATTATCTATGTTCATTCCGTGCATGCAATTTTTTTTAAACAATCTTAGAATCTAAACAATCTCCACACTTCATGTGGAGACCCAGGACATACTAATGACAAAGAGATGGATATCACCACCTATGTTCTAAAAATAATAAACTAAGGGCATTTTAAAACCATAGATCAAATAATCTGGCATTAGAAAGTTTCAAGATTATGAAAATACTTATTGATTTAATTACATTATATTATGAAATACTACTTTGTGGAATTGAAATCTTACCAGAAGATATCTTCTAATACATCTAAAGGTAAAGGATGAGGGTTAAACACAATAAAAAGTCTTTCCTTCACTGGAGTTTCAGAAGGGGCTTTCTTTTTGCATGATGGAAGTGCAACATCTGTCTGGATTTGAGGCAACTGTGATCCAGAACTTCCTCCAAATTGCTGTTGAAAAGTTAGGTACACAACAAGAAAGAAAAAGCTGCATAACACATGTATAATGTTCCACTAAAACCAATAAAAATTATTATTATTGTAGCTGAGCAAAAACCTGCCACTCAAAATATGTCTTAGGTAAAAGGCCCATTTCTTGGGAGGGACACTAAATTCAGGACAAAGGTGGCCTTTAGAAGGCACTTTCACACAACTTCTCTAATGGTGCTTTCCTTACTTTCCCAGGAAGACTTCCTCCCCAGATATCTATTTAATGATGAAAATGGAAATTAAATATGAACACCTTTAAAAAAGCTAAGTAAGAACAGCTGCATCTTGGGAATTTTCAATGAAGAACAAAGGACTGATGAGATCAGAGACCCTTTAATGAAAGCTCTGAATTTTTCTTATGTGAGTAATAAACAGAGGGCACGTTTACTTTCTACATAACAGACATAGTATGAAGATTAGTCTTCCTCACTTACCAGAAATTGTTGCTGATTTGGGTTATTCCACACCATTGACGCAAGCTGTGCAGCTACCATCTGCGTTGCCATCTTTCTAAGAAGACTGGAGAAAATAACTCATGATATACAAGACACTAGACAATATTCAGACTCAATATTCACTCTTTCTCACACAAAAGTGCTCACCTATATTTTTTTTTCCTTTTTTAATCCTTTAAGTTATAATCATGGATACCCAGAGCTCAGCATTAGATATCCCTGAAGTGGTACTTACTCTGCTGCATTACTCCCATCATCAATAAAGGAAACACCTATTCGATTCCCAGGAGGGTACTGAAATCCATGTAATTTGTATTTTGCATAAATAGCTGATGCTACATTAAAATACTGAACCACTCCATGCCCTAAAACAAAGGAAAGAATATGCAGGGGTTAAGAGAAAGCAGATTATTTAAAGTTCGGTTTAGCTTCAGAAACAAAATAAGGAAATGTTTTAGTATCACACAACTAATAATACAGAACAGAATGTATCAGAATATGCATGCAAAAACTGATCATAGAAAACAAAATTAGACATTAGATTTTGGTAAAAATGTGATCAGGCATTTTGAAGAAAATAGTATTTCACTGTAAATTCTGTTCAGTGAATTTCATTTTAGGATTCTTGCTCTCCTTTTTTTTTTTTTTTTTTTTGGTTTTGGGGCCACACCTGGCGGTACTCAGGGGTTACTCCTGGCTGTCTGCTCAGAAATAGCTCCTGGCAGGCACGGGGGACCATATGGGACACCGGGATTCGAACCAACCACCTTTGGTCCTGGATTGGCTGCTTGCAAGGCAAACACCCACTGTGCTATCTCTCCGGGCCCCTTGCTCTCCTTTTTATAATTAAATACTGTGCTTTGTTTTGGGGCCACACCGGTGGTACTCAGGGGTTTTACTAATGGATCTGCACTCAAGGATCATTCCTAGAAGAATGTGGAATACCATACGGAATAGGGTGTTGGTGATCAAACCCAGGTTGTCCTCATGCAAGCAAAGTGCCCTCCCCACTGTGCTATCATTCTAGCTACTAATTAAACTTTTCTTTTAGAGAGTCACTCCCTGTAGTACACAGAAAGCAGGACCTAACTTAGGGCCCTGATCATGGAGGAATGAGCTCTATTACTCGACCTGCCCTTGGCTTTTCTATTTTGATTATTTTATTATGGGGCAGAGGAAGCCAAAACCAGCAGAGTGCTCAGGGGACTATTCTGCTTCAGGAATCAGACCTGGGCCTCTTACAGACAACGCAGGTGCTCCAACCTCTGTAAACAACACAACTACTTTTTCTTAAATTTTCATTCTTTGAAAACTACTCTGAAAGTTTAAAAAATAAATGTCCTATCATATTGAGAAGAAAATAAAGTGAGACGTGATATCTGAAAATAGTCATTTGGATTAGCTACAATGGTAGAAAAAGGGATATTTATGAAAAACAAAGGTAGGATACAGAGGGTCTCAAGATTATAAATTATTTAACATTCCTTTGAAGAGTTTCCTGTAACAGGGATAGATTTCGAGAGGATGGTGTATATGTGTGATATTTTATGAATGTCCTTTGACTATTATTCACTACCTCATATTCTTTAAATAAACCAATAACCCCCTTACATTTTTTTTTAATATTTTTTTTTTGGGGGGGGTCACACCCGGCAGCACTCAGGGGTAACTCCTGGTTCTGTGCTCAGAAATCACTCCTGGCAGGCTCAGGGGACCATATGGGATGCCGGGATTTGAACCACCAACCTTCTGAATGCAAGGCGAACACCTTACCTCCATGCTATCGCTCCAGCCCAACACCCTTACATTTAATGAGTGCCTAGATTCATATCAGATATTTTACACCTACATTTCATCTAAGTTATTGCTTTATCCCAAGTCTTGATGCTTTTAAGAGTGATAAGAGGGGTAGATCTTGATATGAATGGAGTTTCATTTTGTAAAATAAGACTTAGGAATAAGGAAACTTTTTGTTGCTACTATTTTGGGGCCACACCCAGTGATGTTCAGAAGTTATCCTTACTCAGCACTCAAGAATCACTCCTGGTAGTGCTCAAAGGATCATATAGGATACCAGGAAAAGAACCTGGGTAGGATGTGTGAAAGTGCCCTACCTGTTGTACTATCACTTCGGCCCCACAAGGAAGAAACTTTCTAAATGGTTTTATAACTTTGCTTAGCAGTAACCAAATAGTACAAACAAGCTGAGCTATTTTTGTTGTAAAACATGGGTACTAAAAAAGTAATGTATTTTGTAGGAAATAAAATATATTTTTACAAAAAGATTATATAAGGACAGCATATCCAAATATCAACATATCATTGTATTTCTAAATCTAAAGTAGAGAAAAGGGAAACAAATCTCATAGGATCTGATTTAAAAAAAAAATTGCACTCAAGAAACCTAATTTTGGGCCCGGAGAGATAGCACAGCAGCCTTTGCCTTGCAAGCAGCCGATCCAGGACCAAAGGTGGTTGGTTCAAATCCCGGTGTCCCATATGGTCCCCCGTGCCTGCCAGGAGCTATTTCTGAGCAGACAGCCAGGAGTAATCCCTGAGCACCACTGGGTGTGACCCAAAAACCAAAAAAAAAAAAAAAAAAAAAGAAACCTAATTTTAACAAAACACAATGTATTTTAAAATAATGTAGATATTATTTTTACCATAATTTGAATAAGGATCTCGTTGAACTTCACAATATTCCAATCCTGGAACAATATCAAAAATGCTGAAAAGCTGTTCTTCAGTAAAAGGAACTCTTGATACAACCGACAAGCGTTTGGAGATGGCTTCCTGACCTCTGTTGTCACTCTTGTCAAAACTTGAAAAATCAGATTGTTGTTCTTCAACAATAAGGAACCAAAAAAAAAAAAAATTGGGGAAAATATTGAAATCTTTAAATTTATATGCACTGCAGAATTGACTTAACATTTTAGTTAAGAAAAAAATATAAACTAGCATTTTAAATTTACTGCATTCAACACAAGCACTACTACAGTTTGCTCTTAGTCGTTATCAAGAAACCCAGGCCAATAAACAAGTTCCTCCATTTCCCTGCTTTTAACACTGAAGTATGAACAGAAATGTATATAGTCTGACTTTATAGGAATACAATCAGTATACAGAACTGCAAAATATGCAAGGAAAACCCAAGAGAAAATTAATGTCAAAATACAGATTATAATTTTTCTGTCATTCCTCTTTCCTATAGCCTTAAATTTTAAAACAATACACTTTAGAGGAATAACATTTTAGGACTCTTATCTTAAGTCTATATTTGTCCTATCTATGTTTCTTTTGAAATGCCTTATACTTTTTGATTAGTTGCACAATGGTAGGAGCTCTTGCCTAAATATAGTAGTGACAGAGTTTAATTCTAAAAAATGTACAACCAATCAGAGAAACTTAACTGGCAATGAGTTAACTATTAAGTGTTAATACTAAAGACAAATATTAAGTGGTAAATACCAGGACATGAGTAACAACAAACTAAAAAAAAACAAGTTTTTTATTCACTGAGATATACAAACTGTTAATAAAGACTTTTTATAAACTCAAATCAGATAGCATATACTACTTACTACTATTAAATTAAGATGTGATAGCCAACTTACCAAATGGAAACATATTTATTCTAGGTTCATGACCCAAAGTCTCTTGCCGCATATTACTGAAATAATCCTGTTCTGATGCTTCAGATGCCTTGTTCTTAGGTTCAGCCAAGATTGCCCTAAAACCTGAAACAGAGAACCTGTTAATTTTGAGCTTTATGGTAAACAGAACATAACAGCAAATATAGTTGGCAGTTCTGTAAAATAAAACAGAATCTACATAATGGACACCTTCACTACTTCTACCTCTTTGCTTTGTAGAAGATGGCAGAGAGCAAACTGAAACAGCAAGATTCCAAATCAGTGTGGACTAAAAGACCAGAAATTCTATGTTCTCTCTTCCAAACTTTCTACTACACATGACACTGTCATTTATTCTCTCAGAATCAACATCAAAATTCTTTAAGTGCTTCTTCACATTCAAACTGTTATCAGGATTTATCTTTTGGAATACACTTATATGAACTTCCATTCTAACTTCCGTTTCCTGCCTTGGGTTCAAATTTAGATTCTCTTCTCTTAATTACAATTAATTACAACAATTCTTCAACTCTTTTGACTCTGGATCAGGATTTTAATAAAGGTAGAAGGATTAGCTGCAAAAGATGAATAGTGCCACAATACCCCTGAAACCACACACACAAAAAAATACTCATGACAAAAAAGAGCACATATTTCAAGGCAGAAAGTCCATTTTTCATCATACTATTCAATGTTCCCAAACTCTTCTTTTAAAATGATCTATAAGAAAATCCTGGGGCTGGTGCAGGCACTAGAGGTAAGGTGTCTGCCTTGCAAGCGCTAGCCTAGGATGGACCGCGGTTCGATCCGCCGGCGTCCCATACGGTCCCCCAAGCCAGGAGCGACCTCTGAGCGCATAGCCAGCAGTAACCCCTGAGCGTCACCGGGTGTGGCCCAAAAACCAAAAAAAAAAAAAAAAAGAAAAGAAAAAATTCGAACATGAAATACTTAGATTCTTTCAGATACTGCCATGTATAGTTCCAATGTATCTAGCTTTGTCTTGCAATTTTCAATTAAAAAGTAATATACATCAATATATCTATATGTTATATATAGATTTGCAACAATATAGTGAGCAGGGCACTTGCCTTGCATGCAAGCTGACTCAAATTTGATCCCTGGCACCTACCTACCTTTGAGTAGAATCTGCCCAAGATTTTGATAATATTCTAATGAATTTCATCTTTGAATTAACTACTCCATAGCTTATCACTAATGGTCATTGTAACAAGAAATAAAATAGAATTTTCTCCTGACTTCTTTAAAATTTTTATTCTGAGGCCGAACAATGGCGTAGCAGTAGGGCATTTGCCTTGTATGCGTGGCTGACCCAGGACTGGACATCGGTTCGATCCCCAGCGCCCCATATGGCCCCTCAAGCCAGGAGCAATTTCTGAACATATAGCCAGTGTAATCCCTGAGTATCACTGGGTGTGGCCCAAAATCCAAAATAAAATAAAATAAAATATTTGTTCTACATTCTAAGAACAGATATTCAATAACTCCCACTTGTCTGAAATGAACCCAAGATATACATACTTAACTATGTTAATGAACTTTATTAATCCCCCTTAAACAAATGTTTATTAGTGTATTTAATTTCACTTGGTACTTAGGTCAATTATGAAATCACATTAAAGAAAGCTGATTTTTGAAATATAAAGAATATTAAAAAAACAAAACCTGGGGCCGGGCGGTGGCGCTGGAGGTAAGGTGCCTGCCTTGCCTGCGCTAGCCTAGGACGAACCGCGGTTCGATCCCCCGGCGTCCCATATGGTCCCCCAAGAAGCCAGGAGCAACTTCTGAGCACATAGCCAGGAGTAACCCCTGAGCGTCACAGGGTGTGGCCCAAAAACCAAAAAAAAAAAAAACCAAAAAAAAAACAAAAAACAAAACCTGAAAGAGCAAATCAATTTTTCAATACCTTATTGTTTCTTTTGGGCCACATCTGGAGGCACATACTCCTAGTTCTGTGCTCAGTGATCACTTCTGGTGGGGCTCAGGTGACCAGATATGGTTCCAGAGAACAAACCTAGGTCAGCATGTACATGACAAGTTTCGTAGTCACTGTACAATCACTCCTGCCCCCAATTTCTTAACACTTAAACTCTGAAATGTTTTAGTGGCCAGAGCAACTGTACAGTGTGTAGGGGTCTTGCCTTGCACATTGCTGACTTCGCTTTAGTTCACAGCACATGCTAGGAGTCATCATTGAGCACAGAGCCAAGAGTAAACCCTGAGCATTACCAGGTTTGACCCCAAAACAAAACCCAAAAGGCTATTATCTGAGAAATAATAATCATAATATAGAAGCCACATTGTTGAACAAGTCAATGTAGTGGTCAAATTTCCTTTTAATAGCACCTCATTAAAACACATTAATAACTTTCTCCATATAGTTTGAAGCTGAAGATTATACCTATTTAAAATTTCCACTGCTAAGATTAAAATAGCAGGTATGGCTATTGGCAAAATTCAGTTATAGATTCAATTATTCTGAAAATTTTGACAAAATTCAGCTATGGATTCAATTATTCTAAATAATTATAAAGTGTAAAAATCTTTAATAACATTAAACTATCACATCCTTACTTCGATCACAGTTTTCTATTGCTTGGGCAGCTTGCGATGGTTTTAAATACCGAACATAGCCCAAACCTTTACTTTCTCCAGTGACTTTATTCTTAATAATGCTGCAATACTCGATATCTCCATATACCTAAGAGGTAAAAGTGATGTAAAATTAGTAACTGAACAGATTTTAAAACAAGCTTAATTTTGTGTCCCTTGTAAAAAAGAAATTAGAATGTATAGTGATTTTAGTAAAAAAATACAAATAAGACATTAAGAATAACAATAATGACATAAGACTAGCATAGTCAAAATAATAATTACTTAGTATTCGCTTTAGATACATTAGTTACAAAAATCTTTCAAGGACACATAACACACAAACATATATATATATATATATATATATATATCATAAATCTTACTTAGAGACAGGATGCAAGATGAAATCAAATAATTGGCTTTAATTGGGCCTGTAAAAATACTTATAATTTAGCTCACACACTTAGATTTGCTTTTGCCTGATTTACTGTAATGTAAGATACAATAGAGGAAAATGGTAAGCCAGCACTTTAAAATTTTAAAGACACAAGAGCAGGAAGGTATTATGTAAATGAAGAAAGTCAGAAGAAGGATAAGTACAAAATGTCCATCATTTATATGTGGTATTTAGAATAACTACATGAAGAAATGCAATGGTCTGAATGGGAGTTATCTCGAACACCCTTGGCCCCAGAGTTGAGGAGAAGGAAAGAAACTAAGTAGAGGAGGAGAAAAACAAATACAAATATGAAAGGATGGCAGCCAAGGGCCAAGCGTTAAAAAAGGACAGAACTAAATATCCAAGCCAAAGTCAACAACAATAAAATCAAGAGATCCAAACTTTAACAGTCTAAACTTAAAACTGGGCCTGTTATACTGGCAGGCTGGAGGCATTTGGGGAACACTGGCATAGGGAGGTTAACAATGGTGGTGGGATTGGCCTTGATTCACTGTGTCTGAAATCCAACTTCAAGATCTTTGTAAATCACAATGGTTTCAATAAAATTAAATTAATTTATAAAAACAACAACAACATATTCATGATAACACAGCAGTGAGGCATTTGCCTTGCAGACAGCCAACACAGGACAGCCCCCGGTACAAATCCTGGCATCCTTATATGGTCCCCCAAGCCTGCCAGGAATGACTTCTGAGTGTAGAGCCAAGAGTAACCCTGAGAGCTGCCAGATGTGACCCCAAAACCAAAAATAAAATAAAATCTTGGCCCCACCACGTATGACTATGTGGTTTATAAAACTGAGCTTATACTTAATTTTTCTGAATTCATGTTTTCATTATAAGGTCCGGAAGGAAAAATACCACACTTAATATTTTCTAGTTTTCAGATATTCTTTAACTTAAAAGTTAATTTGTTAAAAGGCTTAATGTTTAATGAAACAAATGAGTTAACACTTCAGTTTCAGTAACCATACAAGCAATTTAGGATGATGAATTAGTTATAATAGATGCCACTGAACTAGAAAACCTAAGTACCTTAAATTTTTCCCGTAGATCTTCTTCTGTATAAGACTTTGGTATCATAACAAAGATTCTTGTCAGTTCTTCGTCTTCAACATCGCGGTGGCTTCCTGATGATCTGGACTGAGCAATAAAAACCTAAGGAACCAACAATCCCCAAAGAATGGAAAAATAGTGAGGAAAAAAAACCACTAATATTTTACTATTCCTTTATTAGCTTATTTGATCTAAGTATAAGATACATAAGAAATTAAATAAAATAGAAAATGGTCAAAAATTTTTGTCATCTTTACTTCTGTAACTTGCAGGATAAATTATAAATAACAACCTATGCATTGCATTTTGTTCATATGTAAATTTTTTTAGTTTAGTTTTTTGGGGGGCCATTCCTCAAGGGTTACTCTGGACTCTGTATTCAGGAATCATTCCTGATGTGCTTGGGGGACTATAGGGATCCCAGAGATCAAACCCAGATTGGCCACATGCAAGGCAAACAACCCCCTACCTGTTGTGCTATTGCTCCTACTCCTCCATTATATAATTTTACTTTTGTGATTTGCTTGAAGAACAACTGTATTGAGAAAGAGCTTACTCTGCAGTTTGGTATCATCCAATAAGTGTTTATTTTATGATTCGTGATGTTATTAAATGGCATATATCTTACTGGTTTTATTTTTCTATCAGATTAAGAGCAGAGTGTAACAATATATGGATTTATCTTTTATTTAGTTCTATCAATAGACTACAAAACATTTAAATTGTCATAAAATTCTAGGAGGCCTTTTAATTTTTTATAATTTAAAAAATATTTCGGTCACACCCACAATATTCAGGGATCACTCCTGGCAGTACTGGGAGGCCACATGGGATAACAGGACTCAACTCCGAACTGCTGCATGCAAGCTAGCCCCTTGCCCACTGTATTATACCTCTGACCCATGAAATTCTAGTACTTTTGTTCTTTTGAAATCATTCTCTATGGTGGCTAATCCATCTCATGTTGAACTTGGAATGTAGCTCAGAGGTTGGAAAAAATGTTCTGCACCTGGGACTATGGGTTTTATACTGGCACAGCATGGTTTCCTGTAAACACTGTGCTAGAAGCAGCCCATGAATATCACCTGCTAAGGCTGAAAAAGCAAAGTACTGAAGATCGGTCTAGTATTGAAGACAAGTTTGTCTTATACCACTCCAGTATATTTTAAATTTTCAATCATCCTGTAGTTGTAATTTTCAATCATCTTGTATCTTTTCATCATATGTAGCTCTTGCAAATAGCATTTAGTTTCTTAAAACAAAACAAAAATAAGTTTAATATCTGCCATTTAATTGAAGGATTATGTATCCATTTATGTTTAATGCCATTATTGCTAGTTTTCAATCCAGATTTTTTTTTTTCTTTTTGGGCAATGCCAATGGTGTGCAGGGCTGATTGTGGGCTGTGCTCAGGTGACTATATGTGGTGCCAGGGATTTGAAACAAGTTGTGGGATGCAAGGTAAGTGCCTTCCCACTGATACATCTTCTCAGGCCATAGAATTTTGTATTTTAAACAGTTTTCTTGGAGCTAGAGCACTAGTTAATGAGTAAGGCCCTTGCCTTGCATGCAGTCAACCCAGGTTCAATCAGTGGTATCCCATACAGTTCCCCAGTACCACCAAGAATTCCTGAGCACAGAGCCAGGAGTAACCACTGAGCATTGCTGGGGTGGCCCAGAAACACAAAAACAAAATGTTTTCTTTCTAATATTAATCTTTTTTTTTATTACTAAAAGGTAACATTAGCCAAGAATATATATGGTTCAGTAGCACAGCACATGTCTTGCGAGTACCCCAGAAAAGCAATGAAAAGGGTTTGACCATATTCAGGATTATCTTAGTAATGATCCAAATAATTTATGTTAGCAAAAAATACACAGGATGATTTAGACTTTTTTTTTCTAGTAGTGGCAATTTAATTTTCTAAACTATCCTTTGTAACATCAGATTGGTGGGAATTTAATTCCCTCTGTAATATTGGTTTTATTTAATATGTAAAGCTGCTTTGGTTTCATATTATTCCAGAGGATTTTTAAATATCTCTACTAGGATACAAATTTGTTTAAAGAGACCTAGGGAATTATAAAACAGGAAGAAAAAACAAAATCACACAGACCTTATAAAATCACGAGATTTCATAAACACTGCAAATAAGAATAAGAAATTTGGAGACAGTTATGATAAAGGTTTAGACTATTGATTAAAAGATATGGCTAGAAATGATATTATGAGTCTACTTCCTGTCTCAATAAGTACACTGTTGGCCCACTGGACACCAAGCATTATATGAAGTATTAGTATTGAGTCATGAATAAATAGCTTCTTACAAAGTCAACCCGGGGAGTGTTATCAGTAATGAATAAGCATTTCAGGAAATGCAAATTAGGGGAAATGGAGAATCTAAGTGTATGGGAAGATACGTAAAAGAAAAATTATTTCTAAATTCTAGAGGGCTAGAATGCTACAAGTTTCCAATAAAAATGATAGTAAAATACAGACTGAATAACTAATCACATAATGAATTTTCTTTTTTGTGTTGTTTGTTAGTTTTTACTTTTAGACCATACCCAGCAGTGCTCTGGAGTTACATCTGGCTCTCAATCAGGATCACTCTAGGTGGTGCTTAAAGGACTACATAGAATACTGGAGATGGGTTGGCCACAATTAAGGCAAGTTTCTTACCCGCTGTATTTTATCTGACTGACCCCTTTCTTGAGATTTTATATCTCTAAAATATAGGCTCTAAATATGAAGCAATCCTGTAAAACTTAAAACATTTTTCACTTGTTTCACTAGTTCATTCATTTCCTGCAATGACTTTTACTAGGATAATCATTTCTGGCTGTAGGACTGCGACGCTCATTTTCTTGTTTTATTGAGCTTGTAAAACTTTTCAAAAGCCAACAACAACAACAACCACCAAAAAAAACAAAGCAAAACAAAACAAAATAAAAATGGAAGCCGAATCAATTGAATTCCACTCCAGCAAGAGAGCCCAAGTTGCAGAAGCTGAGAAAGAAACCTAGATTCTCTGGTCAGATGCTAGAGTGAATGAAGCTATTGTGAATAAACATTAAAAAAAAAAAAAATAACCCCAAAACCTAGAATCCTAACTGTCTTTGAGAATATTCAGATTATTTGTGATACGAAGAAGACCACATGCAGTGCTGGGATTTTTACTTGTTTTACTTGTTTGCTGAAAAAAGGAAAGAGGGGCTCTAAGATCTCAAATCTGGAGTGTATGGAGGGGGCTGCGGTTAAACTCAAAAGCAGAAAATCCTTTCTCCCCTGCTAATATCCTCACTAAAAAGTGATAAAATTGATCAAATCAATTTTAGAGGATTAGAATGCTACACGTTTTCAATAAAGATAAAAGCAAAATACAGACTGAATAACTAACCACTTAATGGATTTTCTTTTTGTGTTGTCTGTTGTTTGTTATTGCTTAATTCCTTTAGGAATCAGCCAACTCCAGCTTGTTTTTCCAGCAATCCATGATTAAGGAACTGTTTTTACACTATAAAGGACTTTTACAAAAGAAAAGTGGGCAAGAAAGACAATTTGTGACTATCTGGCCCTTTCCAGAAAAATTCTGCCAAGTCTTGGCGAAATATGTGCTGTGTCCTTAGATTTCATTTTGCTGACAGGTGCTCCCCTATCCGAGAGGGTTGTGGGGTGGGGAAAGACGGGCAGAGTACTGTCCACCAGACTAGGCCCAGTAGATACCCAGACTATATCCTGAGACCAGTGTTTGCTGTGTCCTTAGAATTCACTAGGAATCACAGTATATGCCCTGTCTTTAGAATTCACTTCACTTATGACTGAGCTCTCCGTGGCTGGGAGTAGAAGTTCACTGCGATATTCACTGGCCTGGGTCCCACCGGAGTCCCAAGTTCTCCGTTACTGGACAGGGGTACAGAGATGCCCAGAAAGAGAAATCTTATACTTAAGATCTTAGGAACTTCGTTCTCCAACTGGGGGGTGACAAGGACGGGGAAATGAGCACTTTGTGCAATGGGAGGTTGTACAATGGGTTCCTATCCAACCCAGCATCAGAGTTGGATAAGGAATCAAATTCAAAGCGAATCAGGAAAGCTACCTGGGCTCTCAAGGACTAAAAGGGAGTGGGGAAAGGGAGCCCAGGGGAGCACCAGATCAAGGGATTGCAGCCCCATTTTTTTTTTTCAAAAAGAAGAGATGCCAACGATGCTGTGGGGACCCTCGGAGACCCTTAAGACATTGCGATCGGTGCTACTGAAAAGCGCAAAGTCCCCGCACACCCCAAGTGGGATTTAGGGGGTGACGCCAACGCAGCAATTAGGGGTTCAGCCAGCAAAGCACCGTCCCCCAAAGTCTCGGGGGCGTCCCCCAACCCCGACTCCTCCCGCCTTGAGCCCCGACAAGTGCTGCTCAATGGCAGCAAGCACCCCAACATTTGGGGAGTGAGGCGGGCAGGGCCGGTGGCAACCTTGCAGCGCGCCCAGGCCCCCTACCCCAACTCCCCCTGGGGGAGCGGGGCACCCTTGGGGTGGGGGAGCCCAGGGCACCCCGGAGGGTACCTTGATGGGCTTGGTGTCGTTGGGGCTGAGGCACTGGCCGTGCATCTCCTCCATGGCCCGGCAGGCCTGCGAGCTGCGCGCGAACTTGACGAAGGCGATGCCCTTGGACTCCTTGGTGTGCTTGTCGCGCACCACCCAGATGTCCTGGATGTCGCCGAAGGGCGCGAAGCGCTCCCGCAGCACCGACTCGGGCGTGTACTTGCTGATGACCAGGAAGATGCGGCTGTTGGGCGGCTCGTCCAGGCTGTCCACCCCCGGGCGGAAGCCGCCGCCGCCGCCGCCGCTCGCGCAGCTGCCCGCTTCGTCCATGCCGCCTCACGCCGCCGCGGTCGGGGCTCGCGTCGATCCCCGGAGCCTGCCCGCCGCCGCCGCCGCCGCCGCACCCGCCTCCCGCCTCCGCCGCTCACCTCCGAAGTCGTTGCCCCGCAGCCGCGCCGCTTCCGGAAGACGGAAGCGTCGAGCAGCTGGCGTGGTCCAGCAGCCGGGAGGAAAGCCGGCCTCTGGGCGGGCGGGCGGCCTGCAGCGCCTCCTGGCGGCGTGGGGGAGCCGGGTCCAGACGACGCTCTGCTCTGCTCTCCTCTCCTCTCCTGGCCCGCCCAGCGCGGGTGGTTGGTTGTTCTATGCTCCCGTCCAGAACTGCGGGGAAGCAGGGGCTCAGGCTTGCCCGATTCTGGCTTCGACCCCACTCTCAGAACTCAAGGACTCTCGTTGCAAACTTGCCTTTCCTGATCATAAGAAAATATATTTATATTTTATATATGTTATTTCTATTTATTTATTTTATTTATATATTTATGTATAAATATATAATATATAAATATTATAAACACACATATTTTATTTATATAAATATATATTATATATTTTAATAACATAGTATTTCTATAATAACATAGACTATATTAATTAATATAGATAATTATATATAATCATATATAATATACTTATATAAATAATCAATATTTAATAATATAACATATTATTATATAAATTATATATAATATAAATATATTTATATAAATATATTAAAATAAGTATTTATAAATATATAAATATATGTTTAGATATCATATAATATATAATATATTATATTTGCATATATAAGCATACATATTTATAGATTATATATTATGTTTTTCATATATAAGTGTATATAAATATATATAATATATATTTATATATTATATACAAAAACTATATAATATAATAATTTAATATAAAATATATAATGTATATATTTATATATATGTTTATGGACAAAATTAAAATCCTGAAACCTTCTAGCCTTTGAAATCATCTCATTTATGCCTTGTTGATGGGTGAGGAGGAAATTAAAATCCATAGGACAGGGAGTAAAGATACAAATCACAGCCTGTTGGGAACCAACCCTTCCAGTGGTAGACTCAATTTCACAAGTATCCTGGGGATTTGCGGATTGCGGGCTGCACAGGAGGACTGCTCAGTGGAGGAATGAGAAAGAGTAAGATGTAGAGAGTGAGAAATGATGAGACAGTGGGAAATGCATCATGACTTTCTAAGATTCTCATTAAAATGAGCCTTAGTGGGAAATGTCAGCAGAAAATTAGCGGAACTTCAGAAACAGAGTCTGAATTTAGCAGTCCCATTAGAGTACTGAGATAAAAATAAATCAGACCGTGATCCAGGAATAGAACTCCTTGAGTTATCCACTTTTAAGATATGGGAAGCTATGAACACAAACACAGGAATATCATTTACTGTGTGCCAGATACATGCCAGACTGCGTGTAAGGAACTGGATATCCAATGGGGAATAAGAAGGCCAGACCTTTGGGCCTTTCCCCCCCCTAGTGCAGAAATCTTTATGTAGATATATAATGCAAAGTAGTATATTACTCTTGCTACTGACTTATATAAACTTGGACAGTTACTTCATATTTCTATCTTTGATCTCTTCGAGTGTAAAGTAGAAATATTACCTATTAAGTGGGGGGGTGCTAGCAGACAATTCACCTGTTGTTTTAAGCAATATTTTGTCTGTTATGTTCTCTACTCAAGTGATGTGGGCAAATATGATCACTGTTGCTTGTGAAATGAATATTTTGGCTTTTAATGTTAAGATATATATGGAACCAATAGCTTACACAGTTCATGAGATTATGTGTATACAACAGCAGAAAAAGATTAATTTTCTTGCTACCTCTGGATATGATCCTCACTTTTCCTACTCTTGATACAGTATAATTGTGTATGAGGTCAAAGAGTCAGGGATTCTGGATTCTCTGTCTGGGTTTTCCACAAGGTCATGACCATTTCTGTTTGTATTCCATTCTCCTTCCAGGAAATGAGGGCTCTTTTTTGCACTGAGGCTTAGCAAGTCAAAGAAGTAGCTTGTCTTTACTTGACACTTCCTTTTTAAAAATCTTATCCAGATCAATCAATATAAATGAAAACATTTGACTTTAATAGTTGTTACAAGTGTAAGAAGTGTAAGAAGCATAGAGAGAGTCTGTATACTGTTTGCACACCAGTGCCATCTTGTGGAAATTACATAGCTTTCTTCATGGGCACTGACCAGGCAATATGTGTTTTTGGTTAGGCAAAGATTACTAATTTGTAGTGTTAATATTTTAGGCTGATACTTAGAAAGGTCTTTCTCTTTAAATATGGAACAAAATATGACTAGAAACAAAGCCAGGAATAGAAATAATGGGACATGCTAGAAAAATCAGTTTTTTTATAAGCCAATTATGTGAAATACTACATTTCAAGAAAAATAATACAGTAAACAGAATAAAATGGAGTTTTCTAACAATTAACTCGTTTATTCCAATAAATGGTTTTTAGTACATCACAGAATTATGCCAGCATAAAAATACATTGTAGAAAATTTAAGCACTCAATAATGAAAGGTTTATAATGTTTTAACTGATATAACATCACATTTAAGCATGAATCTCATGTAGCTAAAACTACTGATAATTCTGAGCTTTCAAGGATGATTATTAAGGCCAGAAAGATAACTCAGAAGGCTAAGTATATGCTTTACTTGCAAGAGGCAGGATTCTCTCCCCAGTATTGCATTGTCCCTGAGAAATACACCACCAGGTGTGGCTTAAAAAACAAAGTAAATAAACTATTACTAATTTGTCTTAAAGTTTTGTTGGAATCATATTAAATTTTATATTCAATGCATATTCAATACATATTTATTTATTTATTTATTATCCTAAGAAAATACCTTTTAATATAGGGTTAAGTTATCAATATACAACAGATAGCTGAGGTTTTGAGAAAAAAATTTAGCAACAACATCTTAAGATATGCTTTATATAAATCTGAAAATATTTTGAAAGCCATTTCTATCTTTGTAGAAAATACAAGGATAACCTGAATTTAAGCAAGATATATGTGGGAAAATACTTGGTCAGATTTTAGTGGTTTATTTACAAAATGTATATACATTTTGATTTGACTAGATATTTTAATATTCCCAATGATTCTGACAAAACTTATTAAAACAACATTTTTATCATTTGACTGACAATATATTTCAAAAATTTTTAAATATATAATACATATTTATTTTTGAAGGTTTTTAAAACAGTCTAAAACACGCAGTGCTAAAACAAGAAACATGACTATTTTACACTCAATTCAGATTGCACTTGAAATATAGTCTTTCAAGGTTCTTACGAATTTCCTTTAAAATATGAGACCTAACTATGATTTGGGGCTGTTTTATTTTGGAGGCACATGTGGGGTTGTTCAAAGGACTAACCCTGGCTCTGTATTTGGGGATCACATGGTAGTGGGTAACTCACATGCAAATCATGTACTTAACCCAATGAGCTATCTCATTGGCCCTGTGGTTTGTTTCTGAGTTAAAAGGAAAATGTTATAAAATTTCATGATTGTTTTCCAAAATGTCTTAAATGATAATGTGATTCTTATGAGATTTACTGGTTACTTATCTATGTCTTCTTCACAAAATATACTTAGTTAAATTTTTTTTCCCTTGGCATCTTGTAGACTAGATTTTTATCAGCGATTTTTATTAGTAATCAGTTGGCACATTGCTTTGTAACTCTGGTACAGAGTCCTCTGTATTTTCATCTATAGACTATGGTTAATGACATTGTGTGCAAGCACAATGAGGTAGGCCAATACATTAAATTTATTGAAACAGGGGGCCAGAGAGATAGCATGGAGGTAGGGCTATTGCCTTGCATGCAGAAGGATGATGGTTCAACTCCCAGCATCCCATATGGTCCCCCGAGCTTGCCAGGAGCGATTTCTGAGCATAGAGCCAGGAGTAAGCCTTGAGCACTGCCGGGTATGACCCAAAAACAAACAACAACAAATTGTTGAAACAGTAATCATCTTTTTCTTGCCAAAAAAAGAAAATACAAAAACTTTGATCATGGACATTAAAATAAGTACTCTGATATTTTTGTGCTCTATTACAACTGCCTTAGCATTCTCTCAATGAAGTATTATATAACCATTGGTAAATGAGCTTACTTTTTGATTTTTTCTAGACACGACTTTGACTTTCTCACCTTTTTTTTTTTTTTTTTTTTTTTGTGGTTTTGGGGTCACACCGGCAGTGCTCAGGGATTACTCCTGGCTCCATGCTCAGAAATTGCTCCTGGCAGGCACGGGGGACCATATGGGACACCTGGATTCGAACCGATGACCTTCTGCATGAAAGGCAAATGCCTTACCTCCATGCTATCTCTCCGGCCCCTTTCTCACCTGTTTTAATGTCATCATATTCTTGGTGCTTTTTCAGGTTTTTGCCCCTCAAGAACATTCCTTTTTGGGGTTTCTATGCATATTCTCTCTTGTCTCTTTGTCTCTCTGTCTCTGTCTCAATTAGCAAGCAACTTACAACTTGGATGCCAGGTTTTGGATTGTTAGTTAATATAATTTATGTATAAGGACTTAACCTTCCTGTTTAGAATTTAGTAAGTTTAGAATTTGTGTGACTTTTGCTGTAAAATGCTCTCCTGAGCTCACCTTCTCTCGTTGATCACGAACATCATTAACTGAGATTTCTCAGTGCTCAGATTAGCTTTATAGCATTAGGAATAGCACAACAATAACCCAGTTGGAGCTGCTGTTCTTTCTAAGTTGATGGCCACAGTATAGTCCACAGAGCAAACCTAGCTTTTTTATTAGTCAGTGGGTATGATCTAATTCTGAGACCAAGAGCTCAGGGATTTAACAAAACCTTAATTTCCTAATGCAGCAAGAACTGGTACACAACATGAATCTCCATAAGAAAAGTGAACTTTTTGGTAAGGTGAAAGTTGAAGGAAACGGGTTGAACACTCTGCTCCAAGATTACATGCATGCCTTGCTCCATTCCAATACCACCATGGGCCTATGTATCAAATTGCAGCTATTGCGAGAGTTAAGATTCTTCTGGCTAAAGAAACTGTGGTATATAAACACAATGGAATATTATGCTGCCGTCAGGAGAGATGAAGACATGAAATTTTCCTATACATGGATGTACATAGAATCTATCATGATGAGTGAAATAAGTCAGAGGGAGAGAGAGAGACGCAGAATAGTCTCACTCATCTATGGGTTTTAAGAAAAATAAAAGTCATTTTTGCAACAATCCTCAGAGACAATGAGAGGAGGGCTGGAACTTCCAGCTCACTTCATGAAGCTCACCACAAAGAGTTGGAGAGTGCAGTTACAGAAATAACTACACTGAGAACTACCATAAGCATGTGAATGAATGAGGGACCTGGAAAGCCTATCTAGAGTACAGGTGGGGGTAGGGTGAGATGGAGGGAGATTTGGGACATTGGTGGTGGGAATGTTTCACTGGTGAAGGGGGGTGTTCTTTACATGACTGAAACCTAATCACAATCATATTTGTAATCAAGACGTTTAAATAAAGATATTATTAAAAAAAGATTCTTCTGGATCCAGACCAAAAATACTATGCCATTTAGGCCTAGGAGGTTTAATTGTGTATGGGCCAGAGCCACCATCTGCAGCTATGGCTTCTAACATGGCCTGAATGACTGGTTAAGGGTTTCTAGGGCATTGTGACTTGCCACGTGGTAGATGGTTGGTGTGTGGGTGGGTTGAGGGAGAGAAGGTCTGACAACATGATCTGTGAGGACAAATTTGGGGCCTGCCATCCATGTAAAGAGGATACGACTGTTTGGTTGGTTCCAGGGTCACCCTAGTTTCCATATGAATGTGTGTTAAGGGATCATTTCAAGACATCTGGCTGCAGCTGCCTTAACTTTCCTGGCCCCTCTAATCCTGCATGGCCCTTCCTGATATTTGTGGACAGGAGGCAGAGCCCAAGAGGAGAGTGTTTGGAAATATTGGGATCCTGTGATATACTTGAGATTCACTGATAGCTCATTGGTGTGGAAGCGCTGACCTATATAAAGAAGTAGGGTGAGAGTTAGAATGGTTGTCCCCTAATTCCCTAGGTGCCCTGGCTGGAACACTGCCTTCTCACTGCAGCACACAGAATTCCCCCACCTGGCTCTATGAATTTGTGTGGCTTCTGCTGTAAAATGCTCTCCTGAGCTCACTTTCTCTCTTTGATCACGAACATTATTAATTGAGATTTCTCATGCTCAGATTAGCTTTATAGCATTCTTTTTAGGGATAGTACAACAATAACAATGGCAGATACTAGAACCAGAAACATGTCACCATATCCTCAGTAAGCACCTGCAGACGTTCCACCGTGACTTACATAAAGCTCTGTCCTTTTCGATAAATGCCATCAGTAATGTGAGTTAGTATCTCTGTTTGTCTTAGTTTGCATTTTTCTGATAATAAGTAATGACCATTTTTTCCATATCTCTATTGGCTTTCTTCAGGGAAGTATCTGTTATTTCCTCTCCATTTTTATGGGGTTAATGGATTTATTGGTGTTAATCTTGGGAAGTGCTTTCTATATCTTGGAATTAACCCTTTATCTGATTATTAGGTGCAGTTATTTTCTCCCATGTAGGAGTGTTGCAAGTCAGCCCCTGAAAAGATTGACTGATGGAGGGATGGAGGATGAGGTCTTTCCCCTCCAGCTCGGAGCACATGCCACCCTGTCTAGCTGACGGTTCTGAGGTGAAACGGTGGGTAAACAGCTCGCAGACAGTCAGGCTTGTGGAAATATTAGCTTTATTCGGTGGACAAGACTGAAGCCCAAAGACTCAGCATAAGTTCCAGCCCAAAGCCTCTCGCCTTCCACAGACCCTTGTTTTTATCCCCCAGAATCAGGTACCACCCAATGGTGGGATCAGATACCACCCAATGGTGGAAGCAGAATCAGGTACCACCCTAGGGTGGGGGCAGAATGCCAGGTCACACCCTAGGGTAGGGCACAATCACCGATCAGGGTAGGGTCAGTAACATAATAATCCCCTAAAATATTTACATACACAACAATTCTCCCATTTGTTTTTAGTAAACAAACAATATTGTCTACAATTATTAAAGGAAAAAATTAGTCAATAATAAAAGAGTGGCTGTTTGCATAAGCGCATCACAGGAAAATGTACAAAAAACTTCTTTATTTTATTTTATTTTTTTTATTTTTGGGCCACACCCGGCAGTGCTCAGGGGTTACTCCTGGCTGTCTGCTCAGAAATAGCTCCTGGCAGGCTCGGGGGACCATATGGGACACCGGGATTCAAACCAACCACCTTTGGTCCTGGATCGGCTGCTTGCAAGGGAAACACCGCTGTGCTATCTCTCCGAACCCAAAGAAAAACTTCTAACCTAAACACAGGGTGTCCAAAACCAGAAACATGTATCAAGGAATCAACTACAAGCTCTGAGAAGATAAATCTAGGACTCACATAGATACCTCGAAGAGACGCCAGAAAGGCTGTGTAGCAGACGAGAAGAAGCACCTTTTCTTTATTTGTAGTTGTTGTTGTTGTTGGTTTTTGGGTCACACCTGGCAGTGCTCAGGAGTTACTCCTGGCTCCACACTCAGAAATTGCTCCTGGCAGATACCGGCATTCAAACCAATGACCTTCTGCATGTGAGGCAAATGCCTTATCTTCATGCTATCTCTCTAAACCTGTTGCGCCCCACTCAGGAAGGGCACACATTAAAAGTGTTGCACTCCTGAAAAAGAATTATTTGCCAAAAAGGCCCGCTTAGAGCAGTCAAAATCAGTTGACCCTTTGCGTGGATTGTTTGGCCATAATTCTAAAGTGGCTGTAACTATCTCTCTCTTTATTTTTAACCATTACTAAAAATCAGGCCTTAGTAATTCTTTCTAACAAAGAAGGACAGTACAAATCCCGCCAAAAGTCTCCCACTAAACAGCTCCCTGTGATTTTTGCTACTTTGGTGCCAAGATCAGGTTTTTCCCAAAACTTAGCTCATAGTAAACCAATTTTCAGTTTTCCCCCAAAACTCTAAAACATTTCTCTCTCTTCCCACTTCCCTGAAAATTACCTGTTTCCCCCTGCTTACCCAAAACAAAACTAACCCAAAACAAAACTTCTTTTCAACTTCAGTATCGGTTCTTTAATGTGCAAATTTTATCCATGGTTTTTCATTCTGTTTCCCATTTTCTTTGATGTCAAAAATTACACCCTGCATTCCAAACCTCAACCTTTAAGTCACCCAGCTCAAAAAATAAATTTGTCTTTGTCTTTCTAGACGCAAGTCCCCATGCATTCTGTGTGGTCTCATTCATTTCTACAATATTGTTCCATCTTTTCGCCATTTCGTGTACCCACTCTCTCCCCGTGAAGGTTTCCCGAACTCCACGAAGAATCTGTTTGCAGGCGCTGGCGTCTGCAAACAGAATTGGCCCACAACATGAACCCATTTTCATTCAAGTCCAGGTAGACCAGAAATCCCATCTTTGAGGTTATTGAATTAGGCCCTTATTTTGGAGGAAGAAGCATATACCCCCTGCACAGTGGGGGGCCACTGCAAAGATGATCAATAGGCTTCTGAACTTAATCCAAGTTCTTAATCCAGGCTGAAGTCCATATGATGTCCGAAATTGATGTACCAATAAGGTTGATTATTTATAGATGGGAGCTTAATTCACAAACCAAACCAAAACAAAATGTTTAAGGCAAAGATCCTCCTTGTGTAAATAAACAACTTGAGGGCCCATCCAAAATGGATGGAACCTCCTATAAACCTAGTATTTTGCCTATGATACGCTCATGCAAAAAGTCCTGAGACCAGACAAAAATATCATTTAGGAAAATATAGACAACAATATCTAACCCACTAACCTAAAGTCAAGAAAGCAAAAAAACTAATGTAATACAACATCAACTCCTAAGATTAAAAACTAAAATAGAAAAACATTAATTACAATAGTCAAAAGAAGTGTAGTACCAAATATAAATTCAAAGGATTACAATTATAAGAAAAATACAAAAGGTGAAATTTCTACAGAATCCAATACCAATCTGTAAAGATGAGGGGTCTGGAACTCCGAAAAGACCGGCCAAAGACACTTGATGGGTCTGAAAAAGTGGGTTGAAGCCATCATGAGTTTGTTGGGCTTCGGCATTTTCTTTGGGATCGGTGCAATCTTGGGGTAGCCACTGTAGAGATGGTCAACAATAGCATTGTGTATGTGGATGGAAAACCAGAGATTCAGATAACACAGTTTAACTGGGATCCAGAGATTGTGGGTCTTATCCATGGATCTTTTCTCTGGGGTTTTATTGTAACACAAATTCCAGGTGGCTTATTTTCAACAAGTTTGCAACAAATGTGGTACAAAGCTCCAACAGTCACGGATTTCTTCCTCAGGCCGAGATCAGAAGGCTTGTAATTGTGGGTGAAGGAGATGAGTTGCACATGTGAAGGGAATCCTGAGAATTAAATGTTAAGGACTAGGAATTAAGGATAAGGAAGACTAAATTGGGGAAGATAAAGTTAGGAAAGAAAATAAAGTTAGAAAAAAGGGAACTATATACAAAATATGCAAAACAGACACTGAACAAGACATACACATACAGACTTCACAAAAAATATGGCCATAACACTCATTCATACCAAAAAATATTTGTTGGAAAGGATCCAAAATAGAGCAAAAGAAAAGAGAATTCAGCTGAATCAACTAAAAGCGCCTTAAAATGTAATAGCCAGCAACTGTTTAGATAAATCATTTCAAATTCAAAAGAAAAATGTTTTTTTTTTATGGCAGAGCAGAGCAGATCTGAAAGAGAATTTCATGTATAATACAAACATGGAAAACTCTACTATAAGTGTATAACAGTATATATACAAAGTTATTGTATAACAGTAACTCTATGATAATCAATCATAGGCAAGAAGCACTGTGAAGAAAGTCCACCTAAAAATTATCTTATGTCAGCATCGTAAAACCTAAATTGAGGGAAATAAAGCAATGATGTTAAAATAAAAAGAGTGAAATTTGTTAAATGAGTATACCTAGAAAGGAAAACAACATTAATATGATGAAAAAATTTTCTTTCAGGTGAACCTTGACTAAATTAAATTGTAAGATTTCATGATCAACTGAGACCTAGAGCGATAATGAAATTAAGACATAAATCCATCATACAAGGAAACACATTGGGGGTCCATGATTTTCAATCCATATTCATTGATCATGCCTGTGGAATGAATCCTAGAGCATTAATAGCAACCTATAAGAAAGTGCAATGATTATCTGGTGTTCATTGTAGATCTTTAAGAAGTATAAAACAGGATGTATGCTGCTGTGGATTTCACCAATGTATTAGGGACTTTTTTGATCTTCTTGCCATCAAAATTGATCCAGTGTTGTTTTGCAGCAATTATACAGTATGAAGTACAGTGTCCATAGTGAACTTTACCATAATGGTTTGACACTGATAAGTTGTATTTCTTAATCTTGCTTTTATTCTCTGAAGTGAATTCTACTAAATTGAGGTCTTCTAAAAGAAAATCTACATAAGTGTGCAATTTTTTTATTTGTTTGCTATCAAAAGCAAAACGTTTCAAGTGTATTATAAGTACTGGTGGCAGTTTCCATAAGTACGTTTTCTTTGAAAAATCCCTTCTAGGTTTGCAGCTGTTGCACAGAACTTTGTTGTCATCCCTTAACTCTTCTTTTAAAAATTCAGAGAGGCATTCCTGTAATGTACATTTATCTGTAGATGTAACAGCCAAAGACAAATGAACAAATGTCTCATAAACCTCAGACTTTTGGTGGCATGTGAGACACTGTAGTATAGATTTGAATTGTCCTTGAAAGAGATAATAAATATTAGATTTGTGAGCCTTTTGGTGTTCTGGATTAAATTGTTCATAATTTTCATTTTCCATAAGATGTGTAGTTTTGTCTGTCATTAGATTTACAGTAAGCAAGTCCTGATGTAGACCCTCTATTAGGAACATCAGTAGTTCATGTGGATCCTGCTGATTGTGTCCAGCAAACTGGTCATTAAGTAAACCAATTGTTACTTTGAAGCTTTCAGGGTTAATATATCTATAAAATCTATTTCCCATGGTTTTGATGAGCCGACCAAATTCTTCAGCTAATTTACCTTCATGCCCCATTGGATTTCTTTTTGTTAACATCTTTTTATAATGATCTTGATGAAAATACTGAGTCAGTCTAAAATATTATACAAGCATTGCAATATTGAGTTCATGTAGCAAGAGTTTCCTATATTTTGGAGCCCAGTTAAGACAGGTTCCTGTCTTTCCTTTTGCATCTCAGAGTGTAAGGGTTTATCACTACCATCAGTCTCACTCAATGTATGGTGTGTGACAGCTAAATCTTTGTTCCCTACCCCAGAGACCTCAGCAATATTACTACTGTTAGTGTCTGGAGTATTCTGTTTTTGCTCTGAAGGGGAGTTTATAGTCTGAACCTAGCCCGATTTCTAACAAGGCATAATGGAACCCAAAATTTCTTGGGAGGGTTGTCATTTGTAGAAACATAGGCATAACCCCTTCCTCTTAGGAGAAGATATCCAGCTATCCATTTTTCTTCCTCCTTGATCCAAATAGGTTTATGGGTTGTTTCTTGTCTCTGAATATCTTCTTTAAAATGTCTTTCTGCTGCAGTGTAACTCTCCCCTTGGGGTAAGTTTAAGTAATTTAGTGTGATAAGAGTCAAAGATAGCAAATCCGTTGGTGGTAAACCTCTTTTTCTATTTTTTTGTAATTGAGTTTTTAAGGTTCTGTGAGTCCTTTCTACAATGGCCTGTCCCCTACAATTGTAAGGAATTCCTTTGAGATGTCTTATTTGCCATTCTTTACAAAAAAATTCAAAAGTTTTGCTAACATAGGCTGGCCCATTATCAATTTTTATAGAATATGGAATACCCATCACAGAAAAACAGTGTAAAAGAAAACTACAAACAGCCTTAGATTTTTGAGAAGACATGGAAATTGCCCACATAAAACGAGAATAAGTGTCCATCACAACATGAAGATAAGGTTTTCTTGGAAATAAATCTGTTTGAGTTATATCCATTTGCCAAAGTTCGTTAGACTGTAAGCCTCTTGGATTTGCTCCTGCTATGTGAGTCTTTTTTGTTAACGGTGCACATATGTTGCAGTTTTCTACAATTTCTCTAGCTTGCCTCCATGGAATTTGGTAATTCACATGTAAACAGCGAGCATTTGTGTGTAGGGCTAAATGTTCCTCTACAGGTGATTTAAATATAGGCATTGCTAGCAAGTCAGCAGTTTTATTTCCTTGAGCCATTGGTCCTGGAAAACCTGAGTGGGCTCTAATATGCATGATGAAGATGGGCTCAGTTCATTTTTGAAGAAGCTGCTGTAATCATTTAAGTAAGTTCTGTATGATCAGGTTATTAGCATTAAGGGAAGCAGTGGCTATCATATGACATAAATTTACCACATACAAAGAATCAGAAACTATATTCATGGCTTCAGATACATTTTCTAATAGGTAAATTAACATTGCTAATTCAACTTTTTGTGCAGATTTATATTTGGTATCTATGGTCATATTAATATTTTCTCCGGTTATTCCTCCTTTTCCATATTGGAATCCATCGATGTAAAAAACCTTGGCATTGGGAATAGGAGAATCCCAAACAATTGAAGAAATAACAAACTGAGTTTTCTTTAAAAAAGTCCCAAGTTTTTCCTGCTGGATAATGGGAGGATATTTCTCCTGTGAAATCTGAGAGGACCCTTTGTAGAGATTCATTAATTGGCAATATTGACTCAATTTCCTTTTTTGGTACTGGCAAAACTATTATATCTGGGTCAAAACCTAGTAAAGATATAGATCTGAGTCTTGCCTTGATAATAATCTCTGAAATCAGTTACAAGTAGGGGACAACTGAGTGAGGCTGTTAGTTATGTAAATAAACCCATTCCAAAGGTCCTGACTGTTGCATCAAGCCCCTGTCGGGGTTTCTATAGTAGGGAAGATTAACAAAAATACCTTTTCTCCTGGGATGAATCTTAAGAGAAACGATTTTTGTAATCTGCTCAAGAAGATGTCCAATTCATTTTTGGCAGCTGTTGTTAAGTTTCTCAGGCTATCTAAAGCAGGTCACCCTTCAACGTTTTAAACAGATTAGATAACTCTGCATTCGAGATTCCTAGTGCAGGGCGGAGCCAATTTACGTCACCTAAAAGTCTCTGAAAATCATTTTTTCTTTTTTGATAGAAATTTTTTGTGGACATATAGACGTTCGGTCCAAAATAAAACCCAAATATTGATATGGTGGCATTATCTGTATTTTTTCTAAAGCTATTTCAGTACTGATGTTTGTAAACAGTCAATAACACAAGAGTATAAATCCTGTAAATCTGTTTCATTGTTCATTGTGAGCAAGATATCATCTGTATAATGAAATATCGTGGCTTGAGGAAAATTTTCATGAGCAGGGCTCAAAACTTTATCTACAAAAAACTGACACATTGTTGGGGAATTCTCCTTGGGGGAGAACAGTTCATTGGAAATGTCTGCAGGGATAGATATTATTGAGAGAAGGAACTGAGAATGCAAAACGTTTTTTATCATCTGGGTGGATAGGAATATGGTAGAAGCAGTCTTTCAGGTCAATTATAATTAGTGGCCATTCCTTTGGAATAACTACAGGTGATGGTAAACCAGTCTGCAATTTGCCCATAAGTATCATGGATAAATTTACAGCTCTAAGATCCCTCAAAAGTCTCCATTTACCGGATTTCTTTTTTTTTATAGTAAATATAGGTGAATTACATTGAGAAAAAGATGGTTCAATATGTCCTAAACTTAGCTGTTCCTCCACTAATTCTGTCAGCACCTTTAATTTATCAGTTTTAAGGGGCCACTGACCTGTCCAAATTGGTTAGTCAGATTTCCATTTTATTTTTATTGGTGCTGGTGTTTTTATGGTAGTGGCCCCTACTAAAATTTTTGGGTTTTTAAATCAAAAGAATGTTCGGGCTCTTCTGGAGCTAATGGGATGTGGAATTCTGCTTTCCACTGTTTGTGTAGGTCACGGCCCCACAGGGATGGTGAAAATGGGCCCATGTGAGGTCTGATTATTGCTTTTTGATTTTCTGGGCCATAAAATATCATAGCCCTCATATTCAACAGACAGGAGCTCAGGCCTCCTATTTCTTCTAGTGAATACGGGATTTCCTGAAGAGGCCAATTTTCTGGCCATTCTTTATCAGAAATTACAGTAACCTGAGCACCCGTGTCTATCATTCCGTCAAAGGGTTGCCCTTCCAAGTGAAGTTTGATCATTGGGTGTTCATCTTTAAATCTAGTAACCAGAGCCACGATTGGGTTTTGAGCAGCACCCATATCTGTGCTTCCAAAACCTCCAATTCTAGTCTTATCTGAAGCCCCAAATTTGACATAAGGCACTATTACTATCTGGCCAATTGCTTCTTCTTTTTTAAAGGTCCATGTAACTGGTACAGTAATAACTACAATGATTTCTCCCATAGAATCTGAGTCAATAACACCAGTGATTACTGATATACCCTTTATATTAAGGGAACTTCTGCCAAGAATCAAACCCATAGTATCTGGGGGCGGCGGGCCCAAAATGCCAGTTTTTAACATGTAAGGGCATGCTCCTGGGTAAATTGTAATGTCCTCTGGGCATAATATGTCTAATCCGGCACTCCCTGATGTGGAGTGAATTAATTCCCTTATCGTGATGAATTTTCTTGGGCTGGGCTTGGAAGGATTATTGTCTGTGAGCTTTGCCCCTGATTTGGAAGGGCCTGGGGGAGGCCCTGTGAGCGTTTTCCTGCATCTTGTATGTGTGTCCTTGAGGAGCTGAATTTATAAGGAAACGGCAATTTTTTTTGATATGCCCCTGTTTTCCACAATGGTAGCAGGCGATTTGCCTCCTGGGTATTGTGTTGAAACCTCTACTTAGGTTATTATCAATGAGGTTTCTGTATCTGCAATCTTTTGCCCAGTGGCAACCCCTTTTGCATTTTGGGCAAAGACCTGGTTTACGGAAAGTGTCCTGTCCCCGAGGGGAGTAAGGCATCATTCCCTTGGTAACTGGGAAGGTTTGTACTGGGTCTAATTGGGGTTAGGTTCCCCATAGACATTCCGACAGGCATAAAGGAAATCATTCACATCTGCTTTTTCATTTAATGTATTCAATACTAATCTACAGGCCGAATTTGCATTATGATAAGCCAAATATTTTACTAGGAAGTTTCTCATCTCCTCATCTTCGACTTGTAACTTCAGAGCATCTTTAATCTTACCTAAAAACTCTGCATATGACTCATAAGGGCGTTGGGTAATTTTAAAAAAGTTTCCTCTACCAATGCTGTTAGAATCAATTTTTCCCATGATGACAATGCAATATCCCTAATTAAATTTAAGATTTCTTTAGGTAAAGCTGCTTGTGTTTGAATATTTGCAAATTGATTTTCTGCCATCAATAATTCATACAATGGAGTAACACCTACCACTTGTTTTTTCGTACCATCTGGGCTATATAATTTGGCTTTTATGCCTTCAGAATAGTACATTTCCCATTCAGTTCACTGTTTAGATGACAGGCATTTTTCAGTGATTCTTTTAAAATCATACAAAGTCCAAGATGAATATGACTCCAAAGTCTTAGTAACTCCACACTGTATGGCGATTTTGGGCCATACTCTTTACATGCTTTTTAAAACTGATTTAATTCTTCCATCTGATAGGGTACACAGTTAGAAACATTTACCTCGTGTAAAGGGGATGAGGCCGTATTAGCAAAATTACTCTGAATAGATCTCTGAGGCCATGTGTGTGTGGTTCATCGTCTGAATCTACACTGTTGTGCGATTCAATTTTGTGAATAGAACGAGGCCTCCCTTCTGGAGTTAGCACTGGAGGTTGATCATTGTCTGAGTCACTAGTGTCATGTGATTCACTAGAATCAGACTTAACTTTCCGAGTTGTTTTTCTTCCAGCAAAAATTCCTATATTGTTGATGGTGGGGCTGGATTTGTCAGCCCGCAATTTGGTCTGAATTTTTGTCGGAAAGATTTCATTATCCATACTGGTTTTACCCTCACCATTTCTACACTTTCTATTTCCTAAATACCAGCCAGTAACTATGCTCACAGTAATAACGTGAGCCAACACAGAAATTCCACAAACTATGACGGCTGGAGACAATGCAATTTTCATTTGAAATATAAACCACAACCATCCAACTGCAGTGATTGTCCTTAGATCAAAACCAACTAGTTTTAAACAAAATGGAATAATCCACTTGTATACTAAAGAACCAATGCGTAAGCAAAAAGGTGGCAGAATCCACATGACTAACCACAGAAACCATTTAATGGTCAGCAGAGGAAATTTCCAATGAAGTATTTTACTTACAGTTATTGAGGGTCCAGGTTCAGCCTGTTCAGGCGCCATTATGTTGCAAGTCAGCCCCTGAAGAGGTTGACTGATGGAGGGATGGAGGATGAGGTCTTTCTCCTCCAGCTCGGAGTACGCGTCTGCTACCCTGTCTAGCCGATGGTTCTGAGCATGGAGCCAGGAGTAACTCCTGAGCACTGCCAGGTATGACCCAAAAACCAACAACAACAGCAACAACTACAAATAAAGAAAAGGTGCTTCTTCTCGTCTGCTACACAGCCTTTCTGGCATCTCTTCGAGGTATCTATGTGAGTCCTAGATTTATCTTCTCAGGAGCTTGTAGTTGATTCCTTGATACATGTTTCTGGTTTTGGACACCCTGTGTTTAGGTTAGAAGTTTTTCTTTACATTTTCCTGTGATGCGCTTATGCAAACAGCCGCTCTTTTATTATTGACTAGTCTTTCCTTTAATAATTGTAGACAATATTGTTTGTTTACTAAAAACAAACGGGGGAATTGTTGTGTATGTAAATATTTTAGGGGATTATTCCAATATCATATATTCTTTTGGAGAGGAATTAAACATTCTTATTATTTTTTTATTTGAGGCAGCCTGCTTTACAATATTGTAAAGAATAGGGCTTCATTTATACACTGCTACAATACCACACCCTCCTCTGACTATTTACCCCCTAACTACCAATCCGCAAGAATCATATCCTTATATTTAACCATTTTTATTGAGGAACTAAAATTTACAGTGTTGTTCATTATACTTTAAATGTATACATCATTCTAGTTTCATACCATCACCAGAGAGCCCACTTCCTTTCACCAGTGTCCCAAGGACCCCTCCTCCTTCCACCCTAATTCAGTTCTATGGACAAAATAATCTATTTCAATAATTTTGACCATTTTTGTTAACCTCATACTTTTCTTTTCTATCCTACATAAGGATGAGACACCCCTCTCTTTTGAAAAGTAGATGGTGGCACCAGACATAATAGATGAATAGAGACAATCTCCTGAAACCACGAAATAATAAATCAGTGATAAGTTGAAAATTAGCTTTATTTTCTAATAGATACATAAATTAAAAATTAATATAATAAATAGTACTGTGCTAAGATGTAACTCAGCATATTAGCTAAATGTAATTCAGCATATTAGCTAAAATTTTTACATGAAATGAGTAAATCCTACACATGTAAATTTAGTAAGAGTGAAATGAATTAAGACAACTTGAAGAGGAAAATCTGAATAGGCTTATAAAAATATAAAAGTGAATTTACCCTAAGAAAGAGAATTTTGGCTGTATATTAGAAAATATTATATGCACTGTTAATGTCTACATTAATAAGTAAACTACTATAATAAAACCTGCATGTATGTGGGAAAAAAATCCCACCTCATCAGACATAGAACATTCAGGATAAATAAAAGCTAATTTGTTTTTGAAAATATATAAAATACCTTAGTGTACTAGAAATAAACATACCATTTTTACAAAAAAAAAACATACAAGTTTTTGTTGGAATGGGAGGCAGTTTGGTCCATGCCTGGTGATGCTCATAGCTCACTCCTTGATCTGTGCTCAAGGATTCCCCCCCCCCCCCCTTTTTTACACCAGTACAGACAAAGCCTGCTTTTATTTAGTTTAGTAGCTTTTCTATTTCCCTTAAAGATCAGCATGTACCATAGATCTTCCACACAACAAAAGCTTGTGCTTTAACCACATCTTCCCCATGCTTATACTCCCCACTCCATCACATTATCTACTGTCTTCCTACTCTGGGAAGTTAGCCACTCTAATTCCATCATTCCCTTTTATTGTTTTTTTATCGTATTCCTTAAATGCATTTTAATTTTAGTTGTTCCCCCCCAAAAAAAAGATTTTATCTATCTATCTATCTATCTATCTATCTATCTATCTATCTATCTATCTATCTATCTATCTATCTATATCAGACTTGGAGTCTTTTTAGGAACCACTCTTGGTGGGACTCAGGACCATATAGGTACTGGGTGGGGGCTTAATCTGAGTCAGCCACTTGCAAGACAAATGCCCTACCCCAGTGGTAGTAGGCAACCTTTTTTTTTCAACTGAACCAAATCTCGCCAAAACTACAATTGAAAATTATTTTGATAGCCACATTTTTAAAACCGAAAATACATAGGATGGTACACTGTTTTTAGTTTCAGTCAGTTTTTATTGAGAATATTCTGCATGCAAGTATCCACATAGGTTGGGAGGATACAAATAACACAACTAATAAAACAAAAACTTTAGAATGGCATTATTTATCGATAACGTTAAATTCCATAAAATTTGCCTCACAATGTAGAGAAAATTACATCCTGACAATGACTGACAAAGTCGCAAACACTAATGTGAACATTGACCTTGAATTTCCTTGGATAGTTTGAGTAAGTCAGGTTTGTATATTGTTTTTAATTTTAGGCACGATTCCAGGTTCTAATCGATGAGACGATTTCTCAATTTACTCTTGATAAGATTCATGCTTGAAAATTATTGTTCACATAAATATGTAAACCTGAACAAGGAAAGAACAGCAAACACTAGCTTTTTTAGTTGATTCTATGAGTCAAATACTATTCCAGGTGTTAAAAATCAACATATCTTCCTTCTCCAAGTCTTTTTTTGTTGTTGTTGTTGTTGTTGTTTTTTGTTTTGTTTTGTTTTGTTTTTGGGTCACACCCAGCGGTGCTCAGGGGTCACTCCTGGCTGTCTGCTCAGAAATAGCTTCTGGCAGGCACGGAGGGACCATATGGGACACCGGGATTCGAACCAACCACCTTTGGTCCCGAATCGGCTGCTTGCAAGGCAAACGCCGTTGTGCTATCTCTCCGGGCCCATCTCCAAGTCTTTCAAAGCAGACCACTTGTGCTGTAAACTAAGTTCACATTTGCGTTTCTCCAATCTTTCTAAATTAGCACAAAAACGTTTAAATTTCGAGCTTTATAGTTCTTTGTTTTTTTTTTTAATCCAGCAATTGCATTTCAAAGTTGTCAATGTCAATATTAAAGGGAGAAAAATTTAATTCCGTTACAGTGGCATCCAGAGGTTTTTGTTTGTTTGTTTGTTTGTTTTAACAAAGGCCAATGTTGGGGCCGGGAGGTGGCGCAAGAGGTAAGGTGCCTGCCTTGCCTGCGCTAGCCTTGGACGGACCACGGTTCGATCCCCTGGTGTCCCATATGGTCCCCCAAGCCAGGAGCGACTTCTGAGCGCATAGCCAGGAGTAACCCCTGAGCGTTACCGGGTGTGGCCCAAAAACCAAAAAAAAAAAAAAAAAAAAAAGGCCAATGTTACTTTGCTGTTTCTGAAATTCTGAAACCTCTCCAGAAAAGCTTCCCTCATATTTAAAAGTGCTGTTTTAAAAGTCACGCACCCCCATACCACATAACCCGACTAGAGCTGGGGCTGGACACAGGGCACGCACTGACAGAGGCTAGGAGCAGAATCCTGTCTTTCTTCTGGAGCAGCCGCCAGGCACACAGAAGAGCCGTGTTAAAAAGTGGAAAGAGCCGCATGTGGCTTTCTGACCACTGCCCTACCCAGTGTAATATCTCTCTAGTCCCAGAAAATCTTTCTTAATCTCGTAGAGGGAATCATAAGTGTCATGCATGAATGCCATACTCAATGCCAACTTTTGACTTGTCTTTTTTTTTTTTGACTGGTCTTTTAAAGAAGCTCTTCAACGCTTATTGCAAAACTGGTTTTAAAGCTATAAATTCTCTGAGATGTTGCTTGTCCATGAAACTCTGTATGTTCCATCAAATCAGAATGATATCTATCTGGTTTGAGTATTAATGGTGAGGTATTCATTTCATTGAGTTTTCTACTATATTCCTCCACTCTCTTCTGGCTTGTAGAGTCTTATTCTATCTGCTATGAACCTGATGGGCTTTTCCTTCGTGTGTGAGTTCCTCTTCAGATCTTGCTACTCTCAATATCATCTTTGTCTTTGGTTTTAGTCATTCTGAGCACAGTGTATTTTAGGATTTTTTTATTTGAGTCTATTTTCCTGAGACCCTTTGGATGTCATATTTGTTGCATATGTTCCTCAGCTCTAGAAAGTTCTTATCTCTGATTTCTTTTATGGTTTTTTTTGTTTGTTTTGCTTTTGGGCCACAGCTGGTGGTACTCATTAAGGTTACTCCTGACTCTGCACTCTTAAATCACTCCTGGCATTGCTGAGGGATGCTGGGGATCAAACCCAGGTTGATTGTGTGCAAGACAGATGCCCTAACCACTGTGTATCATTTGGCCTCACTATTATTTCTTTAACTACTGACTTTTCATCAAATTTGCCTTCATATTACTTGGGTTCTCTAATAATTATTTGGCCCTCTGATTCATTTCATAGTGCTGTTTATTTCTTCAGACTCCCAACACCCATAATTCATCCTTTTCTAGAGGTTTCCTCCATCTCATCTTGGGGCTTCTTGATCTTTTTCTCAGCTGGTGTTATTCTGTTGCTTAGACCCTCTAGTTCTTAATATTACCAATTATGTTCATCATTTATGTTATTTTTTATTGTAGTTTTATTTTGGCTCTCATTGTGTGTGTGTGCATATGTGTGCGTATGTGTGTGTGATTTGCTGACTACATGCATCATTATTTCTTCAAGCTCTTTAAACACCCTCACTCTGGTGTCCCTCAAATAATTTTCAGAGGATTTACAGAATTGTTTGGTGTTGATTGAGCCTTCTTTTTTATTGTATTCACTCCTTGAACATGGTGGGCTTCTACACATTTCCTACTGGAGTTGCAGTATTCCTACTGTGCTGGGGTAGATAATTGTTATCAGTTCTTTGGGAGTACTCTATAGGATTAGGCTAGGAGTTGCTCTTTTCATTCTCTGCCCTCTTCATCCAATGATATGGAGTAATGTAAAATTTTCTGCATAAAGCATTTTCCTGTTTTTTTTTTTTTTTTCAAGAGATGTTGTGCTGGGCCCATTAATATGGTACAGGTCAGGTGTGGAGTCTGTCAGGACCTTGCTGGAAAGAAAAAGAATCAACCTCTGGTTCCAAAAAGGGTCCATATATGTGAGCCAGGAGATTCATCTTCCCTAGTGGAATCGGGGAGTAAGAAGAGAATCACCTGTGGCTCTGGGCCTGTTAATCCCCAGGAGTATATTCTTTTTTGTTTTGTATTGTTTTTGTTTTGGGGTCACACAATAAAGAGTCAAGGGTTACTCCTGACTCTGCTCAGAAATAGCTCCTGGCAGGCTCTGGGGATCATATGGGATGCTGGGATTCAAACCACTATCCTTCCTGGATCAGCTGCATGCAAGCTGCTACCACTGTGCTATCTCTCTGGCCCATCTTTTTTTTAAGGACTATATTCTTTTTTTTTTTTTAACAACTTTATTACATACATGATTGTGTTTGGGTTTCAGTAATGTAAAGAACACAACCCATCACCAGTGCAATGTTCCCATCACCAATGTCCCAAATCTCCCTCTTCCCCACCCAACCCCCGCCTGTACTCTAGACAGGCTATCTATTTCCCTCGTACATTCTCATTATTAGCATAGTTCAAAATGTAGTTATTTCTCTAACTAAACTCATCCCTGTTTGTGGTGAGCTTCATGAGGTGAGCTGTAACTTCCAGCTCTTTTCTCTTTTGTGTCTGAAAGTTATTATTGCAAGAATGTCTTTCATTTTTCTTAAAACCCATAGATGAGTGAGACCATTCTGCGTCTCTCTCTCTCTCTCTCTCTCTCTCTCTCTCTCTCTCTCTCTCTCTCTCTGACTTATTTCACTCAGCATAATAGAGTCCATGTACATCTATGTATAGGAAAATTTCATGACTTCATCACTCCTGACAGCTGCATAATATTCCATTGTGCATATGTACCACAGTTTCTTTAGCCATTCATCTGTTGAAGGGTATCTTGGCTGTTTCCAGAGTCTTGCTATGGTAAATAGTGCTGCAATGAATATAGGTGCAAGGAAGGGATCTTTGTATTGAATTTTTGTGTTCCTAGGGTATATTCCTAGGAGTGGTATAGCTGGATTGTATGGGAGCTCGATTTCTAGTTTTTGGAGAAATCTCCATATCGCTTTCCATAAAGGTTGAACTAGACGGCATTCCCACCAGCAGTGGATCAGAGTTCCTTTCTCTCCACATCCCTGCCAACACTATTTATTCTCATTCTCTGTGATGTGTGCCATTCTCTGGGGTGTGAGGTGGTACCTCATAGTTGTCTTGATTTGCATATCCCTGATGATTAGTGATGTGGAGCATTTTTCATGTGTCTTTTGGCCATTTGTATTTCTTCTTTGTCAAAGTGTCTGTCCATTTCTTCTCCCCATTTTTTGATGGGATTAGATGTTTTTTCTTGTAAATTTCTGTCAGTGCCTTGTATATTTTAGAGATTAGCCCCTTGTCTGATGGGTATTGGGTGAATAGTTTCTCCCACTCAGTGGGGGGCTCTTGTATCCTGGGCACTATTTCTTTTGAGGTGCAGAAGCTTCTCAGTTTAATATATTCCCATCTGTTAATCTCTGCTTTCATTTGCTTGGAGAGTGCAGTTTCCTCTTTGAAGATGCCTTTAGTCTCAATGTCCTGGAGTGTTTTACCTACGTGTTATTCTATATATCTTATGGTTTCGGGTCTAATATTGAGGTCTTTCATCCATTTGGATTTTACCTTCATACATGATGTTAGCTGGGGGTCTAAGTTCAATTTTTTGCAAGTGGCTAGCCAGTTGTGCCAACACCACTTGTTGAAGAGGCTTTCTTTGCTCCATTTAGGTTTTCTTGCTCCTTTTTTTTTTTTTTTTTTTGGTTTTTGGGCCACACCCAGTAACGCTCAGGGGTTACTCCTGGCTATGTGCTCAGAAGTTGCTCCTGGCTTGGGGGACCATATGGGACACCGGGGGATCGAACCGCGGTCCGTCCAAGGTTAGCGCAGGCAAGGCAGGCACCTTACCTTTAGCACCACTGCCCGGCCCCTGGATTTCTTGCTCCTTTATCAAAAATTAGGTGATTGTATGTCTGGGGAACATTCTCTGAGTATTCAAGCCTATTCCACTCATCTGAGGGCTTGTCTTTATTCCAATACCATGCTGTTTTGATAACTATTGCTTTGTAGTACAGTTTAAAGTTGGGGAAAGTAATTCCTCCCATATTCTTTTTCCCAATGATTGCTTTAGCTATTCTAGGGTGTTGATTGTTCCAAATGAATTTTAAAAGTGTCTGCTCCACTTCTTTAGAGGGATTCCATTAAATCTGTACAATGCTTTGGGGAGTATTGCCATTTTAATGATGTTAATCCTGCCAATCTATGAGCAGGGAATATGCTTCCATTTCCGTGTGTCCTCTCTTATTTCGTGGAGCAGAGTTTTATAGTTTTCTTTGTATAGGTCCTTCACATTTTTAGTCAAGTTAATTCCAAGATATTTGAGTTTGTGTGGCACTAGTGTGAATGGGGTTGTTTTCTTAATGTCCATTTCCTCCTTATTACTATTGGTGTATAGAAAGGCCATTGATTTTTGTGTGTTAATTTTGTAGCCTGCCACCTTGCTATTTGAGTCTATTGTTTCTAGAAGCTTTTTTGTGGAGACTTTAGGATTTTCTAGGTAGAGTATCATGTCATCTGCAAACAGCAAGAGCTTGACTTCTTCCTTTCCTATCTGAATTTCCTTGATATGTTTTTCTTGCCTAATCGCTATAGCAAGTACTTCCAGTGCTATGTTGAATAGGAGTGGTGAGAGAGGACAGCCTTGTCTTGTGCCAGAATTTAGAGGAAAGGCTTTCAGTTTTTCTCCATTGAGGACAATATTTGCCTCTGGCTTGTGGTAGATGGCCTTAACTATATTGAGAAAGGTTCCTTCCATTCCCATCTTGCTGAGAGTTTTGATCAAGAATGGGTGTTGGACCTTATCGAATGCTTTCTCTGCATCTATTGATATGATCAAGTGGTTTTTATTTTTCTTGTTGTTGATGTTGTGTATTATGTTGATAGACTTACGGATGTTAAACCATCCTTGCATTCCTGGGATGAAACCTACTTGATCGTAGTGAATGATCTTCTTAATGAGGCATTGAATCCTATTTGCCAGGATTTTGTTGAGGATCTTTGCATCTGTATTCATCAGCAATATTGGTCTGCAATTTTCTTTTTTCATAGCATCTCTGTCTGGTTTTAGGTATCAAGGTGATGTTGGCTTCATAAAAGCTATTTGGAAGTGTTCCAGTTTTTTCAATTTCATGAAAGAATCTTGCCAGGATTGGTAGAAGTTCCTCTTGAAATGTTTGAAAGAATTCATTAGTAAATCCATCTGGGTCTGGACTTTTGTTTTTGGGCAGACATTTGATTACTGTCTTGATTTCCTCAATAGTGATGGGTGTGTTTAAATATGCTACATCCTCTTCATTCAACCGTGGAAGATTATAAGAGTCCAAAAATTTATTTATTTGGTCCAGGTTTTCATTTTTAATGGCATAGAGTTTCTCAAAGTAGTTTCTGATTACCCTTTGGATCTCTATCATATCAGTAGTGATCTCTCCTTTTTCATTCCTCATACGAGTTATCAAGTTTCTTTCTCTCTCTCTCTCTCTCTCTTTCTTTGTTAGTTTTGCCAGTAGTCTATCAATCCTGTTTTTTTGTTGTTGTTGTTGTTTGTTTTTTTTTTTTTAAAGAACCAATTTCTGCTTTTGTTGATCTTTTGGATTGTTTTTCGGGTTTCCACTTCATTGATTTCTGCTCTCAGCTTTGTTATTTCCTTCTGTCTCCCTAATTTTGGGTCCTTTTGTTGACCACTTTCTAATTCTATGAGCTGCGTCATTAAGCTATTCAGGTATGTCCCTTCTTCTTTCCTGATGTGTGCTTGCAAAGCTATCAATTTTCCTCTCAGTTCCACTTTTGCTGTGTCCCATAGGTTCTGATAGTTTGTGTCTCTGTTGTCATTTGTTTCTAGGAAGGTTTTGATTTCCTCTTTGATTTTATCTCGGACCCACTGGTTATTCAGTATTAGGTTGTTTAACTTCCAGGTATTAAAGTTTTTCTTCTGTGTCCCTTTGTAGTTCACATATAATTTCAGGGCCTTGTGGTCAGCAAAGGTAGCCTGCAAAATTTCTATCCTCTTGATATTATGGAGGTATGTTTTGTGTGCTAGCATGTAGTCTATCCTGGAGAATGTCCCATGTACATTAGAGAAGAATGTGTATCCAGGGTTCTGGGGGTGGAGTGTCCTGTATAGTTCTACTAGGCCTCTTTCTTCCATTTATCTTTTCAGGTCTAGTATATTCTTGTTGAGTTTCAGTCTGGTTGACCTGTCAAGTGTTGACAATGCCGTGTTGAGGTCTCCCACAATTATTGTGTTATTATTGATATTATTTTTCAGATTTGTCAACAGTTGTATTAAATATTTTTCTGGCCCCTCATTCGGTGCATATATGTTTAGGAGAGTGATTTCTTCCTGCTGTACATATCCCTTGATTAATACAAAATGTCCATCTTTGTCCCTTACAACTTTCCTAAGTATAAAGTTTGCATCATCTGATATTAGTATGGCCACTCCAGCTTTTTTATGGGTGTTGTTTTCTTGTGTGATTTTCCTCCAGCCTTTTATTTTGAGTCTATGTTTGTTCTGACTATTCAGGTGCATTTCTTGTAGGCAGCAGAAGGTTGGATTGAGTTTTTGATCCATTAAGCCACTCTGTGTCTCTTAACTGGTGCATTTAGTCCATTGACATTGAGAGAAAGAATTGTCCTGGGAGTTAGTGCCATCTTTATATCAAAATTTGGTGTGTCTGTTGGTCAATCTTGTCTTAAAGTTGGCCGTTCAGTTTTTTTTTAAAGAATGGTTTTGAGTCTGTAAAGTTTCTGAGCTGTTGTTTGTATATGAAACCATGTATTGATCCTTCAAACCTAAAAGTGAGTCTTGCTGGGTGCAGTATTCTAGGCGAAGCATTTATTTCATTGAGTTTTGTCACTATGTCCCACCACTGCCTTCTGGCCTTGAGCATTTCCGGTGACAGGTCTGCAGTAAATCTCAAGGGTGTTCCCTTGAATGTAATTTCTCTTTTCGATCTTGCTGCTTTCAGAATTCTGTCTCTATTTGTGGGATTCATCATTGTGACTAGGATGTGTTTTGGGGTGTTTTTTTCTGGGGTCTCTTTTAGATGGTACTCTTCGGGCATGCAGGATTAGATTGCATGAATTCATTAGCTCTGGTAGTTTCTCTTTAATGATGTTATTGCCCATTGATTCTTCCTGGAGATTTTCTTCCTGGGTCTCTGGGACTCCAATGATTCTTAAGTTGTTTCTGTTTAGCTTATCATAGACTTCTATTTTCATCTGTTCCCATTGTTTGAGTAATTTTTACATTGTTTGATCATTTGCTTTAAGATTTTTTTCCAATTTCTTCTGCTGTATGAAGTTGTTATTCATCTCGTCTTCCAGTGTACTAATTCTATCCTCAGCTGCTGTTAACCCGTGGGAAAGCTCAACCATGTTTTTCTTCAATTCATCTACTGAGATTTTTAGACCTGTTATTTGACCTGAAATTTCAGTTTGGATTTTCCTGATTTCTATCTTTATATTCTCTTGATTCTTATTAGTGTTCTCTTCTATAGTTTCTCTGAGTTCTTTGAACATCTTCCATATTGTGACTCTAAACTCCTTATCTGAGTGACTGATTAGTTGGTTGGTCATGTTCAAGTCATCAGAATTGCCATCGTCATTCTCTATGTCTGGCACTGGCCTACGTTGTTTCCCCATTGTCACACTTGTATTGTGGGTTTTTCTACGTGTTTTGTTTGTATTCATTGGCTAAATAATGTGCACGGCCAGGAAGCAAATTGGAGCTGCCGTGCTCCTCTGGCTCCACCCTTACTGGACTTGTAAACTCACCTCCAGGGAAGGCTCCAGGGAAGGTGAGCTGTCCGGAGATGAGCCACACACAGGATGAAATCAGGCTGAAAATGGAGTACAGCACAGAAGACAGGCAGATAGGGGTGCTAGCATCTGAGTTCCAGCAGAGTTCAGCGCTTTCCCTTTCTGGGCTTGTAAACCCACCTCCAGGGAAGGTTCCAGGGAATGTGAGCCATCCGCAGATGAGCCACACACAGGATGAAATCAGGCCAAAAATGGAGTACAGCACAGAAGACAGGCAGATAAGGGTGCTGGCATCTGAGTTTCAGCAGAGTTTCTCAATTCTGTCTCTCACTCTGAAGCAGGCAGGATCACCGGCAGGAACGCTGATAAAATCCAGTCTTAGGCAGCTAGAAACCACATGGCCCAAGATGGCTTCTGCGCCCTTCTGACTCCCAGCAGAAACCAGCAGGAATCAGTGTGTGTACATCCCGACCCACATCTGAAGCAGGCAGGATCACCCAGAAATATATTCTTAATGTTGTTCTTTCCCTTTCAACACTGCTCTGATTCTTACTAAGTTGTGACTCTAAAGAAGCTATTTAATTTTTCTGTGCCTCATTTTTCTCACCTATAAAAATAGATTTGTAGTACCTATCTCATAGGACTGGTGGGGGTTTTAAATGCACTAATAAAATATAAAGTTCTTATGTTAAATTTAGTACTAATTAAGCATGTATAAGTGTTTGCTAGCTCTGTTTAGCATTGGAAGTATTTTATTCTTGGATGACATATTCTCATACCAGATGTCACGTCTCTGCTTACTTCAGTGAGATATTTTTTTGTTAGTTCCTAAATACTAACGGAATGCCAAATATTATAGGACAAAATTGAATTCCTCTTCTATTCTCCTCCAACCTCCTTAATTTGCTTGAAATCTATTTTTTTTAGTTGAAGAGGATCCTAGGTACTTGTACAGCAGTGATTAAAGATTTGAACAACTTTCTCTTGTTTCTTTCCTTTTTTTTTCTTCTACTGTTGTGATGAGAGTCATGTTTGTAGTGCTTGAAAGCACAGACAACAGAGCTACTGGAGGTCACACTTTGTATATGGGGTAATATTGGGACTCAGGGCCTTATGTCTTCAAGGCAGTCTCCCTACCATTGAGCTTCATCCATGGGTCCAAGAGTGTTTTTTTTTTTTGGAGGGGGGGAGGCACACTTGGAGGCACATAGGACTTACTCATGGTTCTGCACTCAGAAATTATCTGGCAGTGCTCAGGGACCATATGGGAGCTGAAGAATCAAACTCTAGGGTCAGCAACATACAAGTCAAATGCCCTACCTGCTGTACTATTTTCCCAGAAGTGCTTTTTTATTAATCCTTTATTTTTCCATTAGTTTTCAATACTATATAAATTTTTGGAGTAAAACTTCATATATCTATATTTGTATAAGTCAAACTGGACCATCTGCTGAACTAGTAGTGCCATTCCCATTCCTCTCATCCTCATTCCCCAACCCCAAAACAATATTTTTTGGCAGAAAAAAAATCTATATTTTTAAATTTTAATTAAAAATTTATTTCTTCTTTAATGTTTTTGTTTTTAATTTTTTAAAAATTACTTTATTAGAAGAACATGCATCACATAGTTAACCTAGTTGACATTATACATTTGTTTCCAGAGAAGTGAGAACAAAATTATTAAAAACGAATGGAAAAAAAAAGAAAAAAGAAAAAAAGAAAAAAGAAAAGGAAGAGAAGAAAGAAAAATAATAAGTACAGTAACAAGTAAATTTGTGAAAATTATTTTATCTTCAATGAGGTCATTAAGTTAATGGTGGAAGGTTTAGTAAACTCTTGTTGCTAGTTGACCATTCTGTTATTTAATTTGTTTCCTAACATTAAGTGACCTTAACTACGAATTGTTATCTAAATTGGTGTGTTCTTCTAGGGATGACAGTATAAAACAAATGGAGTTGTCATGAAGTCCAGGAATTCAAAGCACTATTACTAATAGTGTAACTTTTGAGGGCATTGTTAGAGTTGCTAGGTCTCCTTGAAGTTGGAGAATGTGAGAAGTGAGAAGGTGCCTGCACTCACTCCAAAAAAATTCTGCTGATATCAGCCCAAATACTTGCATACCTGGAGTTTGGTCAGATTGTGTCTTTGCAAAGAATCATAGAGAAATGGTGAAGCAGGGCCATAAGAAAAGTGGCAGTTATGAAGAATGGATGCCACAGATGTGGTTTTGGTGGGAGGTGGTCTTGGCTTGGCCCACTCTCTCTTCCCAAGATTGCCAGCCTTTAGCTACACGGCTGGTATACCCATAATATTTCATGGCTTGGCTTGTATCTCTTTTGAGAAAAGAGTTGAGTCTATGAAGCTGGCCCTGTATAAACATGGTGACTGCATTTGTGGGTGTGGTCAGAATCTAATTTTTGCTTTGGTTACATATATTTAACATGTCAGAGTCACCTTGTAATTGTCTTTTACTTTTTTTTTCTGCCTGGGGGAGCTCACCCCATTGGTGCTCAATGAGCTCTGCACTCAATAATCACTCCTGACAGCCTTGGAGGAACCATATGGAATGCCAGGAATTGAACCTAGGTCAGCTTCATGCAAGGCGATGGTATCTCTGTGTTTTCTCTAGCTCCTGATTTTTACTTTCTGATCTAGTTCTGATTTAGCAAAATCAGCTCCATTCACATTGTTGCGGAAATCAAGTTTTCATCATTTTAATGACCTAATGTACTACTATTTAACCAGTCATCCATGGGTCCGTGGAAGGACATTTAGGTGTTTCTATATCCTGAGTATTGACTTAATGCTGTTATGAATATAGGGATATATATATTTGAATTAATGTTTTCATACTTAGGGTATATACACAACACTAGTATTGATGAGTCAAATAATGCTTATATTTTTAGGTAACTTAGGGACTCTTCATTTCATTTTCTGTAAAGGTTATACCAATTTGCATTCCCACCAACAGAAACAGTTGTTTCTATTTCTCTATAGTTTTGCCAGCGTGTTTTCAATTTTTATGACAAAGGCCACTGTCACAGGCATAAAGTTCTACTTCATAGTGGTTGACATCACCCTCACCTTCCAAGCACCCGTTCTTCAAGAATAAAAAGAGTAAGAAAACAAACTCAGGTAATGCATCATTAGCATTTAAGTGTTGTTTAAATAAGTTAAGATTATTTTAATGGTTGTATTTTAGATGGAGACATTATTTAGCTATGCAAAAATAATACTTATTGCCTTAACCAAAATATATTTGTGCAAAATTTATCATACATAACTAAAAAACCATGGAAGATAATCTTTCCTACTTGAATCCTATCATTCCCTTTACATTAGTATAAAAGACATCCTTATGCCGCCTGAACTCAGCATTAGTTTGGTTTAGTTTCAGATAGTGTTTGCTGTAGTCTGGTAGATTTTTTACAACTAAAATGGAAAATAATTGTGAAGTTATATCTTGCATAAAGCTTGCTGTAGCTGCTTCTTTTTTCAATTTTAGTATATGTGCTGCCGAAATGAGCACGTGTAGCTGCTTCTTTTTAAAAATTTCACCCTCTTTCTTCATTGTTGTTGATCTTGTTGAGTTGGGAAAGAGCTGCACATCTGCCTGGCCATAGTGCTGGTGCATTGGTAGCTGTGGTGCTTGCCAGGAATGCCGTATCATCCTTTAGAAGTGCTCTAAAGAAATGCATTTCTTTTGTTGTGGTGATTGGCAGGGTTTACCTTCTCAGTGGAGGTCCACAAATTATAGGTGTTTTGCGAGCAGGGGTTGCTGCTGTGCTCATACACATACTTGCACTTCATTATTAGTTGTGCTGCTTGTGAAAGGCTCGATAGTCCAGATGCTGCTCCGACGCAGAGAAATGAAGAGACAGTCACTCAGGCAAAAGCTCAAGTGGGTTCCTTATTCTGGCCGGCCAGGGTCCAGTGCCCATCCAGAACCGAACAGAGGCAAAGGACCACGTGGATTTCTTTGTTCATCCTTATATACCATAAGAAAGGGAGGGGGGGGAAACGGGTAGAGATGATTTCCTTATAAGGTCATAACATTTGCTAAGACATTCTAAGGTAGCACAAATTCCTTATAAGGGCATAACATCCACTGAGGTAGTATAAGTTCCTTATAAGGGCATAACATCCTCTGAGGTAGTATAAGTTCCTTATAAGGGCAAAAAGGGTTAGATACAACCTGACCTTTAAGTTTCATGAGCTACAGCAGTGGGGCTGGTGTAACTAGTTGTTGACTTCCCTTTTCACTTACTAGGGAACACACTCCTTTTTTGTGACTTTGGAAACCAGAGACATTGAAGTTGCCAGGCCTCATTAAACAGCAGTGTTGCCTGTATTATGCTCAGAGCATGTGGAACACCCTGACCCTGTGTCCTGGAGTTGAGTGCTCTAAACTGCTGGATTATTCTTCCATGCCACTGTTATTTTTTGTCATAGATTTTTTTTTGGTGGTGCTAGGGATCAAACCCAGAGCCTCAAACATATGTGGCATGTTTTCTTCTGGTAAGCCACTACCTTCATACTTTTTCTGTTTGATATTTAATTTTACCCTTCTGTTATTGAGGCATGTAAATGTTAGCAGTAAATATTCTACACCTATTGTGTTCTGTTTGTATTTTTAAGTGAGGCAATTTAAGATTGCCTACATATTTCATATCCTTTTGCACATACAAAAATGTAACTACTCTAGATCGGTTTCCATAATAGTTTGATGCCTATAATTACCATAATAGTTTGATGTCTAAGCTACAACTATGCCTGTGGCAGTTTTTGAAGTAACTAATGTTAAAAGTTAAAAATAAATCTCATTAAATTTTTTTTATCAACTTTATAAATCTAATATTCTCAGGTCAGTGGTTTAATGTTTTTTTGCAGAACAAAATGAGATACTATGAAGCAGGCAAAAAGATATTTATTCAAAAATGTGCCCAGTGGGAAAAGGTGGAAAACACATGACTGGTCCAAATCTTTGAGGCCTTTTTGGCCGAAAAACAGGACAAGCACCAGGATTTTCTTACACTGATGAAAACGAAAACAAAGGTAATAGTAGTAGACATTACTGCAAAGAAGAAACACAAAAAGTGCTCATATGTTTGTGAATGCAGTTTTAGTAATTTTTCATTCTTTGATAATTAAATAATGGTCATCCCTATTATTTATAATCTTTTTTCGTTTGAAGTCAGTGCTGTTGATGTTAGAATATCTGTCCTGACCTTCTTCCTTCTTGTGTGTGTGTGTGTGTGTGTGTGTGTGTGTGTGTGTGTGTGTGTGTGTGTGTATTTTGGGCCACATCCAGTGCTGCTCAGGAGATACTTCTAGATCTGTGTTTAGAAATCACTCCTCGTGGGCTTGGGGGACCATATGGGATGCTAAGGACCTGACCTGGGTTTACTGTGTACAAGGTAAATGCCCTACCTACTGTACTAGTACTCCTATCCCTGGCCTGACCTTTTTTGATTTATTTGCCTCTCAGATTGTTTTCCAGCCATTTACTTTAAACTTTCAATTATCATGACTCTTAAATATGTATTTTGTAGGTAGCAGGAAATATAACTAAATTTCCTGCCTTCTTTAGGGGGAGAAGCACACTCAGGAGTGATCAGAAAACTGTATGTGGGGCTGGAAATAGAACTTGGGCCCCCTAGTCAGTGGTAAAGGCCAGAAAGTTCAATGCTCAGTCATGTTTGGGTTTGGTGTTACTGGGGTCCACTAGCGCCACTCTGGCAGAGTGCTCAAATCAAACCTGGTGCTGGGAATCAAATTCAGAGCTACATGCTTATAGGGTGTTCCCTTTGAACTATCTCCAAACTCTTTCATCAAGGGTTCCTAAATCTAAAGTAGCATTGTTATGTTAGGTCAAATTATTCTCCTCTCTTTGAAACACTTTATCATTTGGGGGGTTGTTTGTATATTTGTTTTGTTTTGGGGCCATACCTGGTGATGCTCAGGAGCTACTCTTGGATATGCACTCAGAAATCGCTCCTGGCTTGGGGGACCATATGGGATGCTGGGGATCAAACCCAACTCTGTCCTGGGCAGCTTCGTGCAAAGCAAATGCCCTACCACTGTGCTATTTATTGCTCCAACTCCTACATTTTTATTTTTTAAATAAGGGATTGTATTAAATTACTTGTAACATCATTCCTTGATGGAGCTCTCTGATTCTTGTAAGTTGAGGTATTATGTAGGTACACCATCTATGGAATCATAGTTCTTTAGTATATCATAGATAATCTAAACAGCAGGTGAATTTTAGATTTCTACAGGGAGTCAAAGAATAGAGCACCAAAGACAACCTTTAGAATTTATCATAGTTCTTTTTTTTTTTTTTTAAATATGGAACGCTTCACGAATTTGCGTGTCATCCTTGCGCAGGGGCCATGCTAATCTTCTCTGTATCGTTCCAATTTTAGTATATGTGCTGCCGAAGCGAGCACAGAATTTATCATAGTTCTAAAACTAAGTATTTTTTGTTTGTTTTTTGTTTTGGGGCCCTACCCAGTGATCTCAAGAATTACTCCCAATTCTGTGCTCAGGTGGTTCTCAGGGGACCATGTGAGATGTGGGAATCAAATTCAGGCTGGCCATGTACAAGGCAAATGCTTTACCAACTGTACTATTAGTCCAGGCCCATAAACTAATTATTCCTAATTATGATAGTTTTTCTATTGAGTCCTAAAGTTATCTTTTGTTCACACATGCAGATCACATCAGTAAGTAAACCTCACAATTGTTACTGCACACATTTAAAGTGTGTTTTTATTTTTATAGGTGTTATCTGGGGAGAGCAAACTCTGATGGAATACTTGGAGAACCCAAAGAAATATATAACTGGAACTAAGATGATCTTTGCCAGTCTAAAAAAGAAGAGTGAGAGACAAGATATTTTTGAATATTTGAAACAGGCAACATCTTAATGAAATGTTCTTGCAACTTAAAAAAATGTTCTAAGCCCAAACTATTTGGTCAAATATTCATGTTTAAAGAAGCCATATTTGATCTTTATCAGATTGTCATGTATTAAACATTTTAAAATGAAACTGGATGTTTTTTTGTGTAATTTGCTGACCAAATGCTCTTATATGCTTTTATGTTCACTTAGGATGTGGAGAGGTCTGATGGAGGAGTGGGTAGGAAAAAGATCTATTGTGCTTTAATAATCCCTCTATACACACAATTCTTTATAACCTTAGCAGCTGCCACTGGTGATAGTAGTAGCATCCAAAGACTTCCTCTCTATAATTTAAATGTATATATAGAAGATATTGGATTCATATCTTATTAAGTTTTGTTTAACTTTTGACTTTTAATATAGACAATACTTAAAGTTTAAGGAAAAAGGTAGAGAAAATGGTCCAATATTTGTATATTAGGAATATTACTAGGGAAAAAGAGAAAATTATTACATTGGGTGATATAAATAAAACCTAGAGAAAAGTATCCTTTCTATAAATGTACATCTCTATCTCACAATTTAGAATGTATAGGCATTAACCTATTGCCCTTCTGATGCTGCTTAATGTTTAGATGGACTGCAGGCAGGGAGATTAGGGACCCTGATCAAGGAGGAAAAAGACAGTCACTATGCATATGGGGAAACGTTCATCTTCATTGTAACTGTGAGGCATGTTTGGGCCAGTACACAACAAAGCCCATGTGAGGCTCTGAGGTATGAGATTGTCTCTAAAGTGGGATGACAGTAGCTGTGAGAAAAAATTTCAAATAAATGTTCTGTAAGAAAAGTTTGCAAACAAATGCAGAAGTTAGGTTTCCCTATGATGGTGGTCTTCACATTGGTAAATAACTATTTTAGAGAGGCTTAAATCTAAGAATTAATTTGCTGGGGCGGGAGAGATAGCATGGAGGCCTCGCTTGCAGAAGAACGATGCTTCAAATCCCTGCATCCCATATGGTCCCTCGTGCCTGCCAGGGGCCATTTCTGAGCGTAGAAACAGGAGTGACCCCTGAGCACCGCAGGGTGAGACTCAAAAACAAAAGCAGAAACAAAACAAAAAAAGAATTAATTTGCATGAGGGAATTTCTGTGCACAGTGACAAGTTTATACTATTTTCCAGAATGCAAGGTTTCTGTCTAGAATCAGTCAAGTGAGGGATATGCCTGAGATTTGATAAACTTCAGTTAGGTAGAAGCTTTTAATTTTATAAAGTCAGGATGGGCCCTGTGGTGCTATACTCACAGTTGTTACCAGTCTGTTGATAGCAGCCTTTGCCTGGTCAGTTCTTAGCTCTTCCAATTTCCACCAGGTCTCTTCATGTTTTCTGAGTCCCTAGCCAGCTGTTTGTGCAACTTCTCTAGGTCATCCACATTATTAAGATTTTAAATGGCGAGACACAACAGAAAAAGCAGTTATCCATAAAAACTTTGTTCTTGCTTTCTCTACTTGGCTCCTACTTTTCCTCAGTTCACTTCTCTGCTGAGCTTCTTCTTATACTTCTCTGCTGACCTATAGCAACTTTGGTTCAATTACCAATGAAAAACAATTACGTCCTAGAGAAGGAACAATTAATTGTTCCTTTTAAGGCTTTCATTGTCTGAGCTTCTCCCAAAACTCAGGTATCTTATAAATAGCTCTCTTATTCACTCTTTATGGTCATGATTCTTTGGCCAAACTCTAATACAAATTACTTTCTGAATGTTCTTTAATCTAAAATTAGTGTACCTTGGTGGAGTAAAATCAAGAATAAATAGCTTTATATTATTTGTGAAGTGAACTTATAATTTTCTGAGTAGTCAAGTTATTTAGATTTGTCATTATCAACTAAACTTGAATAAAATGTTCAGTAGAAAGAACTCAATAATCAGAGAGTAATTCTATGATTATGAAGGTACTGAAAGAAAAAAGTATCCTTGTTTTATAGCACAAAGTAACAGGAACCAGGAAATTTTAGTGATCAGGAAATGTTATTCTGGATAGCACGTCAACAAATTGATATTTTAAAAATATGGCAGACAGATGATTATATAAGACTTGCATTTATCAGTTATAGCATAGAAAACTGTAATATATATTTTGATAAGGATTTGGAAAAATAAAGTTTTACTTATTAAAGTAAAAATATGAGATCCATTTACTTGGCAATTATTTGACTGTTTCAAAAGGAACAGAAAGAACTCTACAGAAAGCAGAACATTATTAGTTCCTGTGTTTTAGAAAATCTTTTTTTCGAGACAAGTGAAATACTTCCCAGATATAAGCCTCTTCTCAGTGGTTCCTGTGAAAAACAACAAGGATATCATTTGTTTTTTAAGGGAAGTAATTTTTGGAATCAAATCTGTGTGTCCTAAAAGATGTTGTGTATAGTACACTGAGATTTGGAAACTATTTTATTTGCTGATTCACCTTTATCATGAAAGTCTTATAAAAAGGGACTGAGATAGGTAGACATTTTAAAACAAATTTCCTTCTTTGCATTTTTCACTCACTGAGTTATCAACTTTAAAGTTAAAAAAAATCACAATTTATGTAGATTATTAATCTGACTTCTCATTCTCTACAATGTACAAGATACTATAATCACAGAAGTACAAGATACTATAATCACAGAATAGATGGGCATGAGGCTCCATCATGGTGTATGGTATTCCAGGAGACTGTGGTCAATAATGATGAACATTGAAGCCAAAGGAAGGATGCAAGAAGGAACAATATTGTTTATATATGTTGTTCCTTTCTGCATATATAGTGTGTGATAATAACATAAACCAATATATATGAATATATATTGATATTTTTGGCCCTATCCAGTGATGGTCAGGGGTTACTCCTGGCTCTGTGCTTAGAAATTACTCCAGGCAGGCTTGTGGGAACCATATTGGATGTCAGTATCAAACCTGGATCAACTACATACTAGGCAAATTTCCTACCTGTAGGGACAATATTTTATCAACAATAAAATGTGGTATTTAGACTAACCTCTCATTTCCAAATATATTTTATTTACAGAACCATTTCTTGATGTGAAATCAGCTTATGTGAAAGAAAACTCAGTCTTTACAACAAAATCACTCTAGAGAAGAAAGGAGAGCATGGGACCTGAGTGACTGCAGTGGTTAGGGCATTTGCCTTGCACACTTATGACCTGGGACCAGCCCAGGCTTGATCCCTGGCACCTAATAATGGTTCCCTGAGTTTGCCAGGAGCAATTTCTGAGCATAGAGCCAGGAGTAACCTCTGAGAGCCACCCTGTGTAGCCTTAAAACCAAAAACTAAGAAAGTGAATCCTCCACTCCCTATTCCTGTCTACCTGCCTTCTGAGTACAACTTTTGAATTAAGAATGCTTAAACTGGCTTTTCTGTCCAAGACAGCCAAGAAGACTCCATCGAACACAATCTCCAAGGTCCAAACCTGGAGAGCCTTATAAAAGATTGCTGCCTTTCTCTCTGTCTGCTTTTCTGTCCAAGACAGCCAAGATGACCCCATCTTATAATCTCCAGGACCCAAACCTGGTAAGGGTCCCACCCAATAAGGTGGAGCCAGAGGAGCACAGCCGCTCAGCTTTACTCCTCGCCCGTATGCATCTCCTAATCCACAAACCCAGCACAGCACATAGTAAAAACCACTATAAAGTGTTGCAGTGGGGAAACAATGCATGACAACACCATGCATAGAGAATGAAGATGACCTGAAAAGCCTCTCAGATAAGGAGTTTAGAGTATTAATATGGAGGATGTTCAAAGAATTAAAAGCAAGCATAGATTGATCTGAACAAATCATAGTTACAGAACTTACAACTGAAATAAGAGGTCTGAAAAACTCAGTAGATGAAATGAACACCTCAATGAAAAGCCTCTGCAAAGGAGTAACAGCAGCTGAGGACCAGTCAGTGAACCAGAGGGTGAGATGCAGAACAACTCCATACAGCAAAGTGATTGACAAAGAACTGTAAGGGTTTCAAATGCAGGGCCTCCCTCATACATGTACCCCATGCGCTCTACCACTGAGCAGCATCTCTGGGATTCTGAAGATTGCTTATAGGTTTTGAATCACTGAACCTAGAATGATGGTAGTTTTCAGTATAACTATCTCTAACCTTTTTCATTTTTGTTCTCTTTGTCAGTGGCACTTTATGTTTCTCAGGCTTTCATGAATGCTCATTATTATCCTGCATCTTTTCTTTGCTCCAAAACTGAGTTCCAGTTGACCTTTGGGGGCACAGAGTATTTTTAAATAACATATAGCTTTTTCCTTGTTATAATAACTATGGCTTGTGATTTCCCCCCAAAGCACCTGAAGCTTATGGCAGCTGCAAAGCATTGGATGATTGATAAACTGACAGGGGTGTTTGCTTCTCATCCTTCCATTGGTCCCTAAAAACTGAGAGTGCCTTCCACTCATCATGTTTCTTTTTTTAATTATCTTTATTCAAACACCGTGATTGCAAATGTGATTGTAGTTGTTTGATTACAGTCATATAAAGAACACCCCCCTTCACCAGTTCAAGATTCCTACCACCAATTTCCCAGATCTCCCTCCTCCCCACACCACCCACACCTGTACTCGAGACAGACTTTCTATTTCCCTCATCGTTCACATTGTTACAATAGTTTTCAGTGTAGTTATTTCTCTAGCACTCATCACTCTATGTGGTGAGCTTCATGTCATGAGCTGCACCTACATGGGTAAATGGGGGAAATAATGGTTGGGACTGAGGCATTAAAAGATTAGAAATGAGCTTTGTATGGCAGTATCAAGGTCACAATACAAGATGGATATTATGCATATATAAACTATATGCATATAATACTATCAATAAATATTGTATGCATGGGGGCACTAGCCCCCACATGGTTTTTGAAATGGAGACCAAGGAGAAAAAATTTCCAGTGACTGTCCCAACATAAATCAGTGCTGCAACGGCCTGGCTCCTCCCAAAGCTCATTCCCATTAGTGTAAAAAAAGGTAGGGGGAAATCCTGATGACCCCTATGAGGCCATCTGGACCAGTGCCCAGGGAAGGCCTGGAGTCCAGGAGAGAAAGAGGGGGACAACTGGGGGCCTGCCAAGCCTCCCAGCACTCCCCAGGCTAGGGAGAAGGCCTCTGGCATGGGGCCTCCCCAAACCCCATACCTGGCAAGAGCTGGCCTCCAGAATCAAAGAGGAAACCGGGAGCCAGATATCTGCCCACCCTCCTGACCATGTACCTCCCCCCTGAAGTACGGAGAAAGGGGGGAAGCCTGAGAACCCTAAGAGTCCACGTGAGCCCACTTTTGGCCATCTGGGCTGGCACCCAGGGAAGGCCTGGAGTCCAGGGGAAAAAGAGAGGGATGGCTGGGGCCTGCCAAGCCTCCCAGTACTCCCCAGGCTAGGGAGAAGGTCTCTGGCATGGGGCCTCTCCAAACCCCATACCTGGCAATAGCTGGCCTCCAAAATCAAAGAGAAAACTGGGAGCCAGATATCTGCTTGCCCTCCTCCCCATGCACCTCCCTCCTGGAGTACGGGGGGAGGGAGAAGCCTGAGGACCCTAAGAGTCCACCTGAACCCACTTCTGGCCATATGAGCCGGCACTCAGGGAGGGCCTGATGTCCAGGGGAGAAAGAGGGGGACAACTGGGGGCCTGCCAAGCCTCCCAGCACTCCCCAGGCTAGGGAGAAGGCCTCTGGCATGGTGTATTCCCAAACCCTATACCTAGCAAGAGCTGCATAAGTTTAGTTTTTTCAGACCTGTTATTTCAGTGTGAAAATTTCTAATTTCAGTCGTCAAATTCTCTTGATGCTTATTTGTGCTCCCGTCAAGTCTATTGATGCTTTTCTTTGAGCTCCCTGAACATCTTCCATAATTATACTCTAAACCTCTTATTTGAGAGGATACCTAGCTGTTTCCTACTTAATTGGGTTATCAGAGCAGCCATCTTGATTCTTTAAACATGGGGTTGTACCACAAAATTTCTTTATTGTTAAGGCAGTAGATTGCTTCTTACAATGTGGAGAAATGGAGTTCAGGGGTTAAAAGATAAACGGGGTCCTGGAGCAAAGAGGAGTGGCCAAGCTTTTTGGGTGTGGGTTCTGGAGAGATTATGATCCTTGGTGTCTCTGGGCTGGCTCCACAGAAAGAAGGCAGAGAGTAGGGCAGCCATTCTTTTTAAGTCTCTGGGTGCCCAATCACACGGCAGGAATCGGCCCCACAATAGTTGGGTGGGGACATTTTACCGGGTGTGGGTCCTGGAGAGATTATGATACTTGGTATCTCTGGGCTGGCTCTGCAGAAACTCATCATTTTTCTAATGCATGGACTTAATCATGCTTTGATAGGAGACAAGGAGAAGAGATGCATGCAGTGGTTTATTAAGTTTGACAGCAAGGTCTGCACTGATACAACCTATCCAACAGGTTTTATGGATGTCATCAGTATTGATAAGACTAGAGAGAATTTTTGACTGATTTCTGGAACCAAAGGATGCTTTGCTGTTCCTCACATTATTCCTGAGGAGGCTAAATACAAGTTGTGCAAAGTGAAGAAGATCTTTTGTGGGCACCAAAGAAATATCTTACTTAGTGATGCAAAATTCTCTCACCATTTGCTACCTAATTTTTTTTTTATTAAGGTGAATTGCAACAATTGGATTTATTTGAAAACTGGCAAGATTATGTATTTCATCATATTTGACACTAGTAATTTTTACATGGTGACTAGAGGTGCTAATCTTGGAAGAATTGGTGTGATCACCAACACAGAGGCATTTGGTTCTTTTGGCGGCATCCATGTGAAAAATACCAGTGCCAATAGCTTTGCCACCTGCCTCTCCAACATTTTTTTGTGATTGACAAGGGCAACAAACCATGGATTTTACTTTACCAAGGAAAAGGCATCCACCACAAATTAAAAGACAAAGAAATTATGGTACAACTACACAATGGAATATTATAGCTGTTATGAAAACTGAAGTCATGATATTAGATAATACCTGGATGAATATGGAGAATATTATGCTGAGCAATTTGATTCAGAGAGAGAGGGATTGGCAGAATGATTGCACTTATTTGTGGGATATAAAAATAATATGGTGGAGCCAAAGAGATATCTTGGAGGTAAGGCATTTGCCTTGCATGTGGAAGGACAGTGGTTTGAATCCTGGCATCCCATATGATCCCCTGAGCCTGCCAGGAGCGATTTCTTAGTGTAGAGCCAGGAGGAACCCCTGAGAGCTGCCAGGTGTGACCCCAAAACAAATATATATGTATATATATAGGGTATTACTATCCAGAAACAATAGAAAATAGCCCATGATAGAAAACTTCCTACAAATATCAGAGCAGTGCAGTTAGGGCAAAGAAGAGACCATTATGACAATAATAGTTGAAACTTTGGACAAGATCTAGATGTTGAAAGGAGATAAAGTGATATGCATGATACCCCTTCAACAACTATTGCTAACCACAGTGTCTAAAAGGAGGGTGGGAGGTAAACTAGGGACATAAATATGCACTGATGAAGAGTATTGTACATTGTATGACTGAAATTCAATCATGAACAGCTTTGAGTTCTTTTCATTTTTTTGGTTTTCATGCCACACTTGGTGGTACTTAGGAGTTACTTCCTAACTTTGCACACAGGAATCACTCCTGGCAGGCTCGGGGGACCATATGACCCACTGTGCCCTCACTTCAGTCCCAATAGCTTTGTATCTAATCTATTTTTCTATCTGTATATCCCAGAGATATACAATAGCTGTGTCTCGTGGTGATTCAATTAAAGAATTTATTTAAAAAAATAAATAAAGTCAAAGAAAAGGCACTTATCTCACTATTTCTGAAGAGAAAGACAAAAGAATGGTAGCCAAGCATAACTTGAGTGAGTAAAAAATCTTTTTTAGGGACCAAACTTGGGTGATGAAGAGTTCTATGCTTAAATAAAGCTGATAACAAAAAGTTTTTCTTCTGAAATTGAGTGAGAAATAGTTGTAGCTCTGTAGCTTTCAGGTCAGCAACTCAAAATAATCAATTTCTGAATTGATTATTTTCCCTGCATCCTGCTGATAGATAGGTTAGTTCATTTTTTTGAACTCACCTCTTTTGTAAAATTTGGAGGGAGGACAACACTGGTGGTGGGAATGCCCCTCATTCATTACTACTATGTGCCTTAAATATTACTATGAAAGATTTGCAATTCACTTTGCCCACAATAAAAAAATAAATAAATTTTAAAAAAGGATCATTTCAGGTCAAAAAATATGGCCAGTAGTGACCAAAGTATACTAGCTACATTTTGTGTTGCATTCTTTTATACTCAAACTCATAAATTTATTAGGTTTATTATCAGTTGTTCAAGTTATTGCAGGTGACAATTTCTTTCTGTTTTAATTTTATTTATTTATCTAAGTTTTTTTTTTATAACATCACAGTTTACCGAATGGTTCAAAATACAGTCATTTCAGGCATTACCTGTTCAGATACCAATACCACAGGCAGTGTGACTTTCCCTTCACCAGTATTCCTAATCTCCTACTCACCACCATAGCCTGCCTCCATGCAGGTACAAACAGATTTACTTCATATTGTTTTTGCTTGTTTGCTTGGGTTTTTTTGTTTTTGTTTTTGTTTTTGGATCACACCTGGCAGTGCTTAGGGGTTACTCCTGGCTCCACACTCAAAAATCACTTCTGACAGGCTCGAGGGACCATATGGGATGCCGGGATTCGAACCAATGACCTTCTGCATGAAAGGCAAACGCCTTACCTCCATGCTATCTCTCTGGCCCCTCTTCATATTGTTACAACACAAAGGCAAATGAAATTACCAAAACTTAGATGAACCCAGGTCAATTTAAAATGATAGTTATATCTCTCCTGGTGTTATAAAAGCCAGTGTCTAAGGATTTAATGGTCTGTGGTTGGTGCAAGCTGAACCTTCTGTGTTATTGTGTAAGTTGGCATATTATTATGTAGTTTTCACATTATATTTCCTCTTATATTACTGGGATCACACTACTATAAAATACTGAGATTTCACACACAAGGCTGCTTGGTCCAGGATTTATAGATTTTAAATAAAATTGGTGGCTTAGAAATTTGATAAGTTTGTCTTCAGAGCCAGTTCATTTCTGCAGGAGGGTTAGGGAGTAATATTGTGCTATTGTAGTTCATGCAGAAAGAGAACATCTGTCCTGCTCTCACCTCCCCTTTCTGAAAATGCCACAGAGATGTCAGGAAGGACTGGGAATTTTCAGTGGCTGTTATATTCTTTTGGATGTTGGTGGAGGAGCAGGACCTTTTTTTTTTTTTTTTTTTTTTCCAGAAAGATGGTGGGGTGGCAAGAGTTTCTGGGCTTTGGGTGGTCAGTAAAGAGCTCAGCTCAATTCATTTCAAGAGAAAATGCAAGTGACAATTTCTTAGATGTTTTATCCCTGCCTAGTATAGGTCACTATTTTTCTAACTCTGAAAACTAGTTCTGGAGCCAGAGCAAAAGCACAGTAGGTAGGGCTTTTGCCTTGCACGTCAGGCCAACCCAGGTTCAATCCCTGGCATCCCATATAGTCCCTTGAGCCTGCCAGGAGTGATTCCTGAGCCCAGAATCCAGAGTATCTCTTGAGCATTACAAGGAGTGGCCCCCCCCAAAAATATAAACAAATAAAACAAAATAAATGGAAATTAGTTCTCATGTTAACAGCTATATGGCGCTAAAGATAAGGTCTTTTAGCAGCAACCATCCTCTACTTATGTGTATCAATCAGCTTTGATATAATTACAAACTCTTAAGAATCTCCAAGAACAAAAATATGTAGGTTTCATGACATGTAGTTTCTGACCAATTCTGGCTCTGCTCCAACTTTATTCTCTCTTCAGAATTCATCCTAATTTTTTAAAATAATTTTTATTTTGATCAAGGTGGATTAAAAACCTTTCAGAGTAATATTTTAGATACTTTAGATATTTTAGAATCAGGGGCATTCCCACCACCAATGTTGTCCCACCTCCACCCCTGTTCCCAGCATGCATCCCATATCCCCCTTTCATGCCCCAGGGTTGCTAGTATAAGTGGTCCCCTCTATGTCTAGCTTGTAGATTGAGTATTGATTTTGTTGCCATTGGCTTTGGATTTGGTGCTTAAATCTGATCATTTTTTATTTCTACTCAATGTTTATATGGCTGTTTGGTCTTGGTACCCTCCATTATTTCCCCCTCAATTTTGAGACAGAACAAGATGATTCACATTATGTGGTTCTGTTTGAAGAAAAAAAGGGGGGGTGCAAAAATCAAACAGCAAAAAAATGGGAGGAGTCCTTCTAGAGGCTATAAATATCAATTTAAGAGAAGAAAGGGAAGAAAAACATAACAATACAAACAAAAAAAACCTACAATGACCACAAAAAAATCAAACAAAAACCTGAAAAGTACCACAGCAATAAAGACAACAACCAAACAATAACCACGATTTCTAAATAAAAACAAAACAAGGCAAAAAATGAAAAAAGAAACAAACAACAGAAACAATACAAAATTTTTTTGTGCTTTTTTAAAATTTTACTTTTTTTGCATAGGCACAGTAAATATTGGGAAGAGTATAAAAATTAATCCTAATTCTTTTTTTTTTTTGTTTTTGTTTTTGTTTTTGTTTTTGGGCCACACCCGGCGGTGCTCAGGGGTTACTCCTGGTTGTGTGCTCAGAAATAGCTCCTGGCAGGCACGGGGGACCATATGGGACACCGGGATTCGAACCAACCACCTTTGGTCCTGGATTGGCTGCTTGCAAGGCAAACACCGCTGTGCTATCTCTCCGGGCCCTAATCCTAATTCTTAAAGGAGAAAGCAGCATCTAAGACTTCTACTCAAATGTGGCATGTACTGTGTGTGCTCACTTTCTATGGTCAGATATAACAAGTGCCCAGACAATGAAATGAGGCATGCTGCTCTTTCAGGAAAGGCAATTCACAAAACTGGGGGCTGTTGTTTTTTGAGAAGAAGGGACACTGAATGAGTATAATGGGGACAAAATAATATCAGCCATAAATGCATTTATCTTGATTATATTTTACTTCAGACTTTTATTCTATTGGAAACAGTCCCTTTATTATTATTTTTATGACATTTTTCAAATAAATTTAGACACCATGATTTATAATATTGTTAATGATAGGATTTTAGGCATAATCTCTACCCTCCACCAAGGTGTCTGCTTCCCTCCACCATTGTCTCAGTCTGAATTTCCTATTCCATTCTTGCTTCCCCCACCCCAGCTTTTCCAGCCCCCAATACCCATCTCACATGCCTTTGTAGGCTCAGTTCAGTAGACCATATCTCAAATTTTATTGCCTCTGGTCATTTGTTATTCCCTTCCTATGTTTCCCATCACACTTCTTCTAATTACTTTATTCAGCAAGATACTCTCCAGATCTATCCACTAGAGGAGAATTATATGATTTTTTGTCTTTTTCTATTCTTATTTCTTATTATTTGCTTTAAAAAAAAAAAACCTGTTACCTAGACCAATCATGCTAGAGATACTTATTTTGCTCTGTTTTCACTTGTATTCTAGCTTGTACCTTGTTATGACTTCAGATGTGCTTATATCTGAATTATGACTTGTGATTCCATCAGCTTTGCACTGACTCTTTCTACTTGCCTATTCTTCAATGTTTTAAAAATAGTTTTATTTAAGTAATATAAGAGAGGATAAGAGTGAGAGAGAGCAAGAAGAAAGAAAGAAATGGAAAGAAGAGAGATGAAAGGAGAGAGGAACTGGAATACGGACAAGGAACTTGGAACTTCTTCAATCTTTTTGTTTGTTTTTGGGCCACACCCAGTGACACTCAGTGGTTATTCCCAGTTTTACATTTAGAAATTACTCCTGGTAGGCTCAGGGGACCATATGGGATGCCAGGGATGGAATCTGGATTGGTCGAGTGCAAGGCAAATGCCCTACCCACTGTAGCCCTCTTTAATTTTTAAGTGAGAAAAAAAGATAAAACTTTTGAAATTTCCAATTTTAGACTAACTGTAGGGTAAATGACCAAATTATTGTGAAATTTAACTTGAATCATAAAAATTAATTAATTTACTTGAAGCAAAAATTTTATTAATTAATTAATTTTTATTAATTAAGATCCTAAAAGATTATATTTCACTGTTATTTTCAATAAACATGATGAACTACTTAAGAAGAAAATTTATCACTAACTTCAAAATTTTCTTCACTATTCTACAAAAAGTAAAACTTTCTTCTTGCAGTGTTAACTTTACTTGAAGTTAAAACTTTTTTTTTTTTTTTTTGGTTTTGGGCCACACCCCATGATGCTCAGAGGTTACTCCTAGCTATGAGCTCAGAAATTGCTCCTGGCTTGGGGGACCATGTGGGATGCCGAGGGATGAAACCGCGATCCATCCTAGTTCAGCTGCATGCAAGGCAAACGCCCTACTGCTTCTGCCACCTCTCTAGCCTTGGAAGTTAAAACATTTTTGAGGTAAAATTTACATATGTTTATTTACAAATAGAGCAATAATGCTGGCAACTTGGATATACCAAAGTGATATTAAAGTAATTCTTATGAATTGAAAAGGTGAAAATTTTGAGAGAGAAAAAATCATGCCAAAGTCGTTAAAATCAATTATAAGAAAAAATTCAATCTAAAATTTTGAAGAAAACATTTACAGAAATTTTTAATCATGCCTTAAGCTGCAAAAGATATGGCCATAATGCCTGATAAATGCTTAAGATGGAAATGCATGAGGCCAGAGAGATAATAGAGGGTGAAAGGTGTATCCAGATTCAGTTCCTAGCACCCCATATGGGTCTCCACAAGTGCCACCAGTGATTCCTGAGCATAGCTTAGGTTTGGCCTTCCAAAAAAATTTTTAAAGAAAAGAAAAGCCAGGGCCAGAGAGATAGCATGGAGGTAAAGTGTTTGCCTTGCATGCAGGTCAATGGTTCGAATCCCAGCATCCCATATGGAGAAAGTAATGCCTCCCATATTACTTTTCCCAATAATTGCTTTGGCTATTCGAGGGTGTTTATTGTTCCAAATGAATTTCAAAAGTGCCTGATCCACTTCTTTGAAGAATGTCATGGGTATCTTTAGAGGGATGGCATTAAATCTGTACAATGCTTTGGGGAGTATTGCCATTTTAATAATGTTAATCCTGTAATCCATGAGCAGGGTATGTGTTTCCATTTCCGTGTGTCCTCTCTTATTTCTAGGAGCAGAGTTTTATAGTTTTCTTTGTATAGGTCCTTCAGATTTTTAGTCAAGTTGACTTCAAGATATTTGAGTTTGTGTGGCACTATTGTGAATGGGGTTGTTTTCTTAATGTCCATTTTTTCCCTATTATTATTGGTGTATAGAAAGGCCATTGATTTTTGTGTGTTAATTTTGTAGCCTGCCACCTTGCTATTTGAGTCTATTGTTTCTAGAAGCTTTTTGGTAGAGACTTTAGGGTTTTCTAAGTAGGGTATCATGTCATCTGCAAACAGTGAGAGATTGACTTCTTTTCCTATCTGGATTCCCTTTTAAATTAAGATATTAATAAAACAAGAAAAAAAACTAAGAAGTCTGTTAAATTTTGGTTTCTTTTAATACAGTGGTTTTTCAATTACCCAATGTATAGAAATTATGATTTAAAAATAATTATTCTCAAAACTACTTTCTTAAAAATTTGACAGTGGGGTGAAGAGAAAGTACAGTAGACAGGGTGCTTGCTATCAACACAGTCAACCCAGGTTCTGTCTCCAGCATCATATTCTCTGAGTCACCCCATGAGGAACTTCCTAGCACAGAGCCAGGAAAAAGACCTGAGTATAGTCAGTTGTTGCCTCTTTCAAAAATACAATACATGATTGGCCAAATATTTTAAAAGTATATTTCTTTAAAGAATATAGATGGAAAAAAGTAATAATAACAATAACATTAGAATAATCACTCCTAACACAGCTTACTGTGTGTTCCAAGTGCTGTACATATCTGAACTCAATCTTCACAACAATTATATCAGTTAAAGGACCTTTTATGTGTATTGAAGGCACTAATGAAGTTAAGTGGCTTTTTCAACTATGACTCAACAATAATAAAATATGCAAAACAGAGAAACTTTGACCTCCCTTAAATCATTCTAATCAATGAGAGAAATATCCTTGCACCTGAGGTTCACCACCAAGACGTTTCTGTGACCAGATAATGAGAGGGACCCCTCTCACATTTCACTGAGGAGTCTACTGAAGGAAAAGTATCATATTATGAAACATTGGATAGTATTTATCATATATACATACATATATATAATTTTTGGGCCATACCTGGAGGTGCTCAGGGGTTACTCCTTGCATGCTTAGAGGGCCATATAGTATGCTGGGAATTGAACACAGGACAGCCACGTACAAGGCAAATGCCCTACCCACTGTGCGATTTTTAGTCCAGCCCTCTCATATACATTTTTTAACTATGAGTCTGCCACTTGGTCAAAGAGGAGGCTGAGAGGTAGTACAGGTGTAGAACAGGGATTAAGATGCTTGTAGCTGATCTAACTTTGGTGTCAGAGAACATTTATGATTTCCCCTCTCAAGCACAGTTCTGAACACCAACACTGTGACCTTCAAAAAAAATAGGGGAAAGAAAGAGTTAGAAAAAAATGTAACAAAGACACTATTGTAATCAAATAAAGAAAGCAATAAGTCAGGGTTGAAAAGATAGCAGAGAGGTAGGGTGTTTGCCTTTCATGCAGAAGGATGATGGTTTGAATCCTGGCATCCCATATGGTCCCCTGAGCCTGCTAGGAGCGATTTCTGAACATAGAGCCAGGAGTAACCCCTAAGTGCTGCCAGGTGTGACACAAAAACAAAAAACAAAACAATAAAAAAAAGCAATAAGTCATAAGCTTAAAACTCCCTGCAAGTTTGGGGTCAAAATATCTGTCAAGGGTGAAGGTTATATAAGAGGGGAAATGGAGTAAAGCAAAGTCTTAATAGATGGAAGAAAGAATGCAAGTGAAGGCAACCAGGCTGAGAAAGATGTCAAGTTGAATCTTTGTTAACAAATGACATGAATTACAGTTCTCAACTGAGAATTTGGGTGAGATACTAAAATGAAATAGGCTCTTTGTCTTCATTAATGTGACATACACTAAATAAGGTCACCAATATTTGGGTTTAATTTGTTCATGGTATTTTAATATAAATTTTATATAAACTTAAAGGCCATGTATTACTTAAAAAACTTTTTAACTTTGTAACTTGTAATGATATAATAAGCTAAAGAACATTTTAATTTTATCAGATAAAATAAATATGTATACATAGCTGCTCATGATATATTTGTTTACATGTAACTGGTAATGAAATTATTAAAAAAGAAAAAAGGAAGAAAGAAAGGAAGAAAGAAAGAAAGAAAGAAAGAAAGAAAGAAAGAAAGAAAGAAAGAAAGAAAGAAAGAAAGAAAGAAAGAAAGAAAGAAAGAAAGAAGAAAAACAGAATAGTACAAGAAAAGAAGGGAAAGCATACGAAGGTAAAATCCAAATGGATTAAAGACCTTGATATCAGACCTGAAACCATAAGATATATAGAACAACACGTAAGCAAAACACCCCAGGATTGAGACTATGGGCATATTCAAGGAGGAAACTGCACTCTCTAAGCAAGTGAAAGCAAAGATTAACAGATGGGAATATATTAAGCTGAGAAGCTTCTGCACCTCAAAGGAAATATTGCCCAGGATACAAGAGCCACCCACTGAGTGGGAGAAACTATTCACCCAATACCCATCAGATAAGGGGCTAATCTCTAAAGTATACAAGGCACTGACAGAACTTTACAAGAAAAAACATCTAATCCCATCAAAAAATGGGGTGAAGAAATGGACACTTTGACAAAGAAGAAATACAAATAGCCAAAAGACACATAAAAAAATGCTCCACATCACTAATCATCAGGGAGATGCAAATCAAAACAACTATGAGGTACCATCTCATACCCCAGAGATTGGCACACATCACAAAGAATGAGAACAAACAGTGTTGGGGGGATGTGGAGAGAAAGGAACTCTTATTCACTGCTGTTGGAAATGCCGTCTAGTTCAACCTTTATGGAAAGCGATATGGAGATTCCTCCAAAAACTGGAAATCGAGCTCCCATATGACCCAGCTATATTATTTCTAGGAAAATACCCTTGGAACACAAAAATACAATACAAAAATCCCTTCCTTACACCTATATTCATTGCAGCACTATTTATCATAGCAAGACTCTGGAAACAACCAAGATGCCCTCCAACAGATGAATGGCTAAAGAAACTGTGGTACATATACACAATGGAATATTATGCAGCTGTCAGGAGATAAAGTCATGAAGTTTACCTATACATGGTTGTACATGGAATCTATTATACTGAGTGAAATAAGTCAGAGAGAGAGAGGAAAATGCAGAATGGTCTCACTCATCTATGGGTTTTAAGAAAAATGAAAGACATTCTTGCAATAATAATTTTCAGACACAAAAGAGAGAAGGGCTGGAAGTTATAGCTCACCTCATAAAGCTCACCACAAAGAGTGATGAGTTTAGTTAGAGAAATAACTACATTTTGAACTATCCTAATAATGAGAACGTATGAGGGTTATAGAAAGCCTGTCTAGAGTACAGGCGGAAGTTGGGTGGGGAGGAGGGAGACTTGGGACATTGGTGATGGAAATGTTGCACTGGTGATGGATGGTGTTCTTTACATGACTGAAACCCAAACACAATCATGTATGTAATCAAGGCGTTTAAATAAATTAGATATAAAATAATAATAAAAAAGAAAGAAGGGGAAGCAGAGTAGTACAACAAGAAAATTTGTGAAAATTATTTTGTCTCATGATGAGGTCATTAATTCATCACCAGAAGGTTTACTAAGCCTTTATTCATCTTTCTGTCACTTGTTTTGTTTCTGAATACACATTCATGTCTAAAATGGCGTGTTACTAATTGATTGACAATATTGAAAATATTTCAAGTTGTCACATAATTCCATATGTGGTCAGATGGTCCAGTAATTACAAGCTCTATGATTGATACTGCAGCTTTTGTAGGGTTTGTTTTTGGCTGGCAGGCCTTCCACAAATATGACAAGATATTAGGACAAGGGTGCCTACATTCATTCCATAGATAATTTGGTGAACCAAAATACCAGTATACTTGGAGTTTTGATTCTTTTTTCATCTCTACAGCGATCTGTGGATGAGTGGTGAAGCTGAGCTATCAATGAAGGGGCAATTGTGGGTGGTGGGTACAGCATGTGTGGCTTTGGTAAGGTGAGGACGTGGCCTGTTTTTTCTTTTGAGATTCCCAGCTTTCAGCTGCATGCATTGCTGTGAACAATTAATTTTCATGGCATGATTTTCATGTATTTTGAGGATAGGACGAATCTATAGAGCTGGCCAGATGCAGACACGACAGCTGCATTTGTGGGGTATATTTTTAGGTGTCAGTCTTTTGGAAGTTTGAGAAGAGGGTGTTTGTGGGGAGGGAGTCTGCACTCACTTTAAAAAATAGTCCTGTGTTCACTATATGTTTATTGTTGATGCTTATTAAAATATCACTATTTTATCTTAGTGATAAATGGGATATAATGTCTTATCCAATCCAAAGTCATTAAGAAGGCAGCTTTATATTAAAAATATATGTACAGAAAGTCAGAAAATTTTTCAGGGTTAAATATCAGAAGATATATCCAACAATACTATCTTGGAATGACTAATTACACAGTTGTTAGTGCTGCATTTTATTATCTGTTCTTATAACAGGGCAATGATGAAATAAGTTTCCAGAATGATAACTAATTATGTTGGCTGCTAATTCATATTAAATTCTTTATTAGTAAGACTAATTTGGCAAGAGACTTATGGTTTCTCATATTTAAGACTCTCTTTTATTTTTTTTTTTTATTTTTTAATTTTTTTTGGTTTTTGGGCCACACCCGTTTGACGCTCAGGGGTTACTCCTGGCTATGTGCTCAGAAATCGCCCCTGGCTTGGGGGAACCATATGGGACGCCGGGGGATCGAACCGCTGTCCTTTCCTTGGCTAGCGCTTGTAAGGCAGGCACCTTACCTCCAGCGCCACCGCCCGGCCCCTAAGACTCTCTTTTAAATTGATTAATTTACTTTGATAGGTAAATTTTCTCCTTAAAATTTTACTTTATATATTTTTTAAATATTTGAAAATTTTTTGTCATGGTCCCCCAAGTATCACCCGGAAGAATCCCCAAGAAACTAGCTAAGAACATACCCTGAGAACTACCACCTTACCCCCAAGTGAAACAAACATACAAGCAAAAATAAACCCATATCCATTCTTTTGTTTGTTTTGTGGGAACCACAAATATTTGAAATTCTTATTAATAGATTGATAATCTACCAATTCTTATTGGTAGATTATTTGAAATTTATATTTGTTTTACTTATTCTAGTCTCTCATTTATCAAAATTACTCAAAAATAAAATTGTGAGCTGACATGCTTACTTTTTGCTATTTGTTGTATATATTACTCAGGGATGAGTCACTGGAAAATAGCTCAAGCCTTGTATACATAAGATCACTGGTTCAGTTTCCTATATTTCATATTATAGTGGCTGCAGGTCTGGTGGAGATCCTTCACAAAGAAAATAAAGAAGCTATTCTTTTGAGTAATATTTAATCTTGGATAAAACCATAAAAAACAGATGAGACAAACTGAAGCTGTCTTTTCACTGATAAGGCGTCTTTATCTAATCTAATAATATTTTCCTATAAAAATGTAAGCAGTGCCTTGGAATGATAAATGGCTTTTGATTTTGTGGCTGAAGGCATGGTGATTAAGAAGAAAGGCATACATATCTTAATATTTATTTCTGCTCCTATATATCAATTCTATGAAAATCAATTTATATATAATTATAATCTAATTAATTATTCCTTAAATTTTTTCACTTTTTTTTAAAGAAAATGCATCACATACTTGACATAGTTGACCATAATACATTTGTTTTCAGATAGATGAGAGCAAAGTTATTTAAAAAGGAATAGAAAAAAACAATAAAAAGAAAAATGAAGAAAACAAAGTTTAAAAAAAGAAAGGAAAATGAAAAAGTGCATTAGCAAGAACATTTGTGAAAATTATAGTATCTCCAGTGAAGTCATTAATACAATGGCAGAAGCTCTTTTTGTTGGCTGTCCATTCTGTTAAATAGGTGTGTTCCTATAGGGATAATAGAATCAAACAAATGAAGTTGTCCAGAAATTCAAAACACTATTACTGATGTTGCAGATTTTCAGCTGTCAGACCCTCTTGGAAGAAGGAGGATGTGTGTGTGTGTGTGTGTGTGTGTGTGTGTGTGTGTATGTGTGTGTGTTTGTGTTGGAGTGCCCACACTTGTCCTCCAAAGCCCTGGTGATATCAGCCCAAATACTGGCATACTTGAAGTGTTGTTAGGTTAGTGTCCCTGAGGATCAAAGCAGGGCCATTGGCAAAATGATGACTTTGTGTGATAGATACAGCAAGACAGGCTTTGGAAGGGTGAGGACTTGGCTTGTCCTTTTCTCCCAAGATGGCCAGATTTATGCTGCATGGCCAGTGTGCCCATGATTTTTCATGGCTTGGTTTATATCTCAATTGAGAAAAGAGTGACTTTATTATTTTATTTTGAGATTAGTAAAACTATATTTACTGTAGTAATATAATTTATGAATTATTATTATCAGTTACACCAGATGTAACTTAAACATACTTTTGAATTTTTGTATAGGTTTCCATTCTGTAATGGAATATTGTGGTATATTGTATTGTCAATGGTATTTCAGTGTAAATAGCCTGTTTCCCTAGCTGAACTATAAATGTTTTTTGAGGAAAGAATGTATGTATTAATTATTCTCACTTTTGGTTTTATTTTGTGCTTGGGAGCTATTCCTGGTTTTGTGCTTAGGTGTCATTCCTAGTGGCCCTTGGAGATATGTAGCAATGGAGACCAAATCATGATGAACTGCATATAAGGCAAGCTCTTTTAACAAATTAATTACAGGGCCAGAGAGATAGCATGGAGGTAAGTCTTTTGCCTTGCATGCATAAGGTCAGTGGTTTGAATCCTGGCATCCCGTATGGTCCCCTGAGCCTGCCAGGAGTGACTTCTGAGTATGGAGCCAGGAGTAACCCCTGAGAACTGCTGGGTGTGACCCAAAAACAAAAATTAATTACATTATTTAAAGACCATGTATCACATAGTTGCTCATAATACATTTGTCCCAAAACTAATCCCTCCACCGATGTAAAATTCCCTCCATTATTATCTTTGAATTCTTATCCATTCCCAAACCTACGCCACCTCCCAACAGACAAGAGACTTTATATATATATATATATATATATATATATATATATATATATATGTATATATATATACATATATATGTATATATATGTGTGTGTGTATGTGTGTGTGTGTGTGTGTGTGTCTTTTGAGGACACATCCTGTAGGCTCAGAGGTTACTCCTGACACAGGAATTACTTCTGGTGACCTTGCAGAACCATATGGGATGCTGGGGAGCCAACCCAGATCAGCCGAGTATACAAAGCAAATGCCCTACCCACTGTTCTATTGCTTTGTCCATAAAATAATCTATTTTTATAGCTTGTTTATAGGTAAGTGCAAATGAAATTACTTTTAAAAGTACAGTTGTTAGAAAATTTGTGAAAATTAATCTTGCAGTGACGTTATTATCATCAGAAAAATTGATAAGCAATTTGTCAGTTGCTTTTGTTTTTGTTTTGTTTCTGAACATTAGATAACTTTCTTTTTTTTCCCTTTATTTAAACATCTTGGTTACATATATGATTGTGATTAGGTTTCAGTCATAGAAAGAACACCCCTTCACCAGTGCAACATTCCCAACACCAATGTCCCAAATCTCCCTCCATCCCACCTCACCCCCACCTGTACTCCAGAAAGGCTTTCCAGTTCCCTCATTCATTCACATGATTATGGTAGTTTTCTGTGTAGCTATTTCTATAACTGCACTCACCACTCTTTGTGGTGAGCTTCATGAAGTGAGCTGGAAGTTCCAGCCCTCCTCTCATTATCTCTGAGGATTGTTGCAAAAATGACATTTATTTTTCTTAAAACCCATCGATGAGTGAGACTATTCTGCACCTCTCTCTCTCCCTCTGACTTATTTCACTCAGCATGATAGATTCCATGTACATCCATGTATAGGGAAATTTTATGACTTCATCTCTCCTGATGGCTGCATAATATTCCATTGTGTATATGTACCACAGTTTCTTTAACCATTCGTCTGTTGAAGGGCATCTTGGATGTTTCCAGAGCCTGGATATTGTAAATAGTGCTGCAATAAATATAGGTGTGAGGAAAGGGTTTTTGTATTGTATTCTTGTGTTCTTAGGGTATATCCCTAGGAGTGGAATAGCTGGGTCGAATGGGAGCTCAATTTTCAGATTTTGGAGGTATCTCCATATGGCTTTCCATAGAGGTTGAACTAGATGGCATTCCCACCAGCAGTGGATAAGAGTTCCTTTCTCTCCACATCCCCGCCAGCACTGATTGTTCTCATTCTTTGTTATGTATGCCAATCTCTGTGGTGTGAGATGGTATCTCATCTTTGTTTTTGTTTTTGTTTTTTTTCGTTTTTTTTTTTTTTTGTTTTGGTTTTTGGGCCACACCCGTTTGACGCTCAGGGGTTACTCCTGGCTATATGCTCAGAAATCGCCCCTGGCTTGGGGGACCATATGGGACACCAGGGGATCGAACCACGGTCCGTCCTATGCTAGCGCTTGCAAGGCAGACACCTTACCTCTAGTGCCACCTTCCCGGCTCATCTTTGTTTTGATTTGCATCTCCCTGATGATTAGTGACTAGGAGCATTTTTTCATGTGCCTTATGGTCCTTTGTATTTCTTTTTTTATCAAAGCATCTGTTCTTTTCTTTTCCCCATTTTTTGATGGGATTAGATGATTTTTTCTTATAAAGTTCTGTCAGTGCCCTGTATATTTTGGATATTAGCCCCTTATCTGATGGGTGTTGGGTGAATAGATTCTCTCACTCAGTGGGTGGCTCTTGTATCCTGGGCACTATTTCTTTTGAGGTGCAGAAGCTTCTTAGCTTAATGTATTCCCATCTGTTGATCTCTGCTTCCAATTTTTGGAAAGTGCAGTTTCCTCCTTTAAGATGCCTTTAGTCTCAATGTCATGGAGTGTTTTACCAACGTGTTGTTCTATATACATTATGGTATCAGGTCTGATATCAAGTTCTTTAATCCATTTGGATTTTACCTTCGTATATGATGCTAACTGGGGGGTCTATGTTCACTTTTTTGCAAGTGGCTAGCCAATTCTGCCAGCACCACTTGTTGAAGAGGTTTTCCCTGCTCCACTTAGGATTTCTTGCTCCTTTGTCAAAAATTAAGTAATTGTATGTCTGGGGAACATTGTCTGAAAGCTCAAGCCTATTCCACTGATCTGAGGGTTGTGTTTGTTCCAGTATCATGCTGTTTTAATAACTATTGCTTTGTAGTACAGTTTAAAGTTGGGGAAAGTAATGCCTTCCATTTTCCTTTTCCCTAGGAGTGCTCTAGCTATTCGAGGGTGTTTATTGTTCCAGATGAACTTCATAAGTGTTTGATCCACTTCTTTGAAGAATGTCATGGGTATTTTTAAGGGGATCGCATTAAAACTGTATAATGCTTTGGGGAGTGTTGCCATTTTAATGATGTTAATCCTACCAATCCATGAGCAGGGTATGTGTTTCCATTTCTGTGTGCCCTCTCTTATTTCTTGGAGCAAGGCTTTATAGTTTTTTTTTATATAGGTCCTTCACATCTTTGGTCAAGTTGACTCCAAGATATTTAAGTTTGTGTGGCACTAATGTGAATGGGATTGCCTTCTTGACTTCCTTCTCTTCCCTATCATTATTGGTGTATAAAAAGGCCATTGATTTCTGTGTGTTAATTTTGTAGCCTGCCACCTTGCCATATGAGTCTATTGTTTCTAGAAGCTTTTTGGTAGAGTCTTTAGGGTTTTCTAAGTAGAGTATCATGTCATCTGCAAACAGTGAGAGCTTGACTTCTTCCTTTCCTATCTGGATTCCCTTGATATCATTTTCTTGCCTGATCACTATAGCAAGAACATCCAGTACTATGATGAAGAGGAGTGGAGAGAGTGGACAGCCTTGTCTTGTACCAGAATTTAGAGGAAAGGCTTTTAGTTTTTCTCCATTGAGAATAATATTTGCCATTGTCTTGTAGATGGCTTCAACTAGATTGAGAAAGGTTCCTTCCATTCCCATCTTGCTGAGAGTTTTGATCAAGAATGGGTGTTGGACCTTATCAAATGCTTTCTCTGCGGTTATTGATATGAACATGTGGTTTTTATTTTTCTTCTTGTTGATGTTGTGTATGATGTTGGTAGATTTACGGATGTTAAACCATCTTTGCATTCCTGAGATGAAACCTACTTGGTCGTAGTGTATGATCTTCTTGATGATGCATTGGAGCCTATTTGCCAGGATTTTGTTGAAGATCTTTGCATCTGCATTCATCAGGGATATTGGTCTGTAATTTTCTTTTTTTGGCAGCATTTCTGTCTGGTTTTGGTTTCAAGGTGATGTTGGCTTCATAAAAGCTGTTTGGAAGTCTTCCCGTTTTTTCAATTTTATGGAAGAGCCTGGCTAGGATTGGTAGTCGCTCCTCTTGAAAGATTTGAAAAAATTTATTAGGAAATCCATCTGGGCCTGGGCTTTTCTTTTTGGCCAGGTTTTTGATTAAAGTTTCAATTTCCTCAGTAGTGATGGGAGTGTTTAGATATGCTACATCCTCCTTACTTAACTGTGGAAGGTTATAAGTGTTCAAGAATTTTTCCATTTCTTCTAGGTTCTCATGTTTAGTAGCATAAAGTTTCTCAAAGTAGTCTCTGATTACCCTTTGGATCTCTGCAACATCTGTCGTGATCTCCCCCTTTTCATTTCTAATACGGGTTATCAGATTTCTCTCTCTCTCTTTGTGAGTTTTGCCAATGGTCTATCAGTCTTCTTTATTTTGTCAAAGAACCAACTTCTGCTTTCATTGATCTTTCGGATTGTTTTTTTTCCCACTTCATTGATTTCTGCTTTCAGCTTTGTTATTTTCTTCTGTCTCCCTATTTTTGGTTCCTTTTATTGATCATTTTCTAATTTTTTGAGCTGCGTCATTAAGTTATTCAGGTATGCCCCTTCTTCCTTCCTGATGTGTGCTTGTAGAGCTATAAATTTTCCTCTCAGGATTGCTTTTGCTGTGTCCCATAGATTCTGCAGTTTGTGTCTTCCTTACCATTTGTTTCTAGGAAAGTTTTGATTTCCTTTTTGATTTCATCTCAGACCCACTGGTTGTTCAGTAGTAGGGTTTAATTTCCAATTGTTAAAGTTTTTCTTCTGTGTGCTTTTGTAGTTCACATCTAATTTCAGAGCCTTGTGGTCAGCAATGGTAACCTGCAAGATTTCTATCCTCTTGATTTTATGGAGGTATGTTTTATGTGTCAGCATGTAGTCTATCCTGGAGAATGAACCATGTACACTGGAGAAGAATGTGTATCCAGGTTTTTTGGAGTGATATATATATATATATATATATATATATATATATATATATATATATATATATATATATATATATATATATATATATACTAGTCCTCTTTCTTTCATTGCTCTTTTTTAGGGCTAGTATGTTTTTGTTGGGTTTCAGTCTGGTTGACCTATCAAGTATTGATAGGGCCGTGTTGAGGTCTCCCACAATTATTTTGTTATTATTGATTTCTTCTTTCAGATTTGTCAGTAACTGTATTACATAATTTGCTGGTCTCTCATTGGGTGCATATATGTTTAATAATCTGATTTCTTCCTGTTGCACATATTCCTTGATTAGTATATAGTGTCCATCTTTGTCCCTTACCACTTTTTTGAGTATAAAGTTGGTGTCATTAGATATTAATATGGCCACCCCAGCTCTTTTGAGGGTGTTGTTTGCTTGGATGATTTTCCTCCAGCTTTGATTTTGAGTCTATGTTTGTTCTGACTATTCAGGTGTGTTTCTTGTAGGCAGCAGAAGGTTGTATTCATCTTTTTGACCCATTTTTCCACTCTGTGTCTTTTAATTGGTAAATTTAATCCATTGACATTGAGGGAGATGATTGTCATAGGATCTAATGTCATCTTTGTAGATAAGTTTGCTGTGTTTTTTGGTCTCTCTTGTCTTAGAGTAGACCTGTCATTTTATCCTTTAAGGCTGGTTTTTCATCTATGAAGTTTCTGAGCTGTTGTTTATCCATGAAGCTATGTATTCTTCCTTCAAACCTGAATGTGAGTTGGGCTGGGTGCAATATTCTCAGTAAGGCATTCATTTCATTCAGTCTTGTCACAATATCCCACCATTGTCTTCTAGCCTTGAGAGTTTCTTGAGACATGTCTGCTGTAAGTCTTAGGGATGCTCCTTTGAATGTAATTTCCTGTTTTGATCTTGCTGCTTTCAGTATTCTATCTCTATCCATGGGATTTGTCATTGTAACGAGGATGTGTCTTGGGGTGTTTTTCTTTGGGTCTCTTTTAGCTGGTACTCTTCAGGCATGCAGGATTTGATTGCATGTAGTCTTTAACTCTGGGAGTATCTCTTTGATGATGTCTTTGACAGTTGATTCTTCCTGGAGATCTCCTACATGGGTCTCTGGGGCTCCAATGATTCTTACGTTGTTTCTGTTAAGTTTATCAAAGACTTCTATTTTCATCTGATCACATTCCTTGAGTACTTTTTCTATTGCCTGTTCATTTGTCTTAAGGTTCTTTTCCAATTTCTTCTGTTGTGTTGAGTTTTTCTGCATCACATCTTCCAGTACTTCGATTCTCTCCTCAGCTGCTGTTACTCTGCTCGCGAGGCCATCCATTGAGGTTTTCAGTTGAGCTACCGTGTTTTTCAGATCTGTTATTTCAGTTTGGAGTTTTCTGATTTCTGTCTTTGTGTTCTGTTCAGATCGATCTATGCTTTCTTTGAGTTCTACAAACATCTTCCATATTGCTATTTTAAGTTCCTTATCCGAGAGGTTAATCAGGTGGTTGGAATTTATTAGGTCATCTGAGCTTTCATCTTCATTCTCTGTGCATGTTGTTTGCCTGCGAGATTTCCCCATTGTCACGCTTGTAGTGTGGTTTTTCGTGCATGTTGTGGTGAGGTTCATTGGTTAGAAAGTGTGCATGGCCACGAAGCGGAGTGGCCGCACTCTTCTGCAGCCTCTAGATGACATATTTTTTGGGGGTGTGCTTTCTAGGCATCTGAGTAGAGCTTCAATTATTCAGGGAAGACAGAGAAGCAAAGCAAAGGGTTCCCTTCAAGTCCTCAGGGTCATCCAAGGCACAGAAGGAGGGCGAAGCCAGCCAAGAACTCTCTGTTGTAGGCAGGACCTCCCGCAGGAATGCTGATGAAATCCAGTCTCAGGTGGCTAGAAGCACTTTGGCCCAAGATGGCTTCTGCACACTTCTGACACTCGTCAGAAACCAGCAGGAATCAGTGTGTGTACATCCCAACCCACCTCTGAAGCAGGCAGGATCACGGGCAGGAACGCTGATGAAATCCAGTCTCAGGCAGCTGAAAACAGCATGACCCAAGATGGCTTCTGCACCCTTCTGACTCCTGGCAGAAACAAGCAGGAATCAGTTTGTGTATGTCCCGACCCACCTCTGAAGCAGGCAGGATCGCTGGCAGGATCACAGATGAAATCCAGCCTTAGGCAGCTCTGAAGCAGCAGGCAGGATCACCAGCAGGATGGCTGATGAAATCCAGTCTCAGGCAGCTGGAAATTGCGTGGCCCAAGATGGCTTCTGCACCCTTCTCTCTCTATATTTTTTTTAGGTCACATCCGGCAGGGCTCAGGAGTCACTCCTGGCTCTGTGCTCAGAAATCGCCCCTGGCAGGCATGGGGGACCATATGGGATGCTGGGACTTGAACCACAGTCCTTCTGCATGAAAGGCAAACACCTTACTTCCATGTTATCTCTCCAGCCCCTAGATAACTTTCTATTCAGATTTCCTAAATTGGTGTGTTTTTACTGGGATGACAGTATTTAAAAATTTAGATTTCTCTCTCTTCCTGAGATTGCCATTTTCAGATTAAGTTCTTTATTCACTGTCTATATTTCTGGTTAACCTGCCTTATTTTATTTGCTTAATGTTTTACTCAATAGTCGAGTATCTCAGATATTTTTTAGCAAAGTTACTTGTAAAAGGACTTAAAGAATAACAGATACTGATTTTTCCCATATTGAGACTGCCCCAAAATGTAAAAGAAAAAAAAAATATGTTGGGAGGTTTACAGATCAAATTTAGGATCATGCATGAGAGGCATATGTTGTAATAATTAGCTATGCTATCTGAAGAAAATATTTTGTGATAAGCTGAGAAATTAATTTATCAACAAATGATTCTTGAGCAAGATATTTTGATTATTGCTTACTTTTCTACAAATTTTCTTAATTTTTAAGAGAAAACCAATATCTAAAACTTTTAATGAAATAATATTAAAATGCATTTTTCTGTACTTCTATGGATCATAGATAGATAAATTCAAAAACGTTTCTTTTAATAAAAAAAAGTGGATGGGACCCAGGGGCCAAGTGGTCTAAAGTACAATGAATGTGGGAAAATGGCCATATCTAAATACCCAAGCCAAAGTCAAAACAATAGAATCATGAGACACAAACTATAACAAGCTAAACACAAAAGGCACCTTTTATACTAGCAGTCCAGGGTGCAAAGGGGGAAGTTATGGGATGCATGCTAGGAACAGTGGCAGAGGGAGGTCAACACTGGTGGTAGGAATTATCCTAATTCACTTTCACTATAAGTCTGAAATACAACTGTGAAAAAATTTTAATTTACAATGGTCTCAATAATGGCCCTCCTAATCACCTCTCCCTAACGTGGACTGTGGATTGATACAGGAACTAGCTCCAAAGGACCCTCACGGCAAGAACTCTACCCAAGACCTCCTTGCCTGGACCCCACACCTCACAAGGAAACCTCAAAAGACAATGGGGAAGCCTATACTTTCACCATAAATATAGGCCTATATAATACTACCTCTTATCCTGTTTCTCCCCAAAAGTAAAGTAATCTCCTGTATCATTTTCTTCCTTTTTCTTTTTTTTAAATTCTTATTTTTTTTATTCTTGTTCATTTTTTTTGTTAGTTTGTTTTTGTTTTCTTAGTTTTTTTGTTTGTTTTGTTTTAGTTTTTTTTTTTTTTTTTTTTTTTTTTTTGTTTTTGGGCCACACCCGGTGGTGCTCAGGGGTTACTCCTGGCTGTCTGCTCAGAAATAGCTCCTGGCAGGCACGGGGGACCATATGGGACACCGGGATTCGAACCAACCACCTTTGGTCCTGGATCGGCTGCTTGCAAGGCAAATGCCGCTGTGCTATCTCTCCGGGCCCTAGTTTTTGTTTTTTGATTTGATTTGTTTTTGCTTCTTTTGGGTCACTCCTGGCAGCACTCGGAGGTTGCTACTGGCTCTATGCTCGGAGTTCGCCCCTGGTGGGCACAGGGGACCATATGGGATGCCGGGATTTGAGCCACCGTCCTTCTGCAGGAAGGACAGACACCTTGTCTCCATGCTATCTCTCCCAGCCCCACTTTATTCCTTTAATTACATCCTTTATTTAATCTTTTTTTTTTAAAAGAAACTTTTTTTTCTTTAGTTATGTGTGAGCATATATATTCTTAGTTTTTGTCGGGTGTCTGTTTTCTTCTCTCTCCACCCCCAAATCCACCAGCAATATAATGTAGCACCACTTCTTTCTGCAAAGACATATTAAACAAAGGGGAAATTGAATGTGTAAAAACAAGCTCTTATCTACTAGGGATAAGAACTCATACTTGTTTACAAAACAGGAACATCTCCCACCCTGAATGTATGTCATGTGGAAACAACTTAGACTCAAAGGAACTAGACACCGACCATCCAGCCTTGACTCCTGAATCCCAGACATAGAAACGACAGAGTGCTCCACAAGAGCCAGACATAGAAACGACAGAGTGCTCCACAAGAGCTCCAGGAACCAAATCCCCTCCAGGGCATTCATAATGCTGCTCTGACACCAACATGCGCCAGTTCTAAATTGATAACCTGACAATGAGAAAATGGGAACAACTTAATCTAAGAGCAAGTTGTTCCTCCTCATCAGCCAACAATAAGACAAAAACAGAAAACATGTCACCCTTTGATCTGTGCAAAAGCCAAGATCGATATATACAAATGATGGGTTGTTACAACCAGGATTGGACAGTACGCATCCACAGACCAACAACAACAACAAGAGCAACAAAAAGCTCTAGCCAGCTTTTGGTCTACGATCTGTTCAACAAATAAGATCTCCAATTCCAGAGGTCTGACTGAGATAACCATATCTGAATGGGTCTTCCAGAAACATAATGAGAGACTTTATCCCAGGCTCCATCCTAGGAGCAACATAACGACCAAAACCACCAACTACAGAAGATGGATTAAAACGACACTAAAGAAGCAGAACTGCTAGAGCCACAAAGAAAGACTTCATCATAAGCTCCATTCCTTGAGCTGCACAGTCACCAAGATCTCTAGATACAGAGGTCTGATTTTACCATCCAAGACAAACCAGAAGTCTTCCATACATCACAAAAGCACCGAGGGGAAAATAAATGATCATGCAAGAAATCTATAGTTAATCTCGTGACACTATACTTTAGGGGTGGAGAAACCCTGTATCTTCTAGGCCAAGGGATTCCGTCTATAATATCCCCAATAGTTACTGTGCTTATGCAGGGGAAAAAAGAAAAGAAAAAAAGCACAAAACAATCATTTTTCCACATATTTATTTATCGATTGATCGATTTTTTGATGTCTTTATATTGGTGTAGATCAGGGGTCTCAAACTCGTGGCCTGTGGTCTGTTTGCAGCCCTCCGCACAACATTTTGTGGCCCGTGGCAGGCCTTCAAATATCGCAGTATTCGTGATTACTTGCTTAATTAATAATCACAATAAAAATCACATTAGTAAGAAAAAAATTGCAATAAACATTCGCATACTCCAAGCAGTTCCATTCGGGGTATGCAAATGTTTAATGTGATTTTTTGCGATTTTTTCTTACTAATGCGATTTTTTTATTGCGAATATTTTGCGCCTAGTGCAGACGTCATTTCCGCTGCTCCTGCCCGCTGTCCCTTGCATTATCGGATGCCTAAGGGAGAGAAGGGAGAGAAGTTTATTACAGAATTAGATTTTGTCATACCTTCATCATGACTTCATCAAAGCCTGCAGTGAAGAGAAAGATTGATGACAAGCACAGACAATTTCAGGAAAAGTGGGAGACGCAGTATTTCTTTGTTGAGCACAGGGGCATCCCCACATGTCTTATTTGCTCAGAGAAAGTTGCAGTGCACATGGAATACAACTTGAAATGCCATTATTCAACTAAACATGCTGAGGAATGTGCAAAATATCAAGGAAATGAGAGAGCCAAGCAGGTTGCCAGTCTTAAAGCATGTCTAATGAGGCAACAAGATTTCTTCAAGAAAGCAACCAAAGAGAATGTTGCATCAGTCAAAGCTAGTTACATGGTTAGTGAGATGATTGCCAAGGCAGGGAAACCATTCACAGAAGAAGAGTTTGTTAAAAAATGCATGTCACAGGCTGCAAGTATTATCTGTCTGGGAAAAAAAGGTCACTTTAGCAAAATCAACCTTTCTTCCAACACTGTAGCAGAGTGTATTTCTGACATGTCAAGTGACATTTATTATCAACTGTGTGAGAAAGCCAAATGTTTTGATGCATACTCAGTTGCTCTTGATGAGGGCACAGATATAACAGACACTGCACAGCTCACAATTTATGTCTGTGGTGTTGATTGCAATTTTGAATTGACAGAAGAGCTGCTCACAATAATTACAATGCATGGTCAGACCACCACTAATAAGATAATTCGGCATCTATGTGATGCCATTGAGAATGCAGGTTTGCCATGGAAGAGGTTTGTTGGAATAATAACTGATGGAGTGCCATCGATGACAGGGAGGAAAAATTGACTGGTGGAACTTGTTCAAAAAAACTTGAAGAAGAGGGTGTAGAGAAGCTCATTGCTCTTCACTGCATTATCCATCAGCAGGCCCTTTGCAGTAAATGCCTGTCGTGTGACAATGTGATGTCTGTTATTGTGAAATGCATCAACCAAATCAGATCCAGGGGCTTAAAGCATAGGAGATTTTGTGCCTTTTTTTTTTTTTTTAGAGGAAATTAAGTCAGAATAAGAAGATGTGCTCTATTTCAATGAGGTACATTGGCTCAGCAGGGGAAATGTCCTGAAAAGATTTTTTGAGTTGAGAGAAGAAGTAAAAGCCTTCATGGAGAAGGATGGGAATGTTGTTTCTGAGTTGAGTAATCACAAATAGCTCATGGACTTAGCTTTTCTTGTTGACATCACACATAAGCTGAATGTACTAAACAAGATGTTACAAGGCCCGGGGCAGCTTATCAGTGCTGCCTATGACGTGAGAGCATTCTCCACAAAACTTGTGTTAAGGAAATCCCAGCTCTCTCATACAAACCTTTGCCATTTCCCAGCATGCAAGAAACTTGTGGATGTAGGCATACCATTCAGTGGCGAGAAATATGTTGATGCTATTTTTAAGCTAGAGAAGGAATTTGATCACAGATTTTCAGACTTCAAAAAGCACAGAGCCACTTTCCAAATTTTTGTGGACCCCTTTTCCTTTGATGTGCAAGATGCCCCTCCTGTGCTTCAAATGGAGCTTATTGACCTGCAATGCAACTCCAATCTCAAAGCCAAGTTCAGGGAGATTAGTGGAAAAGCAGACATGCATGGACAATTTTTGAGAGAATTGCCCCCCAGCTTCCCTGAGATTTTCCGAATGTTCAAGCGCACCATGTGCCTTTTTGGGAGCACATATTTGTGTGAAAAGTTATTCTCCACATTGAACTTCAATAAGTCAAAGTACAGGTCTAGACTTAATGATGATCATCTTGAAGCCATACTGAGGGTTTTAACTGCTTCCTCTCTAAAGCCAAATGTGGTTCGGATTTGTGAGAAGAAGCGCTGTCAAGTCTCTGGCAGCAAGGAATAGGCAAAAGATGCCATGTTCAGAAGAACTGTTCATGATCTTCACTCAATGTTCTATTCATGTTCAGAAGAAATAATTAAAACTGTTAATAATGATGTTTGAGGACTTTTTTTTTGTGAAATCCCTTATGCGGCCCTGCCTCACCCCAACTTTGCCTCTTGCGGCAGGTATATTGAGTTTGAGACCCCTGGTGCAGATATTGAAGTTGATGTCTCCAATATTATTTTATTTTATTTTATCTTATCTTTCTCTTTCTTTTTGCACTCCGGCATGATTTGATTTCAGAACTGAGACTATTGTGTGGTGCTTGTTTTTATTGCTGTAGTGCTCACTGGATATTTAATTTGATATTTCTTTCTGTATTGTTGTGGTGTTTCAATTACTTTTTCACATCCTCTCTCAAAATGAGGTTGAAAGCATCTAGAAGGACTCCACCCATTTTCAGCGTATTAGACTTCTTTTTTTTCTTATATTTTTTTATCCCAATCTATTGTTTTTCTTTCCTTCAAACAAAACCACATAACTCGAATTATAGAGCTCCTCCCCTCAAATAGAGGGATAAACAAGGGAGGATACCAGGACCAAACAGATATATAATCACTAATAGTAAGCTAGACAAAGAGGGGACCACCTACTCTAGCAGCCCGGGGGGGAGGGTGATGGTGTGGTATATGGATTGCAGAAAAGAAACTGGGATGGGGGGAGGACAAATTTGGTGATGGGTGTTCCCCTGATTCAGTGTTAATATGTACCTAAAATACTACTGTGAATGATATGTAAGCCATTACGATCAAAATAAAAATTAAAAAAAAAAGAAAAAAGATAAAACTTTCTTTATATTATTACTACCTTTTTTTTTTTTTTACAATGCAGGTAGGCTTATTGGTCAGAGTGGTTTCGATTTCTAATAAAAAAAAAAGAGATAAAAAATAATATTTGCCTTGCCTTAACATAAAACATTTAAAGGGCAAAGTAAGCATATTCTCTTGGGTTTATAAATGTCAAATATTAAGGGAGTTAAACCGATATCTGATATATATATATATATATATAAAAGTATGAAGACCAATTGCATAGGAAGACAGAATATAGCTTTTTACTATGGAAGCAGATAAAATTTCACAAGCTGTGACATTTTAAATAGGTCTTACCAGATAAAAGAAGTTTGAATGGCAGGAAAGAAGGGTATTTGAGAGGAAGCCCAGAGAAAGGATCTGCAAACTCAGAGATTATATGTCCAGGATGAGAACAGAGATAGTAAGTCAACTTGCAGTGATGAAGCAACTTATATTGCTCTTCCAAGGCCCTTGCCCTTTTAAAAGCAAATTTAAATTTTTGATTTAAATTTTTTTTTGGGGGGGGGTCACACTCATTTGATGCTCAGGTGTTACTCCTGGCTAAGTGCTCAGAAATTGCCCCTGACTTGGGGGGACCATATGGGATGCCGGGGGATCAACTGTGGTCCTTCCTTGGCTAGCGCTTGCAAGGCAGACACCTTACCGCTAGCGCCACCTCTTCAGACCCTGATTTTAAATTTTAAATCAAATTTCTTTTATCTTTAAAACAACAGAAATTTCTTGGACAGCTTTAGATGTCAAAACTTCCAAATAATGTCGATTCTTTGTGGGAGGCTCTGAGAAAGAATTTGTTCCTTGTCTCATCTTATGGTGTCTGCCAGCAATTCTTGGTGTACACTGATTAGTACGTGTTTCACTCCAGACTTTATTTCTGTCTTCACATTCCTGCTCCCCTATCTGTCTGTTTTTTCTTCTGAGTCTTACAAGAAGTGTCATTTGGCATCTTAGATTCCCCCCTCGATCCAATCTTTGGTTATTTTAACATTCTTAATTATATCTGCAAAGAACTTTCCAAAGAATGTCACATTCACAAGTCTGGGAGGACATATCTTTGTCATTAATTTGTCATTAAACCCCATACATGTCTGTGACAACAGCATAAGTAAAATTTACTATAAATAAAAGTCTTTAAGCAAGGCTTAACTATTCCTCTACTTATTATATGGAAAAGACCAGAGAATAGTAGAGAATTTATAGGTAATAAACGCTTGAATTGAACAAATGAATTTGGAGAAGAAAAGATTGATTCAATGTGAATGTTCTGAAGTAAACTACATAGAATGGATTTAAGGTAGGGATGAATGAAAACAATCTTGGAAATGATTTCCATGAGAGGAGGCTTTTGAGATGCTTAGGAGTGTAGTTTTTAGCTATTAGAAATGTGGGTCAAGAATTCAGAAGAGAGCTCATAAAATCCGCAGCTCCCAGTGAACCATATTTGTGAGTTTTCATTTCCAGCTAAAGAATTAGCTTTGTCCAAGAGAGTATGATGTGGTCTGGGTAAAGTCACTCATTTTGGCTCATCCTCTAGAAACACTCCTTGGAATCAGCTGCCACACAGTAAGTCCTTCCACAGAGAGAAGCCAAGTGAGGAAGACCCAGAGGATGAGCTACTAATGTGAAAAGAGACCTTCTGGAGGACAATTGAGAGGCCTCAGCACTGAGACCCCAGATCTCTACAGAAAGCTCTTCTCACAATCTGGCGCAGCCCAGATGCCAGGTGAATGAAGCTGTGTGTTACTCCCACCATGGCCAATTGGAGCAAAAGTGCCACTGGTGAGTCTATAGTCATGATAAGTAAAAATTGTCCAAGCAACTAAGTTGTGTGTGTGTGTGTGTGTGTGTGTGTATTGGGAGCATATCCAAAAGTGCACAGAAGCCATTACTTGAAGTCATGGGTGATTAGGAGGCACTCCCAGTGGTATTCAGAGACCGACCATTTGGTCGGCAGTGCTGGGAGATACCAGGGAATTGGGGACTATATGCTTATGAGGAAGGTGCTTAAATCCATCACAATTTCTCAGGCTCCTAATTTTTGAGATAGTTTCACATCTATTATGGACTAAATGAACCCCTGAAAAATCTCATCTCCACTGTGATTTTGCTTGGAATTAGGGCCTTTGAAAAGTAATGAGAGTATGATTATGTCAAGAGTTAGATTAAGAAAGGGGGTCCTGATCTGATAGGATTAGTGCCATTATAAAAAGGAACACAGAGTTTTTTAATTTTATTTATTAAAATAATTATGATCATCAGAATCCTTTATAGTTGAATTTGAGATATACAATGAGTCAAGGCCTTTGCCACCACCAGTGTCAACCTCCCTCCACCAACAGTCCCACAGTGATTCCTATACCACTACATTTTGGCCCCTGGCCTGCCAGTAAAATAGACTCCTTTAAGTTTAGACTGGTTAAGTTTAGGTCCCTTGATTCTATTATTGTTGACTTTGGCTTGGATATTTAGTTCTGTCCTTATTTATTTTCCTGCCAATGCATCTGAAACCACTCGGTTTCTGGCCCCCAGCCTTTCTTTGATCCTTCTTAGTTTTATAAAAAAAAAATGTAGGAATATGTGGTAAAATAAAGTAATCTCAAGGTTCTTTGAAAAAGGCGGGAGCCCCAATTCAAAGATCAGAGATTTAAAAATCTAATTTTAAAAAACAGGTGTGTGTGTGTGTGTGTGTGTGTGTGTGTGTGTGTGTGTGTGTGTGTGTGTGTGTGTGGCAGGTTTTTTTTCCCCATAGGCACAGCAAAATATGGGGGAAATAGAAAGGAAAAACCTTTGGCCTAAAAACAGGGAGATCTTTCCCATGAAGCATCCTAGCATAAGGGAACACAGAGTTGTTTAATCTATGCTTTATGAAAAAGGGGAGAAGATGGTCATCTACAAGCCAGAGAAAGAATTTTTCGGAGATTTGCACTCTCTAACAGTGAAGAAAAAAATTCTTACTGTTTAAGATGCATTGCCTCTGCTGTTTTGTGATGGCAGCTTACTTAAGTAATACAGCACCCATTGATAGAAAGTTAAAGCAGTTGGAACATAATATATGATTGGGGGTAGAAAATAAGATGGTAGTTGAAATTATAGGAAAATATCGGAAATGAGTAATTAGAACAACTAAGGGAGGCCCAAGGAAATGGAAAAAAAACTTTCAAAAACTTGAAAAACAGTGATTTCTATTCTCTTGAGACTATAATTCAAAACTTTCAAGTAATTATCAGGAAATGGTGCTGTTGAAACATTTTCAGGGATAGTGTATTTCAGGGATAGTGTATTCAGGGATAGTGTATAAACCTAGTAGGAGGATAAAAATGGGCCTTTAGATTTGACAAACAGTAGCTCATTGATGATATTGGTGAATAAAAACTGGAACTAAGAGTTACCAATGACTTTTCAAGCAATACTTTGTCTAAGGTGGTAGAAAAATTTATAAGTTTAATATGGTATCCACTAGTCATGTATGTCTACTGAGCATATAAAATGTAGCTAGTTTGCTCAGAGATCTGAATTTATAATTAATTAAAATTAAAATATAATTATTTTAGTGTAAATGTGATAAGAGCATCAGAAAAACTAAAACCAAGGGAACTGAAGTTCCTTGAGATGAAGTATGAATGTCATATTTTGTTCAAAGGTAATTTTGAGGGAGTTAGCTAAAAATGTAATATTTTAGTGAGGGAGGAGAAAAGGTTATTGAAATAAAATAAATGAGAAAAGGTCATTTGTTTTTATTTTGGGGACACACCCAGTCCTATTCAGGATTACTCTTGGCTCTCCCCTTAAGAATTACTCCTGGAGGACTCAGGGGACCATATGGAATGTAGAACATCAAACCAGGGTCACCTGCAAGCAAGGCAAATACCCCACTTGATAGATTATTGCCCTATCCTCTAGAGAAAAGACAATATTTAAAACCATTTTTATAATAATGACATCAGAATTTGCACATTTATCACAAACAGTATCATCACCTGTTCTTTTGGTCAGTGATAGCAGGAATTAAATCCATTTAATTTTGTAACATGCCTCTGTCCAGGTGGAGAGTAAATTACTTTTATTGCAGTAAAAGAAATAAACTCTAAATACCGAACATAGTTTTACTTATCCTATTCTTTCTACCTGGCATATTTTAACCAATACAGTTATTTTCTAGATTTCTAATCTTTTCCTACATGTTTTTATAGGTGTAACATTTTATGAGTTACCTGAAACATAGGCATTTAATGAGATACTACACAATAGAATAGAAAAATTTCTCTAAAATTTATGTTTGGTAGAGGGAGGTACCTGAATTCAAACTTAAGGCCTCACCATGCAAAACAACTGCTTGACTCTGGGGTCTACATCTTTGACCCCTGCTTATAAAATTTAAGATTGAGTATGATTCTTGTAGTGGTTAATTTTATGTCAATTTGAGTGAGCTACATGATGCCCATATTAAATAGTTTCTGAATGCATCTGTGAAGGTGTTTCTGGGTGAGGTTAATATTTAAATTGGTAAATTCAGTAAAGTAGATTGTCTTTTCCAGTATGGTTGAACATTAGTCATTCCAATAAGAGCTCAAATTAGAAAAAGTAGTGGAGGAAGGGTTGTACCCCTTTCTTGGAAGATCTTATCCTTTGTCCTTGGATTAAAATTTGCTCCTCTTATCATTTACTCCCTTTGTTCTTACTTCTGGACTCAGACTAAATTACACCACAAACCTTCCTGGATTTCTAATTTGCATTTAGCAGATCACAGGACTTCTTATTCTCTGTAATAATGTTAGCCAATTCTTCATTATCTATCTATTCATTCATTTAGCTACCTTTGTTCTATCTACAATATATAGATATTGTCTAACACAATTAAATACCTGCATTAATGATAACATTATTAAATGAATATTCATATATTTTCCATATAAGATATATGAATTTCTACTTCCCTGGAGAACCCTGGCTAATATACCTCTTAGGTATTTTATATGGCATATAATTTACCATTTCTGATAAAGAATTCTGTAGATCAGCAAAAATATCCCAAGCCCAAATATGTCTTTGGCAAAAGACATATTTAAATTAAATCCTAGAACTGTGTTAAAGGCTGGGCAAAGATCACATCTGAGATAAAATCTTCCTTAAGGATGTTTTCTAGGGAAGATTTATTCAATGGAGAAAGCAGAACTCAAATTTAATTTATTATGCCTTCTTTGCCTAATCAACCATCCCTTTCTCTTCTGCAGTGTCCTCTACTTCATAAGCTATTTAAAGATGCTTCTAAAACCTCATACTGAGTTACTTTATTTGGGAGAGGCTGAGAGCAGGACACTTTTATGTGTATAGGAGGCAAACATATTTTTTTCTTTTTTGGGAAATAGCCAGGAGCACTTAGAGGATTACTTCTGGCTCTGGACTCAGAAATCATTCCTGGCAGGCTTGAAGAACCATATGGGATACTGGGGATCAAACCTGGGTCAGCTGTGTGCAAAGCAAACACCTTCCCCACTGTGCTATTGCTCCAGCACAAGAGGCATATATTTTATTAAGAAATTTTTCCTTTCTTTCTTGTCAATTTGTCTATTTCTGTTTAATATTTCTTCCAGTTGTTGAAGAACTCAGAAGGGTACAGCATGATTTCTTTGTATCTTGACAATTCCTATTAAGGGCAATATCTTTGTGGAACTTATAGTTCAGAGACTTATAATGTTTATGGAATTGAAATAATCATTTTATTTAACTCTGCAGCTCTTTTTTTCCTAAAAGAGTAATACGATAATTTAAATATCTTTGAAGTGAATATTTCATTTTGAAAAAATATTTTTTATCTATCTGATGATTCCTATTGGTCATACAATAAAATTTTTATTTAGGAGATGGAGTGACTAACAAATAAGCTTAGGAGACAACCTGTGGGTTTCAGGAAGTTGCATTGCAGGATGTTAGTAAGGAAGGGAAGGAACCAGAGCAGATGAGAAGTTGTACTTGGCAGGTTATTTGGGAAAGAATTTGTGTCTTATCTAGATCTCAAATTCTACATGTATAATTTTTTTTTATTTGCTTTAGAACCACACCTCGTGGTGCTCAGTGTTTACTCTTGGCTCTGAGCTCAGGGATCACTCCTAGAGGGGCTTAAGTGACTATACGGGGTGTTTGGGAATCAAACCTGGCATAGGGCTTCCTGATTTCCTGCTTGAGGCTGTAGAGAAAGACCCCAGCAATCTTAATCCCATTAAGGCTCTTCAGCAAGGTAGGCTGTCCCCATCCACAGGATGGGGCCAGATTCCTGCCCTGGTTTTATAAAGGGTCTTTGCAATTCTCCATACTTGGCCTTATGATTTTCTGCTTGAGGCTGCAGAGGAAGAGCCCAGCAAACTTAATCCCACAAGGCTCTCCAGCAAGGTAGGCTGTCCCCCAACTTTGCTTTGTTGCTGTGCACATGTTCTAGCCAATGAACTCCACCACACTACAAATGAGACAATAGTGAAACAATGCAGGCAACTCCATGCATAGAGAATGAAGATGGCAGCTCAGATGACCCAGAGAGTGCCAATTACCTAATTAGCCTCTCAGATAAGGAATTTAAAGAAGTAGTATGGAGGATCCTCATAGAAATCAAAGACAGCATAGATAGAGCTGAAGAGACCACAAACATAGAAATCAGAAAACTATAATCTGAAATAATAGGTCTGAAAAGCTCAGTAGATGAAATTAAACTTAATGAAAAGCCTCTTCAACAGAGTAAAAGCAACTGAACTGAATCAGTGAACTTGAAGATGAGATACATAACAACTCCATCAACAGAAGAGATTGGAAAAGATCCTTAGAGCAAACGGTCAGACAATGGAAAAAAGCCTCATTGAATGCAAACAGATGAAAATAGAAATCTTTGAGAAACTTGACAGAAAGAACATAAGAATCATTGGAGTGCCAGAGAACCAGGAAGAAAATCTTCAGGAAGAATCCACAGTCAAGGGCATCATTGCAGAGAAATTACCAGAGCTAAATACTGCATGCAACCAATTTTGCATGCCCAAAGAGTACCAGCTAGAAGAGACACAAAGAAAATAATTTATTTTTATTTTTATTTTTATTCTTATTATTACCCCATTCTATTGCTTTTCTTTCCTTCAAACAAAACCACATAACTCAAATTATCAAGCTCCACCTCTCAAATAGAGGGGGAAACAAGGGAGCGTACCAGGACCAACAGATATATGATCACTAATAGTAAGCTAGACAAAGAGGGGACCACCTACTCTAGTATTCCTGGGGGTGATGGTGGGAGATACGGGTGCAGGAAGGGAACAGGGATGGGGGAGGACAAATTTTGTGATGGGTATTCCCCTGATTCAATGTTAATATGTACCTAAAATACTACTGTGAAAGATATGTAAGCCAATATGATCAAAATAAAAATAAAAAAAAGCAATCGAGACTACTTTGAGAAACTCTATGCCATGAAACATGAGAACATGGAAGAAATATATACATCTTGAAAATTTATAATCTTCCATGATTTAACCAGGATAATCTAGTGTGTATAAACAGACCCATTACTACTGAGGAAATTAAAATGGTAAACAAAAGTCCTCCTAACATCAAAGCCCAGGCCCTGATGGATTCAGTAATGAATTCTTTTAAACCTTTTAAGAGGAACTACAACCAATCATTTTCAGGCTCTTTCATGAAATTGGAGAATCACTACCAAATAGTTTTTATGAAGCTAACATCACCTTGATACCAAAACCAGACAGAGATGCTGCTAAAAAAATAAAACCGATATCTATAATGAACACAGATGCACAGATCCTCAACAAAATTCTACCAAATAGGATCCAGTGTCTTAACAAGGTCACTCACCATGACCAAGTAGGTTTCATTCCAAGAAAGCAAGAATGGCTTAACATACTTATATCAATCAACATAATAAACAACATCAACAACAAGAAAAATAAAAATCACATGATCATATCAATAGATGCTGAGAACGTATTAGATAAGGTCCAACAACATTCTTGATAAAAACTCTCATCAAGATGGGAATGGAATGAACTTTTCTCAGTATAGTCAAGGCCACATACCACAAGAAAATGGCAAATATTATTCTCAATGGAGATAAAAGCCTTTCCTTTAAAATTTGGCACAAGACAAGGCAGCCCTCTCTCACCACTCCTATTCAATATAGTGCTGGAAGTTCTTGCCATAGAAATTAGGCAAGATAGGGGCCGGTGAGGTGGCGCTAGAGGTAAGATGTCTGCCTTGCAAGCACTAGCCAAGGAAGGACTGAGGTTCGATTCCTTGGCGTCCCATATGGTCCCCCCAAGCCGGGGGCAATTTCTGAGTACTTAGTCAGGAGTAACCCCTGAGCATTAAACGGGTGTGGCCCAAAAACCAAAAAAAAAAAAAAAAAGAAAAAAGAAAAAAGAAATTAGGCAAGATAAAGATATCAAGGGCATCCAGATAGAGAGGAAGAAGTCAAGCTCTCACAGTTTGCAGATGACATGATACTATATTTAGAAAACACTAAAGACTCTACCTAAAAGCTTCTAGAAACAATAGATTCATATAGCAAAGTGGCAGGCTGCAAAATTCACATGCAAAAATTAATGACTTACTTGTACACCAAAAATGGTGGAGAAAAAAATGACCTTAAAAAACAATCCTGCCAGGCGTGGTGGTGTGCGTCTGTAGTCCCAGCTACTTGGGAGGCCGAGGCCGGAGGATCACTTGAGTCCAGGAGTTCTGGGTTGCTGTGTGCTATGCCGATTGGGTGTCCGCACAAAGTTCGGCAACAATATGGTGACTCCCTGGGAGCGCAGACCACCAGGTTGCCTAAGGAGGGGTGAACCGGCCCAGGTTGGAGCAAGTCAAAGCTCCCATGCTGATCAGTAGTGGGATCATGTCTGTGAATAGCCACTGCACTCCAGCCTGGGCAACATAGCAAGACCCTGTCTCTTAAAAACAAACAAACAAACAACAACAACAAAATCCCATTCACATTAGTGTCACACAAACTCAAATATCTTGTAGTCAACTTAACTAAAGAGGTTAAGAACCTATGCAAAGAGAACTATAAAACCCTACTTCAAGAAATTAAAAAGGACACAAGGAAATAAAGATACATACCCTGCTCATGGATTGGTAGGATTAACATCATTAAAATGGCACTACTTCTCAAAGCATTGTACAAATTTAATGCAATTCCTCTAAGGATACCTGTGACATTCTTCAAAGAAGTGGATTAAATACTTCTGAAATTCATTTGGAATAGTAAACATCCACAAATAGCTAGAGTAACTCTTGAGAAATGGAATATGGGAGGCGTCACTTTCCCCAACTTTAAATTGTATTACAAAGCTATAGTCATCAAAAAAAAAAAAAAAGCTATAGTCATCAAAACAGCATGGTATTAGACCCTCAAATCAGTGTATTCAGAGAATGTTCCCAGACATACAATGAACTTATTTTTGATAAAGGGGCAATAAATGCAAAATGGAGCATAGCCTCTTCAACAAGAGGTGTTGGCACAATTGGCCAGCTACTTGCAAAAAAGCTAACTCAGACCTCCATCTAACACTGTGCACAAATGTCAAATGCAAATGGATATCAGACGAAACAATAAGGTATATAAAACAACACTTAGGTAAAATACTCCATGACATTGAGATTAAAGATTAAGGAGGAAATAGCATTCTCCAAACAAGTGGAAGCAGAGATAAACAGATGGGATTATATTAAGTTGAGAAGCTTCTGCTTTTCAAAGGAAATAGTGCCTAGGATACAAAAGCCACCTTTTGAATGGAAGAAACTATTCACCTAATACCCATCAGCTAAGGTGTTGGCTACCGTGACTTGACAGTAGCGATTTTTGCAAAAGCCTCTCTGCCATTTTCCAGTCCTACATGCTGTTTGCTACAAGGCCTCTGAGCCAGCAGGAAAAATGCAGCCACAAAAAGTAATAAATAACATTGTAGCCCAGAGGAGAGGAACACGGCCTGGTACCAGAAATGAAGTTATACTCCCCTAACCCACATTCTCAAGCTAACAAGGCATTCATTATTGTTTTTGTGCAACATTGTTTTTGCAAAGTTAACTAGCCCCACCATAAATCTGTTAAGAGTTTAGGAATGTGGCTAGGCAGCCCCTACCCAAGGTCACAAGATGTTTCCATGGAAACTGCTAATTAAGCATGATTGACATTGCCTTTTGCCTGCCCCCTTCACGTTCCCTATATAAGAAGGTGCTGAACCACATTAAAGGGCCTTTGAACGGAATTCCTGTCTTGGGTCGTTTCTACTAACCTCTCTCAGATTTTTTCAAGGTGTGACTGTGTGATCTGAGCTCTGCAAAATAAAGGTGCGGTTGTTCGTGAGCCTCTCAACTACTCTCCGCTGGCTGGGGCCCCTCCGGGGGGCTTGCAGGACACCCGCACTAAGGGACTAATATAGAAAATGTAAAAGGTACTGACAGAACTTAACAAGAAAAGAAACCTAATCCCATCAAAAATTGGGAGAAGAAATGAACAGACACTTCCTCAAAGAAGAAATACAAATGGCCAAAAGGCACATGAAAAATGTTCCGCATGATTAATCACAGGGAGATGGAAATCCAAACAATGAGGTACCATCTCATGCCACTGAGGCTGGCATACATCACCAAAAAAAAAAAAAAAAAAAAAAGGAACAAATAGTGCTGGCCGGGATGTAGAGAAATAGGAACTCTCACGCACTGCTGCCATCTAGTACTTTATGGGAAAAATATGGAGATTCCTCAATAAACTGAAAATTGAGCTCCCATATGTTTCAGCTATACCTCTCTTAGGGGTATTCCCTAGGAACACAAAAAATACAATTCAAAAATGCCTTCCTCACACCTATATTCTTTTTTTTTTTTTTTTTTTTTTTTTTTTTTTTTTTTTTTTTTTTTGGTTTTTGGGCCACACCCGGTAACGCTCAGGGGTTACTCCTGGCTATGCGCTCAGAAGTCGCTCCTGGCTTGGGGGACCATATGGGACACCGGGGGATCGAACCGCGGTCCGTCCAAGGCTAGCGCAGGCAAGGCAGGCACCTTACCTCTTGCGCCACCGCCCGGCCCCCTCTTTTTTTTTTTTTTTTTTTTTGACACCTATATTCATTGAAGCACTATTTCCAATAGTCAGACTCTGGACACAACCAAGGTGTCCTTCAACAGATGAATGGTTAAAGAAACTGTGGTACATATACACAATGTAATATTATGTAGCCATCATGAGAGATGAATTCATGAAATTTCCCTATACATGGATGTACATGGAATATATTATGTTGAGTGAAATAATTCAGAGGAAGAGAGAAACAAAGTAGTCTCACTCATCTATGAGTTTTAAGAAATATAAAAGATATTATTGTAATAATGCCTAGAGACAATAGAGATGAGGACTGGAAGGACTGGCTCACAATATGAAGCTCACTACAGAGAGTGGTTGATGCAGTTGGAGAAGTGACTACACTGACATCTATGTGATGGTATTGATGAGTGAGAGAAGTGGAGTGCCTATCTTGTATGCAGGCTGGAGTGGGGGGGAGTGATTGGGGACATTGGTTGTGGGAGTGTTGCACTGGTGAAGGGGGATGTTCTTTTTGTGACTGAAACCCAACTATAATCATATTTGTAATCAGAATGCTTGAATAAAGATAAAGAAAAAAACCTGGATTAGCTATGTGCAAGGCAAGTGCCCAATCTACTGTACTTTTACTTTGGCCCCTCTATATGTACAAATTTTATCTTAGACTAAAATTTAATGGGTAACTACTTTAGTATAAGGGAGTTATATTAACGGGAACTCCATACTGTGCAAATGATGAATAATCAATAAACGTTAATGGACAATAGCAATAATAGTTATGGATATTTCACTTATAGAAAACAAAAAGGAAATTTCACATAGATAAAATGAAAGTCTTTGTTCTTGAAAATCATAAATAGAAAAGTTCTTTTATCTTCCCTAAAAAGAGACAACTTGATCAGTGTTTATAATTTATCAGATGATTAGAACTCAGGGCACATAGAAGGGAGACGAAAGGTGGTTGTTGAGCAGAAAGTTAGCTGTGCTTCAGGGTAGTGCCCGTAAGATTTTTCTGATGACTACAAATACTGAGGAAAAAAAAAAAGAGGAGAGAATCAGAAAATTCTTCAGGGCTAAATAAAGGGTCTATTATTTTCTAAGTGAACCTGTAACTAAGTTCATATTGGGCCACATATTTTTATTTGCTCTACTGTAGCTTATACAGGCACTTCTTTGTCTCCCTTATTCTTTGGCCAGAGGATGACATGCCTGAATCCTACCAATGTGCTTCAGTACTATCAAGTTTCTAGTGGTCTCTGCTCATGGTAGGAGGGAGAGAAGAGAGTGAATCTGCTTCCATAGTGCTTCTTCACTGTCTCCATTCTTTGGAATTTGTCCCTTAGTAAATTGCCTTGCAATTACCCTGAGTGTATTGTTTCATGTTGGGACTATAACTCATATACATACCACTCCATAAGAATAAGGAGGAGATAGCAATCAGGGCTAGATCTATACACATCTTGTGCGATGCTCTAGCACAGCCTTCTGGACTGATTTAAGCATGCTGTCTGTGATCTGGACTTGCTTCCTTAACCATTGACTCCTTCTAGAACCTCATAAACTACAGACAATTAGAAACTAAACTAGAATTGCACAATTTCCCACTGTTCTGAGTATTCTTCTCTAGGTCAAATGAGATAAAGGTATATTAAAGGAGATAGATATGGCTACTACTACCATTTTTATCAGTGCTGTAGACAATGAAAATCCTTATTCAAAAATCAAAGGTTTGTCTTGGTTCTGCTTTCAGGTTTGTTTCAGGACTAGAAACACATTAAAGGCTCAATAACTGCTTATATTATAAATGTAAGGAAGATGGAATTAAAGTAGTTTATTAATCAAATCATCAGTTCCAGGCAATGCAATCTATCATGCCCATCCTTGAGGATTGCTCAGTGCTTTTCTTGCCTCTATGCACCACACTGCTGAATTCTGATTGGTTGTGGGCTGGCAAATGTTTCCTTTATTTTTCTTCATTTACAATAAATGATATCTTTCATTATCATTCAGGTTGCAGTGATATTTTATCTTTTTTCATAAGTAAATAACACCCATTTGCATATATACATATATACAATAATTTAATTATTAATTTTTTTAAAATTCTGTGGTTATAATGCTATTAGTTATCATAACTAATGCAACTACTTATTTTATTGAGATACTCTAAAATTATGTAAAATTATCACTACAATCAATTTTAGAACATTTTCATTATCAGAAACAAAATAACACATCTGAATCCATCCGTAGTCATCTCCCTTTCTCTCCATTTATTCTCTTCCCATCCCCCATTGTCTCCTAGCAACAACTAATCTACTTTCTGCCTATCTGAGCTTGCTTCTTCTGGACATTTTATATAAATGAAATTACATAGTGTTTTTTTTTTTCACCTTGTGAATGGCTTTCTTCACTTGCATCATATTTTCCAAGTTGGAGCAGATATTTTTTTCAAAACAATTTTGTTTTAATCTTTAGTGAAAACAAAATAGTAGCAGAAAGAAATAAATTACTGAAGTAAGAAAGTTATAATTAAGTACTAAAATCGGAAATATTACAAAAAAGAATAACACATTTTCCACGAGTAGCAAAAATCTCAAATAATTTTGAATAATTGATTTATTTTGATATAGAAATTACCTTTATCTTTTATATATATTTTATTTAAACACCTTGATTATATACATGATTGTGTTTGGGTTTCAGTCATGTAAAGAAGACCACCCGGGGCCGGGTAGGTGGCGCTGGAGGTAAGGTGTCTGCCTTGCAAGCACTAGCCAAGGAAGGACCGAGGTTCGATCCCCCGGCGTCCCATATGGTCCCCCCAAGCCAGGGGCGATTTCTGAGCACATAGCCAGGAGTAACCCCTGAGCGTCAAACGGGTGTGGCCCCAAAACAAACAAACAAAAAACAAACAAACAAAAAAAAAGAAGACCACACATCACTAGTGCAAGAGGAGCAGATATTATTACATGAGTTTTGATTCTTTCTTTTTATTATAGGAAAATAATATTCCATTGCATGAAATATAACATTTTATCCACTTACTGGTGGCTTAACTAAATACTAACACTGTTTGAGAACTAAGTGATTTGGGCAAAAGGCTCCTGATTTATAAGCATCTGATGTCTTCCATAGTGCAAATATTTTCATGATGGCTACTGCAAGCTACATGATGACACTGAATATGGAACTGGAAAGAGATGCTAACAGAAGCTTTCCGAGCTCTTGTCAGGCAGCATTAGTCTTGTCATTGTGATCTGAGCGAGGATCATGCTATTACTGAGGGATCACCCAAGTTACTAAAGCTATGGTCACACCCATTGAGGTTTTCACATACTATTATTTTAGGAGAATAATAATGATACTATAAAAGCAATGTAAAAGGTAGCAATTATTGAACACTTCTCACATTCTGGGCACTGTGCTAAGCATTTTTCTTTAATTCTTGACCATTCACCTCTTAGCGACCAGCAGCTCCAAACTCCAATATTCTATGCTTGGTTGACAGTTCTTGACTGCTCTTCCTGTTGTTTCATAAATACTACAAACATTTTATAACTTATGATTGATCTCAGCACTCACTTCCCTCTGGTCTACACTTTCCTCAGGTTGCAACTAGCTTTTTCTCCTGTTTTCAATAGATCTCTGCTCAGGTGGCTCCACTTCAGAAAGGTCTTTTGAACATTACACTTATTTATCTAACTCTTGATTAAGTTTTATTTTTCTTTATAGCACTTATCTATCACAGGCACTCTTATGTTTAATTTTTTTTCATTAGGTTATTGGCTGTGTTCCCATTATAGCCATGCCTCTATGAAGGCAGTCTTTGATTTTATTTTGTTGGGACTATGCTGCAGTCACAGCGCCAAGGTCATGCCCAAAACATGTTGACTATGCTGGGAAGTTTGCATCATTTAAATAAATGCCTTTCTTCTTCTTCAATTTGTGCCTCACTCTGGCGCCAAAAGAAATTCATGACACTCCAGCTTGGACAACAAATATGTGCCTTGGATAATTCATTCAACAACTGCTCAGAGTTTTCCCATTTATTTATTTATTTATTTTTATTTTTATTATTTTTATTTTTGGTTTTTGGGTCACACCCGGCAGTGCTCAGGGGTTTCTCCTGGCTCTGTGCTCAGAAATCACTCCTGGTAGGCTCAGGGGACCAGATGGGATGCCGGTATTTGAACCGCCAACCTTCTGGATGAAAGGCAAATGCCTTACCTCCATGCTATCTCTCTGGCCCCAGAGTTTTCCCATTTTATATTTATTTGTTTGTTTTGAGGCCACACTTCGTGATGATCAGTGGTTACTTCTGGCTCTGCACTCACAAATTACTCCTGGTGGGATCGGAGTACCATACGGGATGCTAGAGATTGAACCTAGGTCTGCTGCATGCAACAAAACATCCTATTGCTGTGCTATCCCTCTTTTCCAGTTTTTCCATTTTAAAATGGAATCAGAGGATCAGAGCAATAACACAGCTGGTAGAGCATTTGCCTTGCACATGTCCAACCTGGGACCAATCCGAGTTCAATCCTCGGCATCCCATATGGTCCCCCAAGCCTGCCAGGAATGATTTCTGAGCACAGAGCGAGGAGTAACCCCTGAGCACCAAAAACAAAAAAACAAACAAAAAGTAATCATAAGTGTCTCTCCTTCATAATTTCTCTGTGGACTAAGTTACTGTTAATTTAAAATGATCAACACATAACAAATACTCAAAATTTTAATTTTTTTAGTTTGCTTTTGTTCTGGAGGTCACACCTGGCAGTATTCAGGGGTTACTTTGCCCTCAGGAATTACTCCTGGTAGCCTTGGAGGAAACGTACTGGATGTCTTAGATTCAACCTGGGTCTGCCTTGTACCTTACCCAGTTTGCTATCACCCTGGCCTCCAAATTTTAAATCCTTAATTTAACTTTAGGCATAATGGATGACAATACAATGAAGGTTTTCTGCATAAATTATTTAAGTACGACCCCTCCCCCAAAGTGTTTGCTTTACTCTCCTATTGTCCCTTCCCCATCAAACTTCCTACAGAACAGTTTTTAGTTTCTGTTGTCTTTGGTCATTTACTATTCCCCTACTATATGTCTATCTACCAAATGAGATAGATTTCTTCGTGTCTGTCCTCCTTCTGACCTACTCCACTCAGCATGGTACTCTCCAAGTAGCAGCAAACTGCATTGTTTAATCTTTTTAAAGTAGTATTTCACATGATAAATACCCACATCCAGATGCACACCCACATCACACACCATAGTTTCTTTATCCAGTATTCTGTTGTTGTTGTTGGACATGTGGGTTGTTTGTATATTTTAGATATTGTGAATATTGCTGAAATAAGCATAGGATTCGAGATGTAGTTTCTCTAAATTAAGTTTTGGGGCTTTTGGTGTAGATTCTCAATAGTGGGATAACGGGGTTGTGTGGAAGCTCGATTTTTTTGAGAATGTCTACATTGTTTTTCAAAATTGAACCAGTCAACATTTCAACTAGCTGTCAATGAGGGCCTCTTCTCCCTCACATCTGCACTAACACTGGTGGTTTCTGTTTGTTGTTATGTGTGCCACTCTCACTGGTGTGATATGATATCCCATTGCTGTTTTGATTTCTATTTCCTGACAGTGATACAGAATATTTTTTCATATACCTGTGCTCAATACATCTTGGCTACTTAGCTCAGAGGCCATCTTCCAGGCCTTGTTCTTTAAGATTATGTGTCTGTCTGCCTAGTGGGGAGACCTATCAAAGCCAGTACAGACTCTTTCTGAAGCTCTTTTCTACTTGCTCCTCACTGGCATTTGGCAAGAGCTTTTCTAAAATTTGACCTTCTCTCTTTGATTTATTTTGCTTGAGGTGACAACTGTGCCAGGGAACTGGATGCTTCTCTCTCAGCTTTTGTTGCACACAAAAGAAGATACCCTTGGGCTTCAAGGAAGTGTTATCAGCCTGTTTCTCTGTCTGAGCAAATCACCTGAACTTAACTACTTGGTTTGAAAAAGGCCCAAGGGAAGCCTGATGTTATTTTAAGCTTAACTCAGAGACTATCCAGATTTAGAGCATCATTAGGAAGGAGAAAGAAAAGTCTTCCGTAGAGGAGAAATCTTTACCTGGGATATTGAGAGAGAAGGTAGGTAGCTCCAGTTGGTCAGGCCAAATGGAGAAAGAAGGAGGAGAATGACTACTTGCTCTTATATAGAAATCAGTCCTTCATCAGGACCGTCTAGGAGGAAAGCCCTCAAGTCCACTTTGCAGTACCTTGTCCCTGTTGGGTAGGGTCTAAGGCAAGCCACTGTTATTCCCCATCTTCCCCTTTTTATGCATATAGTTCAAATCCCTGAATTGCTCAGGTGCGAGAAACTCGTGCCAATTTGGGACAAGTTAACAGGCTCCATATCACTGTTTACAGATTGCACACATGAAATAAAGAATGGGAGCTGGCAGTCCCAGGAATCCGGGGGAGCTTGCCACATCCCAGAAGAATCACCCCGCCTGTCTCTGAGTATCTTGCTTTGCAAAACTCCGCTCCGGATCCCTGGAAAATATCGCACTTGGCACTTGACTTCCCACTGGGCTTCCTTGAAATGCCAAATAAGGGCGGGTTGGGGGGGGGGGAACCTTAGGAAAGAAGGAAGTAAGGAGGGAAAGGAAGTAGGTGCGCTTCTTGAATCCAATTTGGAGTCAGGCTGATTTCCAGATTCTGGGCAGTCTGGAAGATTTGCTGGAAGAGCCCGGCATCCTGGGCGGGGTACAGGGGCTGGTCCCTCCTCCCGCCCCCTCGGGCCTGTCCTCCCGCAGGGGCGTGTCCTGCCCTGCCTCCCTTCTCCGTGGTCCAGGCGTCGCTGACAGCAACAGCGGTGGCTGCAGAGCCGGAGCCGGAGCCCCACTCACCGCTTTTCCGGAGCAGGAGTCGCGTCCTCTCGGCTGGAGGGGGCCACCTGTCCGGGAGCAGAAGTAGCAGGACAGGGTGGGGAGACTTGTGCCGGCCACTATCTGAGCCCGAATCCTGGGACACCTGCTAGCGAGAAGTGCCCCTTGCTCTAGCAGCACCGAGTTGGGAACCCGGGCGGGCAGAAGCATGTGCGGGAGCAGGTAGAAGATTTGTGGGGCAGCCCAGAGAGCTTTCCAAGTGTCAATCAGGCAAGATAACGGTTTCTGGGACCATGGCTACCTCCCGCTTGGACTTCGGGGAGGTGGAAACTTTCCTGGATAGGCACCCCGATTTGCTGGAAGATTACTTGCTGCGGAAGGGGAAGCAGGAGATGGTGGAGAAGTGGCTGCAGAGGCACAGTCCGGATCAGGGCGCTAGAAACCCCAGGCCCGCATTGGCTGCCACCAGCAGCTTGGCCCAGGGCGCTGTCAGTGGACCCCCTGGCTCTGCCAATAGCCAGCCCGCGCTCGGTGGCCGGGACTGCGTTGCGGGGGTCCCCACGAGTCCCAACTGGGCCGGGGGCAGCCGGGACACTGAGAACATGCAGCGGAGGGCTTCTCAGAAAGAGCTCAGGAAGAGTTTTGCTCGCTCCAAGGCCATCCACGCCAACAGGACCTACGACGAGCAGGTGACCTCGCGGGCGCAGGAGCCCCTGAGCAGTGTCCGTCGGAGGGCGCTGCTCCGGAAAGCCAGCTCCTTGCCCCCCACAACAGCCCACATTCTCAGTGCCCTGCTGGAATCGAGGGTCAACCTGCCTCAGTACCCCCCGACGGCCATGGACTACAAGTGCCACCTGAAAAAGCACAACGAGCGTCAGTTCTTCCTGGAGCTGGTCAAGGATATCTCCAATGACCTTGACCTGACCAGCCTGAGCTACAAGATCCTCATCTTTGTCTGCCTCATGGTAGATGCTGACCGCTGCTCTCTCTTCCTGGTGGAGGGGGCAGCTGCTGGCAAGAAGAGCTTGGTTTCCAAGTTCTTCGACGTGCACGCGGGAACCCCCTTGCTGCCCTGCAGTAGCACAGAGAACTCAAACGAGGTGCAGGTCCCCTGGGGCAAAGGCATCATTGGCTATGTTGGGGAGCACGGAGAGACGGTCAACATTCCTGATGCCTACCAGGTAGGACTTTGCACTGTCCCCCTTCAAAACCCCCTCTTTGACTTTGAGAGCCAACGCTGCTGATACACTGTGGCACCCACAACAGCATTAATTTAGACTCTTTGCAATAGATCTTGCTATGGAAATTCCCTCTGAATTTAGGCGAGTTCGAATGTTTTTTCTACCACCCTAGTGTTGACATACTGGTCTATACTTTACATGCAGGGCCTGGTGGAAAGTTTATGTAGCACAGGGGTTACCAGTTGCACCCAAGAATAATGCTAATGTGTTTCTTTATCAAAATACATTGGTGCCTGAGAATATCAGCATATGGATAAGGTGTTGAGGGTGTCTACTCCAGAATTCCATAGTTAGTTGGTGAAAATGGCAGTGGGTCTCTGATATTTTGGGGGGAGAGGAATTAATATTTCATTAATATTTAAGTGAGAAAGGGAAAGATGGCCTAACTTCTCTCTCCCGTTCTAGCTGAGAGCTATGTAAATGACAGAGCAGGGAAGAAGAAATTCTTTAGGGGAAGGAAAAGTCTTTGACCCATAGGTCCCTTTAAAACAACTTTAACTGAGTTTATTTACTTTTTATGATTGTTGTGAGCTGTTAAAGGAATTATTTACTTTAGACCACAACATGCCATTGTTTGAATTAACTCCCCCCCCCCAATTCACAATACAGACCAGGCAAAGGGCCTGGGTTGAGGTGTATGTGGGGTGCATTTACTGTACCTCCTCTTTCTGAATTAACTTTTAATAAAACTGAGCTAGTGGACTTTTACTCAAGTGATAATTTTCTAGTAACCCAAAGCAAACCACAAGGTAAGAGTTAGTTTCAAACTGAAAATGGAACCCCAATATACTGTCAGCTAGTATTTTCAAGCTTTTAATTAGCACAATTAGTGATTTGAACTGATATTACATGCTGAATCTGTTCTAATCCCTTTTCATTTTTTCAATATATATTCACCAGAAGAGCTGAAATTGAATGTTACTTTCCCATTCTTAAGAGACTTCTTCAGGGTTCATAAAAATGGAAAGTTTTGTTTCATAGTTATGAATCTTTAGTAGTTATTTAAAGAACTCTTCTAGGTGTCTAAAAAACTGGAGGTTTCACCAGTTTGGTTTGCTGTTCGTCACAATAGTACAAGTGGTGAGAAGATCACCAAAAAGTTTTTTTATTTCATCTGAGAGTTGATAATTTTACACAGAAAATTGAGGAGATTGTACCACAATCAAGTTTTTTTTTATTTTTATGATATGTTTATCAGCATAACACTTTTTTCTGCCTAACAACTTTTTGTTACTGATTATGTGCATTATTTAGTATAACTTCTTGAAGACTGATAGATTTAGTTCAAGTAGTCATTGAGTCACCATAAACATGTGTCTATTTCTCTAAAGAGCTATGGGAAGGAATATAAGTATTTAATAAATGATAGGCTAAAGATTCATTAAGTGGGAATAGCCACAACATCCTCCCTCCATTATTTTTACACCCTTTTTTGGTGTTTGAGATAAAAACGTTTAATAATACTTATCACAATCTGAAATGAAGTCTTTTCTCTTTCTTGTTTTATTTTTTCTTATTTTTTCAGTTGATTTTTTCTCAATTCTATAACATTTTTCCATTTCTTTATTTACTGTTTTGTAGATCATACTGAGGGTGTTCAGGACTTATTCCTGGCTCAGTGCTCAGGGATCACTCTTGGAGTACTCAGGGAACCATATGAGGTGCCAGGAGTCAAACTGGACAACATGCAAGGCAAACACCTTGACTCCTGGATTATCTTTTAGAACATATAAATTTAATTTCTTACTTCACCCCTTTCACTCCTAACTTTTATTTAGTAAAGTTTATTTACTGTCTTGTCTTCAAGAAGATAATTCCCAACTTCCTCAGCTGTTAACTTGCATTCTTTCTGCCTAGAATTGTATCAATAGATGTTCCCATACGTAATAAAAAATAAAAGCAAAGTTTGACAGAAAATGTTTCTTCTGGGTCCCACTCTTACTCTGACTCAAAGACTTATTAATAAGCTGTACTGGGAAAGGAGTTTCTTCCTTTATCTCTCCTTAGCTGGTAATGGTGTGGTAACATTTGAAAAGGTGTGAAATCATACTCCTAAAACATTTTTAGCCTTGTAAATCAATATTGCTTTAAAAAAAAAAAGGCAAGAAAAGAAAATAAAGTAAAAGGAAAAATTGGATTTGTGCAGAGGGCAGGAAGAGGAAGGTTATTATATGTGTTGAGTCTTTAAGATGTTGGTACACTCATTGGTTTAATTAGTAAGAAAGTTTTCCTTTTCATTGGCTTCAACTACATATTTTTCTATTTTTAATGTAATGTTTGATCTTCATTTTCTTTATGCTACACTTCTTCAATAAGATATGTTTTATTAAAATACCTCACAGTCACCATTATTGCAAATTTAGGAGAATTCCTTAACTCAAATCTTAATTGCCTTATCTGCAAAATGGGAATAATAGCAATGACTTTTGTTATGAAAAGAAAATGAGATTTTGCATTAGAGTTCCTAAATAGTACCTCACACACTGCAGTTCTTCAGGTAATTGTAAGGATAATGATGAGACTAACCATATTCTTTCTCTTTCGATCTAATTTTGAGTTTTTTTTTTTCCCTCATCTTTCATTTGTAAGTGTGGCATGTTTTGGCTCATCTAATCTTTTTTGACCTTCAAGGGAAAGACACATCTACCCTTCCAACTTCCTCAAGATACTCCTGAATGGGAGAATATTTGACCTGAGCCCATCCTTTCAAAGGTTATCTATGCACTTTGTTACTCTGAAGAAGTCATAAAATATATACTTTTTATAGGCTTATATTAATGCTATATTCTTTACTGGTTCTGGCATTTTCTCCCATTCTTCTATTTCTTTTCCCTTTTCATTTTGGAGGGGCCTTCTAAGCAGTGATCTAGAGGCTTATGGATTTCTCCAGTGATTCTTGTCAACCAAACCTGTGGCACAATGACATCTAGCAGTACTCAGGGAACTCCGGGGCTACACTGGGTAATGCATGGGGCCTCATTTAGTACTGAAAAGTGACCCAGGGTTTATGTCATTCAAAAAAGGTTCTGTAATCTCTTGCACTCTATTAATCTCTCCATTTCTTGCTGCTATAGATTTCTATTAATTAAACAGCTTTCTAAATGCATACTCTTTTATCATGATGTTGTAATTTCAGTCACTCTTGTAAGCACTTTGAAGATTCAAGAAAAAAAATTTTTTTTGATTTTTGGGTCACACCCGGCAGTGCTCAGGGGTTACTTCTGGCTCTACAAACAGAAATCGCCCCCGGCAGGCTCGGGGGACCATATGGGATGTCGGGATTTGAACCACCATTCTTTTGCATGCAAGGCAAACACCTTACCTCCATGCTATCTCTTCAGCCCCCCACCCCCACCAGCAAAATTTTTGGGCCACAACTGGCAGTGCTTATGGTTTACTCCTAGCTCATGAATGACTCCTGGCAGGGTTAAGGGGACTAAATTCAGGTCAAGCCCATAGAAGACCAAGACCTTCTCTGTGATCTGAGATAGGATCTCCTTCTCAATTCTTTAAACTGCTTATTGTTCAGAATCAACAAATGTATTTTTTAAGGAGATGAAATTCCTATCACATGGAAACTTGAAAATTTAAGCATTTGATAATTAGGTTTGTTATTCTCTTGGACCTTCAGAATAAGAGGGAGAAAAATACATTGAAAACACTTATGAAATGATAATAAGCATGGCATGCTAGAAACAAGGGCAGAATTAAATGAAATAATAAAGTTGAGTAAAAATTTTAGTAGCAATAAAAATTACTTCAATTTATTTCATTATCAGTCCTAAAAAGCAGACATGAAATTAGAAACGCCATACAAAATTGAAAGTGGAAAAGATCATTTTACATATCTAATATAGATCATAGTGACTGTAATTTACCTTTCCCCCTGACAGTTATAAGTTATTAAACAGCCCACTTTAATATAGTAATGAAAAAATTGCCCTCAAGAGGATGAAAACAAGAGCACTCAAGTAACAGGTGTTCTCTTTGAGATTATTTTAGGCATTCAGAATATAGCACTTTAAACATGAATAAAAAGTGTGAGGTGATATTTTTGGTAGTGTTGATAATGATGATACAGGTGTTTGATGGGCTTTGAGTCTGAGCAACAGCCAGGATGCTTTGTTTGGTGAACTGAGAGGCCTGGGATGACGCAGAGTGTTACAGGTGTGCCAGCTTTGCAGAAAATGTGTCTATTTACCCAACAGGTTCATTTATTCATTATCTCCAATAAACACACTTGTGTAATCATCTTATTTTAGACCTGGTCTAGGGTCTTCTATATCTGCTTTAATGAGGGGCTATGTTTCTTGTCCTCCAAGTGCTTACAATGAAAAGATATACTAAACAAACAGCACCAAGCTGTCCTTCATAAATTATTTTATTGGAACTATATTGGTCCTAGAGGAGAATAAATCAGCTCATTAGGGAAGACTTTATGAAGAAGGTACCACTCAAGTGGGAAAATGCTCCATAAAGTTCACTAGTAGAGATGGTTGTGAGCAAGCACAAACTCTGTATAAGGAACAGGGTGTAGTTTAATTTGACCAAAGTATTATATATTATGGGATGAATTATAAAATTAATGTGAGGACAAAAGAAGAAAAAACATTGAGCCCTGGGCTACATAATTTAAACATCACCAACAGTACTCTTAAATATTTTAGCAAATCAATCAGGGAAACCTGGTGGTAGTGGCAGAAGAGTACATAAAGCTGTGACAAGAGTTAGCTGTCAATGCTGATGGCTGGTGGTACCATGATATACAGTTGCTCAGAAGTAGGAATGAACAGCTGGGACAGGTGAGAGAAGCCTTCAGGTGAATTGTTGAGGAGAATCAGAAGTCACAGATGACTCAAAGTCTTACCCTATAGAATATGGAGGGGAGAACAGAAAGAAGCTGGAGAGGTCAAGAGTCTAAGTAGAGATCATTATTTCACCTACAAACTGATAAGAATCCGCCTGCAGAAGTTTCTTCTCAAGGATTTACCACCTACAGCAGATGTATGACGCCAGAGGGTCAGCAACCACACAACTGGTATAAAGGGTTGAAAAAATGGGAATGCATGCTTTTTTCCTGTATATGTTTTGGCTAAAAATGTGCTACACAATTTTTCTCTTGTATATGTCTAGTCTCTGATAGATTTGGTTTTTCTGTCTATCATTTCACTTAAAAGCCATGGTTTCCAAGGTCCTTTATATGGGAAATGAAGAGTTAGTGTACGTGGATTGGAGCTGAGGAGAAGCCTTCTCCAGTCATCTTAAAATTTACCTCCATTGCTGCCAACTCTGTTGGGAAAGTCCACAGCCCCCTGTGCCTGCTCCTACCCCTGCCCCTCCACAGATCTGTTCCCATGTGGGAGCACAGGGCTATGGCAGGTGGCAGATGCGAGCTTCTCCCACGATTGACTAAAGTTTTTTGTGATTCCCTCTCAGAGCAAGAATGAGAAGGGAAATCTGACAGAGCCTAGCACAACAGGAAGCAGAAATGAGTAGTCCAGAACCTGACCTGGCCTTGTAGTAGGAAGGGAATTTTTTGAACTTAGGTTCCAAGTTCTGGAGTCCTACTCCTCTGTTCATTTAACTTTACTTGTGAGCCATCTAATTCCAAGACAAAATTATTAGACATTTCACACAACACAAAGCCTCAGACAATGAGCTGTATGCAATTTTGGTTAGAGGTCTGTGACTCAAAGTCTTATCCTCCAGAATATGGAGATGAGAGAACAAAAAGCCTGAGCTGAGTCTGAGTCAAATAAAGTCTTCTATGGTATTGTATGCTTCAAAATTGCAGGAACCAAGTAATAGAAGAGCTGGGCTTATTGACAAGAACACAATTTAAGTTGAGAAGCATGTCTTAACTGGCAGAGGGTGTAGAGCAAATTTCAAAAGAGGAAGTGGAGGTCTGGGTAGAGATAGGGTGATATAACAGTAAACACACATTTTAGGGAGATGATGCTTATTTGCAAGGTGGAAAGGTAGCAAGAGCAGTAGAGAAATGAGTAAGAAGATACTGCATACACAGAAAAATGTCACAAAATGTATATTTAGCCTAATAATGAGAGGTGACTGACTAAAGGCCTGGAAGGGACCTATACCTGTACCTATATCTCCACTGACCAATATTGTCTAAGCAAAGTCCCTTATCAGACTATCTTGGTCCAAACAAAGCTCAAAGAATTTAATGAGGTAGATTCTCCACAGAAGGATTGTCACATTCTTCAAATGATAAGCCTCGGGCGAGTCTGGTTTTTGCTTTCTTAACCTACCCAAATAAAAAGTTGTGTGCTTATTAAGGAGTGGGGAGCAAAGGAGTTGGTAGAATTTTTTTAATATCTGATTACAGTGAAGTGGTTCAATTTTTTTCCAGCCTAGTGTCTAGTGCTTTCTTCAGCATGGCCTCAGCTTCATTCTAATTAAATTACATGATGTTTTCAGTGCCTGGATAGTGCTTTTCTATTTCTGTGCTTTTCAGCCTGCCTGCCATGACTACTCTTTCTTCATCTTGGCTCATTCAGGTCTTGCTCTGTTTCTCAGGATCTAATAAAGGAGAACTGCTTGCTCACTCTTAAGAGAATAGATAACCAAAACAAAACAAAACAAAAAACAAAACCTATATACAAAGTTGCTTTTAGGAAACTGAAGGATAGGTTAGTGGGCTGGAGTGAGCGTACTTTGCATGCAGAGAGCTCGTATCCTATCCCCAGAACTGCAGAGTCCCCCTGAGCACCACGAATCTGACTCAAAACAAAACAAAATAAAACATAACTAAAAAAGATATCCAACCCATTCCAAAGTTATATTTCGGAAGACATGTACTATTTGAATAGCTATTATTGTGTATTTGTAAATAATTATATAAATAATGAATATTTTATTTTAATTGAATTAGTTTATTTTGATTTTTGAATAATCAATCACTAAAATAATATATTTATAAGTGTCTAGGCTGCAGACTTATTAGTTTCATCTATCAAAAAATGTGAACTTGATAGATATAGGTCATATTATATTTGCCTTGCACCTGGGCTACCTGCGTTTAATCCCTGGCACCCCAGATGGTCTCCCAAGTTCTGCAAGGAGTGATCCCTGAGAGTCAGGAGTATGCCCTGAGTACAACCATGAGTTCCCTGAAAACGAGAAAACAAAAATTCAGTGATTAACATAATTTATTCCCTAATGAATCAATGTTGCTAGAAATGGCCTACAAAATGAGTATCTGAGATTTGCTTAAATGACAGAAACTGATCCCACTTCAACACTAGTAATATAGGCATTTTACAACATCTTTTTCAGCCTAGCACATAGTGTTCAAAATTCCCCCAAACCACAAATTTGTTCACTAGTCCAGAACCAGATTGATTTTGAGTTTAAAGTAAGAAACATTGCTGTTTCAACTCCTCTTCTTGACAGGATCACGATAAACATGGTGACAAATTGCTTTTGCTGTTTTGTACATAATAATAGATTACAGAAAATTACAGTTTCTGTGAAACCAAGGGGAGGTAAGTTAAGGTTAACTTAATTTTCAACCAGTTTATAAGCTAAATGTTTACTAATCTGACAAATTTGTTTGGATTCTAATGTTTGGGTCACCTACTTATTTAACCAACTGGCATAAGTTGGAAGTTAGTGTTTCATATTTAATATAGTGTTGAAGAGATAAAGTTTTCCTTTAAAATAGCTTTGTTTGTTTTATACAAAACTCAACAAGATCCTTGAGGCTCACTGCTTGCTACTTAAACCACATTTTTTTTTAGGGGTGGTGTTTTGTAATCTATTTAAATACCACTTTTGCAAAGTGGTATATGAGTCATAAAAGAAGCAGTGAGGTCATAAAATTGTGGGTTAGGGCTCTAGTATTTTGGGAAAACTTGGACTTATGGTCATTCAGGCTAAATTTATTTATTTGGATAGCTTTAGGTTTAAAATAGTTAGGATTTCCTGGCAGTAAAAAAAATGTGTACTTTTTGGTTATGCTGTGTTTCTAATTTTTTGTGTGTTTCTTATTAATTGAAACAGTTGAACAGTAGTTTCACACATTAACAATAAATGGTTTACTATTATACATTATAGCTTTTAATTATGAGAGTTTAGTACAAGAAATCTCTTTTACTTGAATTAACAAATGGATAACCTATGAAATACAGTTGCAAGTAGGAAAGGTGACACCCACAAGAAGAAGTAGAGTTTCCAGGGTGGGTTATGTGAAGGAGCAAGAAGAGAGGCAGCAGCCTTGAAAAGAGGGTCAACTAGCTTTTTCTCTAAGCACTCCAGTACATGAGGAAATCCCTGAGGGACTTTAGAATCTTTGAGTGGCTGCTCAGAGCACCTGTAAGGTGCAGATGTCAGCTCTCACCTGTCCCATGAGGTGATTGTCAAACTGCACCCCTAGATTTCACTTGTTCTGCCTGGTGTGGAAAAGCCCTGCCAACCCAGTTTCTTGAGGAGCCATGGATTCAGGCTAGGGTGAACAATTGCTTCTTGCAGAAAAGAAAATTCAGTCCTAAATCTTACCCAGACATTTCAAGTCCTTTGCCTTTTCTCAGAGAAAAGAATTTCAGTGGTGGTAAACAAATAGTCAAGTATGATAAGTTTGTTTGGGAAATGAGGGGAGGAAAAAGAAAGGGGCATGTGCTCAAGAGAGAACATGAACTTCTCCAGAGTGGAAAAAGCCAAGTACATATCTCAAGGAGGTCTGCAGTGAATTCCCAAAATAGAGAAAACATGCCATAAGTTCACATCATGGCCAAAGAGGTGGGCAACTTCCCTAGAATAGAAATGCAACCTAAAGTAAGTACAAATCTCAGGAGAGATGCAGACAACTGCACCTTTCTTTAAGCTAGTTTAAATACACTTTCCCTAAACTACCCCTCAAAGTCTGTTGCTAGGGTGAGAGCTCGGAACTGTTGATGGTCTTTGACATTTTTAATGTGGCTTTTGTTCCAGCTGTAGCATCTCTTCCTCCAGGAGATCCAGTCATGTTTTGTATCTAGAATTCTGGGCTTTATTTTTGTTGTTTGTGGAGGGTTTTTGGGTGTGTGTGTGTCAATACTCAACAATGCTTAGGGGTTATTCCTGGCTCTACATTCAGAAATTACTCCTAGAAGGGCTCAGGAGAGCATATGGGTTGCCAGGAATAGAACCAGAGAAGATTGCTTACAAGGCAAGTTGCCCTACACTCTGTACTATCATTCCAGCCCCAAGGGCCTGGACTTCAGCATCTGAAAGGCTTTCTGGGTTCTTTAGATGATGCCTGTGTCTCAAAGGCCTTTAAACCTTTTGTTGAGGTTCCAGATAATATTTTTCTCAGCATATATTACTAGGGCCACTGTATTTCTGCTAACAACATTAAATCTGTCGCAGAAGAGAAATTAAAGCTTCACTATAAAGTAATTCTATTCATGAAGCATAGTGTATCAAACATTAACTCATTAGCATACTTTTCATATTCTCATTAATACCCAGAAAAGAAATTGGCACCTCCATTTTAAAAAAGGGGAAGCTAAATCTTGTAGGTCTTAAGTAACTGACTTTATGGCTCAGTAGGCAAGTGAGGGAGGTCGAATTCGAACATGTCTTTTGTCTGCAGCACTTTCATTTCCAACCATACCCAGGGTGGCTTCTTTAGCTATAGCTATAGTAAGTGAATCCACTTCTCTCTGCCTGTAGCCTACAACCTCTGCTGCCTCAGAGCCTAACCTGTCTTAATGGAACTTAGTCTTCCTTGTCTGTTTATGTAGCCTGAACCTGACTTTTAAACTTCTCTAGTGCTTTAATGAGATTCTTTTGAATTTCTTGTTATCTTGTGATTAGGCTACTTGTGTGATCAGTGACTGAATTCTAAATCAAAATGCTGACATCTTCATTTTTCATTTGCTACAGTGGATGGGATAAGGGTTTACATGCATGGGTTCCTATTCAACTAACAGCCACTGATAACTGTGATAAATTTTAAGGGGGCCATACCCAGAGGTGCTCAGGTTCACTTCTGACTCTGTTCTCAGAGATCACTCTTGGCAGTGCTTGGAATGCTTATCATGCAGTGCTACATATTGAACTTCCCCTTGTTCTAATTCCAGAACATAATAGCTACCCTCTTCAATGTAGAAATGAACTGCTTCTAGAACTTAAGAAATGGCACCACTACCAGACTCTAAACAGGGAGCTATAGAGTGTCTTTGGGGAGAGGAGCTCAGACTGTGCAAAACCATGTCCCAGAGGAAAAGAATACTGGGACAAGGTCCTCTCCTCATGCCTTCTGTCTTCTGAAAATGCTTCTCCTTGGTTGAACTTTCTCTTGGTAGAGGTGAAGAGGGCTGAGTCCAGAGACATCACAAAGCAGTGGCCAGTGACCAAGTGTATTAGATCAAGAGCCAACTGGGGAATCACCAGCCATCTGAGTTTTGTTTAGTATGGATTTAAGTAGGATTCGGTTTTTTTTTTTTTTGATTGAGCACAAATTTCATCAGTATGTATAGAGCTTAATGACTGAAATCTGTTGAAAATACCATAATTGTATTTGGTTGTCTCATTGTTTCCAAGTAATTCTGTTTATTCCTGGTACTCTATTTCCCAGAAGAAACTGCATAGGAGATAAATAGGACTACACATACCTACAGGGCAGATGACTTTGATTTTTTTTTTTTCTGCACTTCTCGATTAAGCCCCACTGTTTGGCAATTCAATTCTTTCATTTGTAATCACTTTGTTAAACTGTGAAAGATGTGACTCTAGATTTAAAGATAGGTATCCTGGATTCTATGCCCAGTTCTGACTTAGTTTTTTTTTTCACTTATCAGTTAAAGATGATATATCCAAGCCTATAATATTTTATAAGGATACAATCATTAAATCTGATTATGAGATAATAGGTAAGCTTATTAAAAAGGATAAGGTAAAAAAATATAAATGGGCTGGATAGGAGCCAGAGTGATGGCACAGCAGGTTGGGTGTTTGTTTTGCATGCAGCCAACTTGGGTTTGACCCCTGGCATTCTAATGGTCCCTCGAGCCTGCCAAAAGTGATTTCTGAGTGCAAAACCAGGAGTAACCTTGAGCACTTCTGAATATGGCCTCAAAACCAGAACCACAACATAAACAAAAAACCCTGGATAGATAGTAGAGTGATTGCCTTGCAATAGGCCTGTTGGTGTTTGATCTCCAGAATGCTATATGGTTCTGCCAAAAGTGATCCCTGTGCACAGAATATGGTTTTGCCAGGAGTAAACTAAGCACTTCTGGGTCTGGCCCAAAAACAAAACAAAAGTAGAATGCTAATATTTACTAATATTTAAAAATATACTGTTCCACAGAATTTTTTCATAAGGCTTATTCCTCAAAGAAGTTCACATGTAAGAGGAGAAATAGGAGATAAAAATACCTTTTTCTCTCAGTAGTACTTATTTTGACTTTTCCTATTTTCTATAGTGTGTGTGTGTATGTGTGTGTGTGTGTGTGTGTGTAAGAGAGAGAGAGAGAGAGAGAGAGAGAGAGAGAGAAAGAGGGAGAGAGAGAGGGAGAGAGAGAGAAAGAGAGAGACAGAGAGAGAAATCTCCTTTCCAGGGTTAGCTGATAACTGACCTAGTCCACAAGCTGTTTCTCTTATCCAGCATTCCCCTTATCCTCAGTTACCCAGTAACAAATATCAATTAGCCCAATGTCTGGTCCTAAACTGACTCGAGAAACTGATCTTGCCTGCCCATTTCTTCCTGAGAGGACTCCAGAAAACTCATTCAACTATGCTCTTCCCTATCCCCTTTGCTTCTGACCTGGGGATTGGCCCGATTCTGTCTGTGGGATTCTGTCCTTACTGATTCTAAGGATCTGGGAGCATCACAAAGGACTGTTTCAGAACAATCATTTTCATGTCTGGAGGTTTAAACAATTTCCAATTCCTCTGAAAAAAGATATTATGGAAGCATGCATAAATGTACATATTTATACTTTCCCTTTCACTGTGTGGTGTCTGGAGGTCCCACACTTGGTAATAGTTCTTGCAGACTTAGTTATGTTGCTCATGAGGGGTGGTGGCTGAGGATTGCAAATGGCAATGCCACTAATATGATTATTCTTGGCATGTGGTGTGTATTCAATCTGGGGCTTGAATTCATGGCTTCTTACTAAAAGCAGGTGCTGTATCACTGGGCTATCTCCAGCCCCAACTTAACACAATACCATTTCTACATGATGTCCTATATAGTGGTACAGGCTACTAAAAATGCTTTTTTTTTTAGGAGGTTGTACACTGATTGTGCTCTGGGCTACTTCCTGGCTCTGTGCTTAGGAATTACTACTTGTGGGTCTGAGGGACCATATGGGATGCAGGAATTGAACTCAGATTGGCCACATACAAGGCAAACCATACTATTTTTCTGATCACAGTAATTGAATGCTTTAAATGGACAAATCAGACAAAATTTGTTTTCCATAATATATGTTCTATGTTTGACAAGACATAAAATAATTATGTTAATTTTAAGAAATAATTGATAATATAGGGCTGAAGAGTACAGTGGCAGGGTATTTGCTGGGTTTAGTTCCTGGCATCCCCTGCTGTTCCCTGAGCCCACCAGGAGTGATCACTGAGCACAGAACCAAGAGTAAACTCTGAGCACTGCTGTTTCATTTTCAAAAATGAAAAAAATTTGATGAATAGGTCTAATTTTCCAGTACAACATGTAATTTTGAAAGTATCCAAGTGCTTTCTTTGCTACAGAGTTATCATTTGAAGCTCTAACTTAATTATTTGTAATTTTATTCTTGAGTCAAGTTTCTGGATTGACCATTTGTAATTTTATTCTGTATAGTTTTAAAAATCACAATAGTTGGAATCAGTACTCAGAAGCTAAATAAATTCTAGCAGCTGACATCTAACGGTAAATGAACACTAAACCCCACTGCTTATAATCAAAATAATAATTTATTAGGCTAGGTATGATCTATGATATAATTTAACGTTAAATGTTTATTAGGCTAGGTATGATCTATGATATAATTTAACTTTAAATGTGCTGGCTGTTCATTAAATAAGAGTTTTTCTTGATTTTATTTTTTTCTATTTAAGCATACTGTTCATTTTAATATGATGCATTATCCTTTTTCTATTAGTGCCTATAGTACTTTTTCAGATTTTCAGAGTATTTTAACTTTACTTTATTCAATTTAAAGAAATTAGGTAGTACTCCTTTTTGATTTAAATTTCTGTGCACGGTTTAATGTGCTAATGTCTTTTATGAGTATTTGGTAACTTAATGTGCATGATTACATATTTAAAGTTTTAATAATGGCTGTAATGGAATTGAGGGCTGAAACACTGTGGGGAAAATTATCTTGGGGTTGCTAAGGAAACCATCTAGATTTTTTGCATAAGATCCTTTGGGAAAGAAAAAAAATCTAGTCCTCTGTTTAACTTTATGTTGTACCCGCATTTCTCCCTTAACCTCTTCTACCTTCTGCTTCCAGAAGATGTATGACAGTGTGTGAGTTCTTCTTAGCTGTTCAAACTTGGTTCTTTGTCTCCCTATCTTTGGGTATGTGAGATTGGGTCCAGATTCTTTCATAATTTTCTCATTTTTTTGTGTAGAAATATTGCAAGTCCAGGACAACCACAGCATTTTCTTGTATCATAAGAAGAGATTATTATAAGTGGTTAGCAGGACTGGAAAGCAGGCATTCCCACTTCCATCTCTACTTAAGGAAGACACAAGATGAACAGCTTCAGATTTGTACTTTACCACCCTTTATTTTCCACTGTATCTGCTGTGAGTTCCACTAAAAAGATAAGAAGAAATTGACACTCAGGAAGCACCTATTAATTTAAAATAGAAAGGACAAGAGAACAAATTTCCTTTTCTGATTTAGCCAAATTGATATCATCTTTATTATTATTATTTATTATTATTTTGGTTTGATGGCCACACCCAGGGGCACTCAGGGTTACTCCTAGCTCTGCACTCAGGCATCATCCTGTCAGTGCTGGGGGACCATATGGGATGCAGGGGATAGAACTCGGGTCAGCCATGTGCAAGGCAAATGCTCTTCCTGCTGTGTTATTGCTCAAGCCCCTGAGATAATTTTTAGCTTTAAATGAGAGCATAGATAAGTTTGTGGGGGTGGAGTGAGGGTGAAGGGAGTCTCTGTCATCTTCTGGATGTTTCCTCTCAGAGACTTTGAGTTTTTGTTAAGGTAGGAGCAAGCCATTACAGAAAAATAGAAAGATACCAGTAATTTTTGTAGCAACCCTGATATGCAAAATGATATGGTAAAACACATCTCATGCAAATAATAGAAAAATATGTGAAAGTATAAGATGGAAGAGATATGGGGCCGGGAAGGTGGCGCTACAGGTTAGGTGTCTGCCTTGCAAGCGGATGGACCGCGGTTCGATCCCCCGGTGTCCCATATGGTCCCCCAAGCCAGGGGTGATTTCTGAGCGCATAGCCAGGAGTAACCCCTGAGCGTCAAACGGGTGTGGCCCAAAAACAAAACAAAAAAAAAAAGATGGAAGAGATATGTTTTCTCCCTAGCAAGAAGCCAAGATTTATTTCCTAGTCTCCTGCTCTCTTAACCTGGCCCTCCTCAAATATTAGATTTGTTCATCATGTAGACAAATCCTACTGGAATAAATGGACAAGAACTTTTTGAGAGCCTTTGTTGTGGTATGAAAGGCCTTCCACTTATGGAACTACCAGGAAAGTTAGAGATATCAACAGTAAATTGTTCATATTTTGGAACAGATTTTCCATTGTTGTTAGGAGGTGGGTATGGTAATCATGCATTGTAGAATGTATAGCAGACTTCTGGCCTTCCACTACCTGCATGCCAAGTTGGGAGACTTAATAATGTGTCCTCTATTATCAAATGTCCCCATGGGGGTAAACTACACCTTTAACTATTTAAAACCTCAGATACAGGAAATTTGATAGTATTCACAAATTTCTTTCAGAATATGGATAAATTTCAGATATAATCACTCTAGTTTCCCTAAAGGAAATTTTTATGGTTATGTGCAAAGATTTGCCTACACGAACACTTATTTTGTGTTATCTGCAATAGTATAAAATTCTCAAACCAAAGATCCAATGAGAGGGTTGGATACGTGGAACATTTAATCAGAAGAAATTACCCACAAAATATAAAAGAGCATAGCTTATTTAAAAAACAATTAAATGACAGTTTTCTATGCAATATTATCCAAAGCATAATGGGGGGGGGTTTGAGCTTAGAATCATGCAGACTAAATTTGATTCTCTGTTCTGTCATTGAACAGTTGTGTTATATTTCACTCCTCCAGTTGCTAGTTTCTGCAACCCCAAAGTGGGAATAATAACCATCCTAAAATGTTGTTGTCAAGGTTTAGTAAAATTCTGTATAAAAGTACATCATAGTGTATTCATTACATTGTGAAGCTTCAGTAAAAAGTAATTGGGATAATTTAGGGGGAAAGGCTGCAAGGTGATGAAAAGAGGTAATTTTAGGCGATGAACTTCAAAGCATTCCTTTTTGTGTGGTAGGCACACCTGGCTGTACTCAGGAATTACTCTTGGCTCATTTGCAAGGTAAGTGTTGTAGGTCACCAAATAATCTGGATTTTCAGCAAATGTACTTACTGCAGAATCCTACTTACTGCATACTCCCTACTTTAGTTCACCATTCCTACATGTCCTCTCCTTTGTCCATGTACTTTCTTTCTCCTCTTATTGGTCATCCCATCTAAAGTCCCCAACCCCCACTTTGTCACATTTCCTCTTTCCCTTCTCCTCTCCTAGCATCTTCTTCCTCCCACTTCCTCTTCTTTACCTTGCTTATCCCAGTCTTCTTGTCATAATTCTCTTTTTTGTCCTAACATTATTGACCTTAACGTAAAGCAAATACAACTTAAAAAAGTGTTTGTTGCAACCGAAGACTTCCAAGTCAACATTTGAAATCTCCTAGATTTTCTTCAAAAACAAGTTTCTTCTTTCTTTCCTTTCCTATGAATGTATCTTTATAATTTTAAAATCAGATTCATGAAATAGCTGTTTTTCTGTAAAACACATACACAAATTTTAATTACACTTCCAACCGTTATCCCCTTTAGCCCTTGGTTATAATGTATTCCTTGTGGGTCAAGCCCTTGTTCTATAGATCTTGCCCCTCAAAACCATTCAGTGCGACAGAGAAATTGCTATTTGAATATGCATTATGTGACATCTAGGCTTTTAGAGAAATGAGAACAATGAAGAATATAATTTCTTTGGGATATCTCTTAGCCTCAGCCCACCAAGAATTCTTAGTGATAGGAACACTGAAGTTGCCATGCCAGCGGTTCTACTAAGGCTGATTGTGGTCTTGTCTCTGTTAACCTAAAGTTCTGATGGCAGATGTCCTCTGCAGGGTTTTCTTTCTTTTTTTTCTTTTTGCCTTTGTATACAAGAAACATTATTGAGTATTTTTCCATCCTCCTGAATCCACCAGGAAGCATGTGGGATTTAATCACCTTGGTTATTATATTCTTTCTCTCCCAATGTATGAATGCTCTAAATCTTGCTTAGTCATTTGTAAATTTTCAGCCACAGGCCTTGCTGCTGTCCTTCCTTGATAATACATCAAAAGCAAAGGCAGCCGAACTTTCTAAGTCACATGATTACGTTTCCTAGTGCTGAAATTCTCTCTCGACTTAAAACTACATGGAAACTTAACATCTACATCTTTCTTTATTATTTCTAGAGAATGTAATGCCTGGCTCTGTGTGTGGGAGCACATCCTTTTTTTTTTCTCTTTTATCACTCTAGCTTTATGAAAGCTAATTTTTTTCCTTCCTTGACAAAGGAATTCATTCTGAATGCGTTTCTAATTCTCAAAACCTTTTTAAACATACAAAGCTCAATAATAAGCCAGCTTTTCAAAATTTGGAATAGGAAACTTGAAAACATAAGCATTAGACTACTTGGTTTTCTTTTCTTTTTCATTAATGGCTGTCATCTTTAATAATCCAGCATTTACTGCCTGAGACATGGATAGTAAATTATGGATAATAGTTCTTATTACAATAGAATTATTAGTTTGTCCAGTTTTCAAGTTCTCTTTGCAGACATGCTGTCTTAAAGTCCTTTATCAGTCTTTTTAAAACTAGAACTAATGTTATTTTCTATGACCTATCTATATCAATATATTTCTCAGTACCTGGTGTTAAACAAGTCTCATGAATGGGAAGATGTATTCTTCATGGTTGGGCCATCCTAGAAGTAATAAATTAAAGTTTTTATTTACTTTAAAGAGCAAGTATTACATAATTGATCATAATACATTTATTTTCAGGTAAGTAGGAGCATAATTGTTAAAAAAAAAGAAAAAGACAAGAAAGAAAGAAAAAAAGAAGAGATAAAAGAAAAAGATAAAGAGTACATCAGGGCCCGGAGAGATAGCACAGAGGTGTTTGCCTTGCAAGCAGCTGATCCAGGACCAAAGGTGGTTGGTTCAAATCCCGGTGTCCCATATGGTCCCCCGTGCCTGCCAGGAGCTATTTCTGAGCAGACAGCCAGGAGTAACCCCTGAGCACTGCTGGGTGTGGCCCAAAAAACCAAAAACCAAAAAAAAAAAAATAAGTACATCAAAAAGAAAATTTGTGGTAATAATTGTATCTCCAAATAGGTCATTGACAATTAGTCATTGTCACAGGGTTTAGTAAGTTCTTGTATCTGGCCTTTCTGTTACTTCATTTGTTTCTAAACAGTTGGTGGCTACAGACATACATTGGCATCTAAAATGGTGTGTTTTCAAGGGATGGAATTGTCATAAATATGGCTGTGTGGTTCAGGAATTCCAAGCACTATTGCAGATACTGTGTCTTTTGTGGGGCATAATTTTAGCTGCCAGGGCTTCCTGAAGTACAAGAAAGTAGGGGGAGGGTACCTGCACTCACTCCAAAAATAATCTTAGTGATATCAATCTAAAGACAGGAATACCTGGAATTTTGGTCATATTGATGTCTCTGCAAAAAGCTGTAGAGGAGTGGTGAAGCAGAGCCATTGGTGAAGTGACAATTGTGAAAATGGGTACAGCAACCATGTCTTTGGCAGGGCCATTTCCAGCTGTGTGGCAGTGTATCCATAATTTTTTATGGCTTGGTTTATATCTCTTTGGAGAATAGAGTGCAGACATAGCCTAGAAGTAATATTTTTATATTTGACTATGAATTTGAACTTGGGATATTTATTATCGCATGTAATCTTCATAAAATCAGGCAAGAAAGCCTCTTCTATACTTTAGATCATAAAACACCTTAGTGTCAGGACTCTTATGTGTTTCCATCATTTTCTTCCTACCTTGTCATTGAAGAGATGCAATATAGGACATCTCTTTCCTGCTCTGTGCCAATTTATATAAAAAATAAGACAATAAAGGACATGGGAAAATAACAATATATGATCATAACTTACTAAGCAGGTATTAAGATATTTTATTTTTTAACAATGACAATTTAATAATAATGATCGATCATGTCAGCAAAGTGTTGGAATTTGGAATATTGGGCTAAAAAAGCAAAAGAATCTCTATCTAATTTAGATTGTGGTAAGCAAGTTTGGTTGTTGTTATGAGTAAATGGGAAAATGGAATAAAATGTGATCATCTGTAAGAGAACAGATAAATCATATTCTGATGGTCTTTATGCTTTGTTATATGAGATTTGTATTTTGATTGAAAATGACATTTTTGTAGTAAAATTAATTTATATGGTAACTATTACCTTTCTTAACCATGTCTCACATAGACTTTCTTTAAGGCAATGAGTTCAGTCAGTGAAAGGGAAGGTAAGACTAGGCATTTGAAGGACTTATTATCTTAGTCACCTTCACTTTGAATACATGAATCATGGAAGGCCTATTAATAAGAGAGGGACACAGATGACTGCTTACAATCTATAGAGCCCTGGGTAATTGGCCTTCCCTAAGTGAGAATCAGAACACTCATAGGCAGCATAGAAGGGACAGAACATGATTTCTAAGAGGCTTCTAGTTCTAAAATGGAGAAATAAGAGAAACCTCATGAAACAATTTAGTTCCAGATTGTAAAATTTGCAACCTTGTTGTAAGAAATGATCCATGAATCTCATGCCTAAGCAATCCGATGAGGTAGCAGTAGTGACTCTAGACTGTTGTATTCAGAACTAATATCTTTGTAAGCATAAAATGGAGAAGCATTCTTCAACCAATGGTCCATAGACAAGTGCCAGTATGCTGATGTAGAAAAGTTAAAAACCACTGGCTTACTACAGTGACAGGAACTGCCAGTATCAGACTTATATGCATACAGGTACTGGTTGCAGGTATAAAAAGTTTACAGAACACACTGGACTAGAAAATTGTATTAAAACTTCACATAGCAAAATGTTGCTTTTGTGTGTCTTTGAATAGGATGGGAGATGTGTTTGAATAAGCTTCAGATAAGTCACTCCTTAGTAATACTATTAGGTAATAGCAAGAGGAGTGATTTGGATTCACTTTATCTACTGTTGGTGATCAATGGTAGCTAGTTCAGCCTCTATGGAAAGCAATATAAAAAATTAGAACTACTGTATGACATAACACTTCTTGGCATCTATCCTCAAACACAATAAATTTAATTTGAAAGGATATAGGCACATTATCACACTACTTAGTACAGTAGCTAAGATATGAAAACAACCCAAATGTCCAGCTCTAGATGAATAGATCAAAAAGTTGTATTTTATATATAATGGAATATTTTGTATCTCTAAGAAGAAAAATCATGCAATTCACACTATCATAGATGGAACTAGAGGATATAATACTGAGTGAAATCAGTCATAAAGAAAGAAATAGATATAGAAAGATTTCTTTCATATGGGGAACTAAAAATACACAACAAGGCAATTACAAAAGGCCAAAGTGAACATAGGAGAGTAGATGTACACAGTTGAGTTGAAAGGGCTTAAAGGGAAATGTGTTAATACCCTTGGGGAGAGAGCTGGGTACATTTATAATGGATATGATATTGGAAATATATGCATCTGAAGCTATCATTTTTTGTAAGTCATAGAATATTAATCAATAACATAAAAGAAGTGGAGAGATAAATAGCAGATAGGGCACTTACCTTGAACTTGGCTGACCTCAATCCATCACAGATGGTCACCCATCATTGTCAGGAGTAATTCCCTAGTGCAGATCCAGGAGTAACCTCTTTGCATTTCCAGATGTGACCCCAAAATAAAACAAATTAATTAATAAGAATAAAGTAATTTAGGTTTAATTTGCCTGTCATTCGGCTTGTCAACTGTCTATAACCTGCTATGAAAATACAGCCAACTATTATAGATCTGAGTATTTTTGTTTATAAATAAAATATTATGTAGAAAAAGTTTCCTACAATTTAAGAATACTAATGACTCAAGAGAAACAAATAGGTTCTAGAAATAAAAAAGTTGTAAAAATAATCAGTGCTTCAAATAACCTCAAAATTTATAATTCTACTCTGCCTTAATTCCTTCAATATTTTAACTTTCACCATTATATGAATTTTTAAATACCTCTGAGAGTCCATTAATAATGATCAAGATAATTAACACTAATATAAATGAATTGATCACTTGGTATAAACAATAATGGGACAAGAATAAGTTAATGGTAGAGGAAGAAAAGATACAAGGAACAATTAAAGATACATCAACTATCTCAGGTTTGCCAAAGTTAAACTATTTTAAAATATGTTATCTCTGACTAAAATGATGACAGTCAATAGCTTTCTTCTGCTTGATATTCTTTAACCTTTCTACTTTACGATGTACTATTCTGATGTGCTGATTCAAATTCTTAAATTATAAAAACAAAAAGCCAAAGCAGAAATCAAGCTCTGATGATTCTATTATAGGGGTCGGTCACCTTTTCAACATGTATTTATGTTTTTTACATAGCTATTACAGATTGTACATATTACAAAGATTGTAATAAATGATTCCAAAAATGCTTCTTCAAGTGAATTTCCAGATAAACTCTTTCATTCTTATATTTTATGGGGTTAAAGAATCAACAACCAATACAATTTCTTTTGATTAACACTCACTAGAACTACTCATATAAGACAGACTAAACAGACTAAACCCAAGAAATATTTATAACATTGACATCTAAAGGAAATGTGCTAGAAGCTGTGCTAAATCTGATGTAATATTATTTTTATGAGGTTCTATGAACAAGGTACCATAATTTGCCACATTGTGTGTGTTTGTGTATGTGGGGCAGGGTGAAGCCAGACTTGTCAGTGTCAGGAATTACTACTCCCAGCTATGAACTTGGAGGTTAGACCCACATGGTGTTCAAGGAATCTTGCAGGAGAGGCTAAATCTGGGCCTCCAGCATAAAAAGCATACAACCCAGCCCCCCCCCCCTCTAGCCCAATTTTCTACATTTTACATGTCAAGAAACAAGACATTAAGAGGTTTAGTAATTACTTCCAGTTTATTTGCTAGCATGTACCAGGAGAAATATGCATAACCAAGTTACCTAGTTGATGTAAAGTCTATAGTTTTACTACTGTGGGAGGTAATAATGATCACATTGGTGTTATGCTCATTATTTGAGACTGTATTTATCTTATCCTATTCATCACAGGAGTTTCTTAAATAGAATATTAAGTTAAAACATCTATAGAATCTATAGCTGCTTTTGCTATTCATATCCATTGGCATCAGGTGATTTTATTTACATGAAAAATTCTCAGTGATTGTAATTGAAGAGTTTAGAATATTTGGGAAGCAGAACCTCTGCCATTTCTTTAGAAAAAGATTAACTTAAAAGCCATCAGGAGAGATGAAGTCATGAAATTTTCCTATACATGGATGTGCATGGAATCTATCATGCTGAGTGAAATCCAGAGGGAGAGAGAGAGACGCAGAAGAGTCTCACTCATCTATGGGTTTTAAGAAAAATAAAAGTCATTTTTGCAACAATCCCCAGAGACAATGAGAGGAGAGCTGGAACTTCCAGCTCACTTCATAAAGCTCACCACAAAGAGTGGTGAGTGCAGTTATAGAAATAACTACACAGAGAACTACCATAATCATGTGAATGAATGAGGGAACTGGAAAGCCTGTCCAGAGTACAGGTGGGGGTGGGGAGGGTGGAGGGAGATTTGGGATATTGGTGGTGGGAATGTTGCACTGGTGAAGGGGGTGTTCTTTTTTTTTTTTTTTTTTTTGATTTTTGGGTCACACCCGGCGGTGCTCAGGGGTTACTCCTGGCTGTCTGCTCAGAAATAGCTCCTGGCAGGCACGGGGGACCATATGGGACACCGGGATTCGAACCAACCACCTTTGGTCCTGGATCGGCTGCTTGCAAGGCAAACACAGCTGTGCTATCTCTCCGGGCCCGGGGGGGTGTTCTTTACATGACTGAAACTTAATCACAATCATATATGTAATCAAGATGTTTAAATAAAGGGGAAAAAAAGATTAATCCAAAGATGCCCCCTCAAAAAACTTTAATTGGCCATTGCTATTCCCTGAAGCCTATTTGAACATCAGCCCTCAGAGAATTTACAGCTTCTATTTTTTCCCTCTATTAGATAAGAACTTGTTTGCATCTGTTAACTTTTCCTATTTTAATGTGCCTATGCAAAAAGGGACAATGCCACAAGGTATTACTAGTGCATGTAGGGGCTCAGGTGTCAAGACCTACAGTCCTCAGAACCTTTTGCTTACGAGAACTCTGAGCAGAGACTTGTCTACTAGTATTCCATAGTGAATGGATCCCAAGGATAGAAGTTGACTCTCAGAGACAAAAGAGATGAGGGCTGGAAGGACCAGCACACTACATAAAGCTCACCACAAAGAGTGATGAGTGCTGTTAGAGAAATAACTACACTGACAACTACCATAACAATGTGAATGAATGAGGGAAGTAGAAAGCCTGTCTTGAGTACAGGTGGGGATGGGGTGGGAAGGAGGGAGATTTGGGACATTGGTGATGGGAATGTTGTACTGGTGAAGGGGAATATTCTTTACATGACTGAAACCCAACTACAATCATATTTGTAATCAAGGTGTTTAAATAAAGATATTAATTTAAAAAAACAAACAAAAATTATTTTATTGAAACCATTTCTATTTACAAAGTTTTTCATAGTTGAGTTTTAGACATAGGTCCAATCCCACCACCAGTGTCGACCTCCCTCCACCAAAGTTGCCAGATGAGTACCATGTCACCACCCCTGCTTCCAATCTGCCGATATAATAGGCCTATTTTAAGTTTTGATTGTTAAAGTTTAGGTATCATGATTTTATTATTGTTGACTTTGACTTGGACATTTAGTTCTGTCCTTTTACTAATGCCACCAATGATCTGAGACCACTTTGCCCCTGACCCCTATTATTTCATATTTGAGTTTCTTCTCATCCACTCAATTTCTTTCTTCTCACTATAACCTGGGGCCAGTAGTGTTCTAGACAACTCACATTTAAAGCATTGCATTTTTCATGCAGTTATTCCAAATATCACATATAAGTGATATAATTTTGTATTTATCCTTCTTCTGGCTTACTTCATTTAACATAATATCTTCTAGTTTTATCCATGTTGCTGAAAAACTGCATGATTGCTATAATTCCTTACAGCTATATAGTATTCATTGTATATATGTACCAAATCTTTTCATTTTTGAGCCACATCCTGTTGATGATCAGGGGTTACTCCTGGCTATGTGCTCAGAAATCGCTCCTGGCTTGGGGGACCATATGGGATGCCAGGGATCAAACCAAGGTCCTTCCTGTGTCATTCACGTGCAAGGTAAACGCCCTATAGCTACACTATCGCTCTGGCCCCTCTTTTCTTTTTCTTTTTACACTTTTATCAGCTTTATTTAAACATAGGAATCATCATCATCCTCATCCTCATCCAACCTTGCCTTTGAAAAAGCCTTTTCACCCACTGCTTTGCTTGGCTGTCAGTCTTTTGTCTCTCAATGTTGAGGCAGATGCCATTTCCTTGGGGAAGAGAAATCCATGGTTTGCTGCCCTTGCCTAACACAAACATGTTGGACAGGAAGGTGGCAAAGCTATTGACATTGGCATCTTTCACATAGATAACATCAAAAGAACTAGGATGCCTCTCTCTGTTGATGATCACACCAATTTTTTCCCACATCAGCACCCCCAGTCACTATACAAGATTACCAGTGTTAAATTGATGAAATCGATAATCTTGCCAGTTTCCAAATCAATCTGAAAAGTGTCATTCACTTTAATGAGGAATGAAGTAGTGAATGGTGTGGGCATCGTGCATGAGAGATTTCTTTGTTGCCCACAAAGATCTTCCTCACTTTGTACAACATGTACTTGGCCTCCTAGAGAGTAATGCAAAGTGAGTAAAAGCAAAGAGAGTAAAAGCAAAGTGTCTTAAGTGTCTTTTCATGACAGAGATCAGCAAAAATTCTCTCCAGTCTTTTCAATATTGATGACAGTCAAAAAACTTGCTGGGTAGATTATATCAGTGTGGACATTGCCAACAATCTTAATGAACCACTGCATGCAGTGCTTCTTCACTTCATCTCCTTTTAGAGCATACTTAAGCCTGTTCCTTAAGGAAACTGATGAGTTATAAAGACATTCTCTCATTTGTGGGGAGATGTTGAATGAATGAGAGTTGAACACTTCTGTCATTTTATCAAGCATCCATCCAATTGCTTTGGAGTTGCCACACGCTTCAGGTGCTTTTGGGGACCACAAGCCATGGTTATTCCTTTAAAATCTCTCCACATGCCATATCTCCACCCCCAGGTGAGTAAGTCTGAATCAGGGTCAGGCGAGAAATAATCCAGACCAGTCTGAGGATAAAACACATGTAGTCTGGCAGGCAGTCTTATACCTTGTCTCTCCACCCAGCTACCTGCCAGAAATGCCTTTTTTATTGAGTACTGACCCTGGGTGGGGCAGTAAGGACAGATAGCTCATGCTATCCTGAGCCAGTCCCATCCAGGTTTACAAGTAAAACAATCTGTTTGGGTTTAATCCAAGTTGTAAACAACATAAGAAGGATCCAGGGATGATCTTTGTTTTAGGTAAAATAAGGTGTAACCTAACAGTTCTAGGCAAGGAGAGGCTTGGAGCACTGCTTTTCTGTCCTAGGGCTAGATACCCAAAAGCAGTATTGCAGGGTCATATGAGAGATCAATTCTTAGTTTACAAGAATCCTCCATACTGTTTTCCATAGAGGTTGGATCAGGCAGCATTCTCACCAGCAGTGAATGAGAGTTTTTTTTCACCACATCCCCACCAACACAAACTGTTCCCGGTATTTTTTTTATATGTGCCATCCTCATTGTTGTAAATGATATCTTGTTGTTGTCTTGATTTGGATTTACCTAATGATAAGTGATGGTGAGCAATTTTTCATGTGTCTGTTGGTCTTCCTCAGATAAGTGTCAGCTCATTCATTCTCCCCATATTTGATGAATTTTTTAGGTTTTATGGAGTTAACCTTTGTGAGTACTTTGCATATCCTAGATATCAAACCTTTATCTGATGTGTTGAGTGCAAATATTTTCTCCCACTCAGCTGACTTTTAATTTTAGCCCATATTTCTTTTGCCATACAAAAACTATTTAGTTTGATTTAGTCCCATTTATTCAGATTTGATTCTATAGTCCTGGCCATTCGCATTCATCATAGAAGACTCCTGTGAGGTCTAAGTCTTGGAGTGTTCTGCCTATGTTTTCCTCAGTGAACTTTATCGATTCAGGCCTAATATTAAGGACTTTGATCCACTTTGAATTGACTTTTGTAAAAGATGTGAGATATGGGTCGATCTTTAATTTCTTACAGTTATTCAATTGTTCCAAAACCATTTGTTGGAGAGACTATCTACTCCATTTCCAGTTCTTGGCTCATTTATTAAATATTAATTGATCATATATTTGGGAGTTTGTCACTGGATCTTCTATTCTGACTCATTGGTCTGAAAGTCTGTTTTTGTAACAATACCATACTGTTTTTATTTTATGAAGACAAAGATGCAAAGAAAGAGGACAAGGTAAAGTTACAGAGGAAAGACAATCATCCATAAACACAATTCTCAGAAGAAATCCCCTTCCTGACACCTTAATTTTGAACTTAAAAAAAAAAATAAAAAACTTTAAAAAAAATGGATTTTTGGCACTAGGAACTGGAATAGGAGCTTGCTCCGTCCATTCCACGCATCGACCTGGTATTGCAGTACCTCCAGAAACGGTGAACCAAAAAAAAAAAAAAGAAAAAAGAAAAGAAAAGAAAAAGAAAACAAAACACATGCACAATTACTTTGTCCCTTAAGTCCCCAGCTTGTAGTACATTATAACATTTCTTAGCAGTACACAAAGCAATCTAAAGACATAAAATTTATCTAACTCCTTTAACATTGAAGGCATAGTATTTTTTTACAGTTCCATGCACATGCATATTAATTTGTTAACCTCAAAAGTTTAAGTGATAGACCTTGAGACTTCCTGATTTGAAGTTCAATACTATCATATTAGTCTGCTTTTGACTTTTCTTTTTAAATTTATTTTAAGAAAGTATATCACATAGTTGACACAATTGATCATAATACATTTGTTTCAGGAAGAACAAAGGCAAAGTTATAATTTTCTTCTTCTCTCTCTTTTTTTTAAAGGTTAAGAGTCAAAGGAGCACAGCAAAAAACGGTGTTAGAGTGGCAATTGTTGTTTGCATAGGCCCAGCAAAATACTGAGGGCATGGAAAGGAAAAGCCTTGGCATAAATACAAGGAAACCTTACCCCTAAAGTTTTCTGGCATAAGACCAACTCCAGGCTCCAGACATACTAGGTTGTCCAACCCAAGTCATTGTCTGTAGTGCCAATAAACTTTTATTTTTCACACAGTTGTTGTTGTTGGTGTCAGGTTTCTGTAGTTAAAGATCTTGGAATCTGTGCATATCCTATATCAAAGACAGGATGATGTGGAGTGTCCTCTAGTTTCACCTCCCAATTATAGGGCAATGCAGAGAGCCCTGTCCTGAAAGCAGGTCAGATTACATTCTTGTTGTTGTTGTTGTTGTTGTTGTTGTTGTTGTTAAGTCTTCTGGGTGTTAAGGGAAGTCTCTTTTGAGTAGGCCAATGTCAGAGCAATGGTAGGGTCTTCCTTGGTAGAGGATTGCTTCCAGGTGATGTTATAGACAACCACGGTTGTTTCGTAAATGGCATCCTTGGTTCAGGGATGAATGGAGGATGCCTGAGTCAGGTCATTATGACAATGTTCAGGATGTAAGGTCCCATTGCATTACAAGATTTGTGTATTCCTATCTCTATTAGATAAGAACTTGTTTGTATGTATAGTATGTTCCCATTTTAATGTGCCTTTGCAAAAGAGGAACATGCCACATTGCGTTATTGATGCATATGGGGGCTGCTAGAACATGTCCAACACTCCCTGTGACTTGGTTCTAACGTAAGCTTTAAACTGAGAGACTCTTCTACCAGAATTCCTTATTGAACAGATCACAAAGAGAAGAACAGACAAAACAGTGTGGGAAATCGTCACTGTGTAAGAGAATATTTAGTAAGAGTTATAGCTGTTAAAGAAATACATATAAGATATTCAAGGTAAAAAGGGTAAATGTGGGGTTCTATCCAGGTTCTCTCAAGCACCATTTTTGATTCCCCAGCACTCCTAAGAGTGATCCTTGAGCACAGAGCCAGGAGTAAGCTCTGTTCACAGCCAGGTGTGACTGCCAAACCAAAATAGTAATAAGGCAGTTAACTCACATTGTTTTCATTTATAATATTTTATTTTAAATAAAATACCTTAAACAAAAATCATGAGAAACTCTTGGGAAGTAGAAGCCATAGGGTTTTTTTTTTTATCATCTGAGGATCTGTTTTATAATGATTTTAGTTTACAATTTAAACTAATTATATGTCTCACTTTATACTTTTCTGTAGTTCTCTTTTATTGTCCACATTTGATGCTGGAGTAATCATGATACTTGTCTACTGATTTAGAAGACCAAGATTAAAGGCCAAAGTCATGAACTGTCTGCTGCAAAGCCAGATTACATTCTTGTTCTTTTCAAGGCAAATTTCTGTGTCAGAAACCTCTTGCCCTGTTTTCTCTGGATGAATATATATGTACTTAGCACTTAGAATGTGGCTAATTATCTTGAAACTAGTATGAAAGACCAGTGGAGAAATTTTCTGAAGAATTCTTGATACTTACAAGGCATTTGTGTAAATTATCTGACCAAGACAGACACTGTCTATGAGGAAAATAGCTTTGTATTAACAAGTATGCCAGTCCTTAAATTCCCTTTCATAAATGTATATCTAATATTAGTCAGGTAAGACCTAACCTTAATCAGCTAACTCTGTAATAATAATATTATACCACAATGAGGAAATGTAATAAGAAATTATCTTTATAACAACTTATAACATTATTATGTACATATTGGTTAGAATATACATAGACTTACAACTACTCTTTATACTGAAAAAGAGAAACAAGTCTTTTTCCCTAACATCTTTTTTTGTTTGTTTGTTTGTTTTTGGACCACACCCATTTGATGCTCAAGAGTTACTCCTGACTAACCGCTCAGAAATTGCCCCTGGCTTGGGGGGACCATATGGAATGCCGGGGGATCAAACCACTGTCCTTCCTTGGCTAGCGCTTGCAAGGCAGACACCTTACCTCTAGCGTCACCTCCCCTGCCCCTCTCCCTAACATCTTAAATGAGTCTTCATCATGCATACATATAGGGGTTAGTATTCTCCCCCAATTTTATGAAATTGTTTCAGGTATTGTTTCTCACCACTTTTTGCTTCCCTAATGCTATGCCCAGTCTTATCATTTGAAACAGAAACTAACTTATTGTTTTTAGGTTATACCTGGCTGTGCTCAGTACTATCTCTCAGGCCTCAACTTTTATTTTGTTTAAAATAAAACTTCTATACAACATAATTACAGATTTTTTATGGTAGACTATCATATATATATTTTGCCATATACCAATTTTGCCATTCTGAATATTACTGAATAAAATAAGATTCTCATGGTGCATGGTGGATGGCATATTATGTAAAATTGTTTGATATACTCTAAATATCTTCAATGTGCATCAGTTTTATTAACATTAGCCACCAAACCTGAACTTTAGATTTTGCAATATAAAATATTATATTGGTATTATATCATGTACTATATACTGATATTACATTATTTATTATATGCATCTTAGAATTATTATGGGAAACCATTTATGTGCTATGTGAAGCCAGACTTGCTCATTGTTGTTCCCTTTGCTTACATGAAAAGAAGGTTCATCTTTTAGGCTCCTGTAGAAGCAGAAAAAGGAATGGTCCTATTTATACAGTTTCCTTGAAACTTTCAAAAATGAACACAGAAACCTCATATTTGAAAATTGCTTTTGTGTGATCTAATATTTTCTGGCAAATAATAAGAGTGTCCTGAGAAAATTATGTTAAAGTCAGTCCTTTAATTGACAGGCATGTTCAGTTAATTGCACTGTATTATTAAAAGGAAAAATACTTAAAATATTATCTTTTGGGGGCCGGAGAGATAGCATGGAGGTTAGGTGTTTGCCCTGCATGCAGAAGGACGGTGGTTTGAGTCCCGGCATTCCATATGGTCCCCCGTGCCTGCCAGGAGCAATTTTTGAGCATAGAGCCAGGAGTAACTCCTGAGTGCTGCTGGGTGTGATCCAAAAAACTATATATATATATATACATATATATATATATATATATATATATAGTTTTCTTAGATAAAAAGAAACCAGACAGGTGTAAAACTAGATAGATACACATCAAAAAGAGGACCTTGGCAATGACATTTGTCATACAAGATACTATTGAAAACATTAGAATTATTGTCACTTTTGAGAAAATATTTTGTGTGAAAATAGTTTATTGTAGGGTTCATTATATCAGTGACAAATATTGCTTTGAAGAAATGACATGGTAGCTTAAAGTTTTTTATTTTCATTACTATCTATCTGTATTTGTTAAGTTGATTTTTAACAAACATATATGCCAGGTGATAGTATCAAAACCACAAAAGGTTTTGGGGCAAGACAATACAAAAAGAAATGGAGAGAAAGTAGGCAATTTTATTTAGTAAATTACCTTTAATACATGGTACTGACAACGTGGTAAAAGAACAAAAACAGCAACTGAGGTGTGCAGGTCTCTGAAGAGAGATTCCGTTTTAGTACCAGTGACTCTGTGGAGCAAATTTTTTAGCTCAGTGATTTAGACATAGTGATTCCATTAGCTCCGAGAGAGCTGGGGCTTTATCTGCACGAAAAGCGGTGAGAGCATATACCTCAGAACTCTGCAAATTAAAGTGCTAGGAAATAAAGTGTACATTGCACATAGTGGCTTACAAAAGATTTAGAACTTTCTTTTTCATTGGCCTTAAAATTTTGTGAAATGTATTTAAAGAGAATAAAAGATATATGTATAACATAAAGAATTTTTGTATCCTTTTATTTCACTGGGTTAAAACATGGAACATTTCATTACTCCTAAAGTCTTCTGTTGTCTCCTCACAATTTTATTCCTTCCCAACCCCCCCTGTCTGTTATTACCATCCTGAGTATTGTGTAATTACTCTATTGCTTTTTTGTTTGTTTTACGGCTTTAACTCCTAGCTGTGGTTTCCTATTTGATATGTAATTTGATTTTATCTACTTTTGATTTTTGTATACATGAAATAATATGTGTATTCTATTTCTCTTTCCTTTCAGCCTTTTATTATGTTGTTGAGGTTCATGCATGCTGAAATGCATAACAGTAATATCCTTTGCAATAATTATTTTTTCAAATAATCAGAAGTCATTCATTCTATCAATTGTGGATTTTTGAGCTACTTCCTTTGTCTTTTAGTTTTTACAATTATAAATAACTCTGCTATACACATACATCATATATGTCCTCTGACTTACCTGTAGACTGAAAACCATTGTCTAATGATGTCTATACTCCAATCCTCAGAACATGTGAATATTTTGCCTTATATGAAAATAGGACTTTTTAAGTAATAAGATCAAATTATTTAAAGAGCTAAATAGCTATTAAATCTCTAATAATCCAAGATATATGTTGGTCTTGGCCCTTTTCCTCTCCCTAGAATCAAAGTCTTCACATTCTTTTTATGGGTGGAAAGTCCAGTGTATCTGGGGTTATTCCTGGCTCTGTACTCAGCTCGGAGGATGATATGGGATGCTAGGAAATGAACCTGCTGGGTAGGTCATATGCAAGAAAAATGCCATACCTGTTGTGCTATTGCTAGCCCCATAAAGTCTACACATTCTTTTATTATTAAATTCAGATATTTAAAAAATTTTAATTGAAGTAATTGTGATTCACAGAGTCCTTCATAGTTGAATTTCAGATATACAATGAGTCAGGGCCCTTCTCACCACCAGTGTCAGCCTCCCTCTACCACTGAACCCAGAGTACATTCTATCCCACCACTTTCTGGTGCCCAGTCTTTCCCTATTTTTCCCTCTTAGTTTTATATAATAATGCAGGAATATGTAGGTAAATAGAGTAATTCATGTGCCACGGTTCTATAAAAAATTTGAAAGCCCCAACTTAAAAGATAAGAGATAAAAATACAATAAAAAGGTGTATATGTGGCAGTTGTTGTTGCTTTTGTTGTTTTGTGCATAGGCACAGCAAAATATTGGCAAAACAGAAAGGAAAATCCTTTGGCCTAAAAACAGGGAGACCTTGCCCATGAAGCATACTAGCATAAGACCAACTACAGGCTCCAGGCATACTAAGTCATCTAATCCCAAAGTCTTTCTCTGTGGTCCCAGTAAGAGCTCCTAACAATCACAGTTGTTTCTGTCAGGTTTCTGTAGTTAGAGATCTTGGTTTCTATATAGATCCTTTTTAGAAGTCAGGGTGATAAGGAGCTTCTTCTGGCTTCAACTCACCACTAGGTGGCAATGCACAGAACTGCCCTGAAAGCAAGTTGTTCCTGTTATCAAGTCATCAGGGTGTTATATGACCCCACTCTGGAGTAAGTCTATGCCAGGTCAGCAGTAAGGCCTTCCTTGGTAGAAGTCTGATTCCTGGTGCTGGTGTAGAAAACAGTGCTGTTTCCATAGATGGGATCCAAGGTTCAGGGGTGGATGGTCAATGTCTAATCTTCTGAAGCTTAAGCCAAGACACTATGACAAGTGTTCAGGGTATAAGGCCCAATGAAATATAAGTTATGTGTTCCCATCTCTATTAGATAGGAACTTGTTTGCTCACGTAAGATTTACCCTTTTTAATGTGCATATGTAAAAAGGAACAATGGCACATGATACTTTTAGTGCATATGAGGGTAAAAATAACAAACTAAAGAATACCCATAACCTGGTCCTAACATGAACTCAGAACACTAGATAAACTTATCTACTGGAATTCCCTACTAAAAAGATTAAAAATAATGGGCAAAACTGCTGCTACATAAGAAGATAGACAGAAAAAGTTATACTTATTAGAAAATACATCTAAAGAAATATTCAAAGGAGCTATACATGTTCCCCTTTAAGACTTTTAAAATAGTCTGGGGGGGGTGATAAAATCCAGAGCATTGCTTCAATCTGTGATTTGGTCTTGTGGAGTCTAAAATATGACTCCCAGCAGTCAGGAAATGTCTTCAAGCTGGGGCTTCTCTGAGACTGAATCTGATAGCAAGCAACAGTCCACAGCAAAGGGAGATGGGGGAATAGTCCACTAAGAGTAAATCAGCAGTAGTGGCAATGGCAGCTTCTTCTCAGACTGATAATCTATTTTTTCACTTTGGGAGCTGGTTGGTAGCTGGCTGGAATTGTTGTCTGTTCCATTTCCTGAGGAGTTAAGAACTAATAGTAAAAAGGGTTATATGGGGGGAAAATAACAAATGGGTGTGAGAGTGAAGGGCTAGAAAAGAATTTGTACAGTGGTAAGCAAAGGGGAGAGCAGGGGTTATATATAACAGGAGGAAGGACAGTATACAACATAAATAGACATTATGTATATCACAGGCAGACATTAGACAGACATTGAGGTGGCCAACACATAAGACAGACATTGAGGTGGTCAACACTTTACCACTTGTGCCACTGGTCTGGCCCCTCTCTCCTTTCTCTTTTGACTTCTTTATCACTACTGACTTCTAATTGTCTTCAAGTTCATCTATATGCTATTCTCCACCTCTGTAATTCTACTATTATGGCTTGCTAACATGTTTTGTAGTTCCTTGAGTTCAATTTGTATGGATTCTCTCATCTTCCAAAAGAGTTCTTTGAATTGGTTGAATTGTTCATCTAATGATTTCTTAATTCCACAGGCTAATGACTCCTTGATTTCCATTGCTAAACAATTAAGTATTGATTTTAGGTCCTCATCTATAAGCTTCAGTCATTTGGGTGGACTTGGAGGACCAAACCATTGTAGAAAGTTTGTTACAAATAGTAGGGGGAATACAGTTAGGGCAGAGAAGAGAACAGAATTGGTAATTGATAGTTGGAAATGATCAATCTAGGCAAGAATTTGGTGCTGAAAGGAGATATACATGATACACTTTCAGTAACAATATAGCAAACCACAAGTCTAAAAGAAAGAAAGAGAGGGAAAGAAAAGGATAGAGTGAGGGAGGAGAGAGGAGAGAGAGAGAGAATAGCAAGAGTTTGGTCCAGAGTCAGGTGGGAAGAGAGAAGGAAAGAAGCTAGGACAGGAATTGGTCCTGGCAGGAAATGTATACAGGTGAAGGGTGTTGTACATTGTATGACTAAAACTCAATCATGAACTCAATTTGTAACTGTGAAAAAAAATCCAACTGTATTATTAATAACCTTGTAACCATGGTGTTTATATAAAGTAATTAAAAATGTTTACCTTATCATTTCAATGCCCGATATTTTAAATATGTTCACCACTGGCTTTTTCACTTGCTGTTAAATCTCTGTGAGAATCTACCAGCATGATCATATAGCTATTGTCTTTATGTAGCTTTAACTTCTGTTTTTATTTTATATTAAATATGTGAATTATATTCCCTTTATGTTCCTTGAAAACTCAATTTTCCTCCAAAAATCATGAAGTTGTGTAGCACTTTGATATTTGGATGATAATTCTAGTTTTATTGAGTTAAAAAAGTGTATTTCTATTCCCAGTTTTCTAAAGAGATTTTTGATGTTCTTTTTTTATATATATATATACTGCAATTGGATGTAGAATTTTCCTTCTAGTAAGGGTGCAATTATGTGGTGAGTTGCTTCAAGTGATTTTTAAATGGTAAACCAAGTTGGAATTCTAGGAAGCATCAAGTTGGGTAATATAAAGTGATAATAAATTATTTCTTTTAGGATGTTGTTTTATTTTATTAAAATTTTATATTTAAAGTTTTGTATATATATATATCTGCTTATGAATAAGATTTATCCATGTATTTCTTTTCTTATAATATGTCCATATCTGGTTGTATAGGCAAATTTCTATCACAGATTAATTTCTTTTCACTATATGAAATAGTTTGTGTAAGTTTAGAATTCCACTTGTTGGAGGTAGAATACGTTGGGTAAGACATTTATTTGCCTTACATGTGGCATACCCATGCTGTATATGACCCTCCAAGCATTTCAGAAGTAATCTCTGAGCACAACCAGGAGTGGTCCAAAGCAAAACAAAGCATAACAAAGGTTAGAATATCCCAATAATTAAACTCTTGGCAGAATTTTCTAGAAATTAAAATGGTCCTAATTCTTGTATATATAGATTAAGACTGTAGATTTCAGTTGTACATTATTAACCTCCATCTAGTATACTTCATTATGATTTGGACCAAAAGTCTAATTTCTTTTTAATTTCTGGCTATACCTGACTGGGCTCAGGATTTAATTCTAGCTTTACAATCAGTGATCACTACTTAAAGTGCTTAGTGGACAATATGTGATGCTGGGTATCAAACCTGGAGGTCCACATACCAGGAAAGTGCTTTATCAAATGTACTACTCCATCCCCCCAAAATCTAACTTCTACCTACTATCATATTGTTTATTTCTTTACATGGTTTTCCTTTTTTTCATAATATTAAAGTTTCTTTTTTAAATTTAGGTGTATATTTTTATATTTTGAAATCACTGTATGTTACCTAGTATTCAAAACTTTTAGGACTAAAAATTTATTTTAATAATGACATGTAACTAATCTAAATTTTTTAATATAGGCATTTTGTTGTTCATAAAATCTTGCCTGTTCAATCACTAAACAATTATAATATTTCCTCCTTAATCTTGTTTTGTTTTTTATTTTATGTCTTAAATGCTAGTTTGCAAATCGACTATCAGAGGGGCCACAGCAGGTAGGGGACTTGCTTTGTATGCAGCAGATTTGGATTCAATCTATGGCATTCCGTATGCCCATATAGAACCCCAAACATTGTCAGGAGTAATTCATGAGCATAGAGACAGGAGTAACCCCTGAACACACTGAGTATGCCCTGTATGCTCCCTCAAAGGGCTATAGAGTGTTCTGCCCATGACCAAGAATATATCTGGAGACAAGAGGCCCATTCAATATGTAGTGGAATAAATCAGAAAATTGCCCCAGGGGTTGGGGAACTAACATACTAGAGTTCGAGAGAGTGTGAGCAAGGCAGTGGCTTGATCCCCAATACCACCTAACTCCCTCTCATTGCCTGGAGTAGCCCTAGAGGCTTTCTTGGCATTAGCATCACTGAGGGTGGCCAGAGAAGCTCTCAAGCAGCCCTATATATATACTTAGATTCACCACATTCTTAGTGTTGCAGGTGTGAGATGTGGCTCACATCTTAAAAACTAGGGTTTCCCTGAGTGACTTATTTGAAGGGGGAAGTGCAGAGGCAAGAGCCTCCATAGAGGCATCTACCACTTCTCTCTCTACCAACTTTGGTTATGCAAATTAGTTTTGCTCTTGAAATCATTCTTTGAAACATCTAAACACAAATGAGTGTCTTCAATTTGATACATATCACTCTTTTTCCAAGTTTGGAAGTCAGGAGTTCCATGCTCCCATTGTGTGATGGAGCTCACTGTCATGTGACTTCTACAGGAAGTCCAAGTTCTCTCTAGGCTGCTGCTAATTTATAGCCAAATATCAGTGAGATGGGATGAACTTGAGCTGGGGAAGTAAAGCAAAACTTCTGGGATATGCACAGTGAGTTGCTGTGGGGAAAATTGTGAAATCAGCCAGCTCAGGGATCTAATAGAAAGTTCCTAGGGAATAGAGACTTGCTGCTTCGCAGTCTTCCTGTTGGAAGATGCCTGAAAATTTCTACCCTTGGCAAAAGATGCTTTGCTAATCTATTGTTTTATTAGTCTGTTGAAAATTTTGTTTTCATCTGCATATTTATGACCTATTTATAACAGCTATCTATTATGTTACCTATTAAAGAGACTGAAGAATCCATCCTTTTCTTTATTTTGAAGATGTGGAAATGAGTTTATTTTTTAAATAAATAATTTAATTGAATCACATGAGATACACAGTTACAAAATTGTTCATGATTGAATTTTAGTTATTCAATGTACAACACCCTTCACCAGGACACATTTCTCACCATCAGTGTCCCGAGTTTCCCTCTTACCCTTTTCCCTGCCCTATCCCCAGCCTGCTAGTGTGGCAGATGTTTATTTTCTTTCTCTTCTATTATTTTTTCCTTTTCCACTCATCTGCATCAACTGTTCATCTCTGCTATGATGTTTTCATTTTCCTGTCTATTTGTTCAGAGATATTTAGGTGTATTATAAGAAAAAGAAACAATAATAGTTATTATTTTAACAATAATAATAATAATAATAATTAAGACAAGATCCAATAGAAGTGCCAACTTAGAAAGAAAAAACAAATAAGTTCAGCAAGTTTATTCTAGCAACAAAACTAAAGAAGGGGTTAAGTCTAACTTGCTAATGGAACACTCAAAGTAAACTTTTGCAGTGCTGGGAATGCTGGGAATCAGATCCAGGTTCTCATGCATCAATTTAAAGTTACTGCCTCAAATATAAACTTATATTATGGCATTTATTAACTAATAATTTAGTTGAGAAGATTTAAATTGAAAGGGTACACATTGCATATTTGCCAAATAGACCTGACATTTTGCATTACCACCTACCATTTTAATTCAGGTCAACAATAGAGAGAGGGGGCCAGAAAGATAGCATGGAGGTAGGGCATTTGCCTTTCATGCAGAAGGACGGTGGTTTGAATCCCAGCATCCCATGTCCCCCGAACCTGCCCGGAGTGATTACTAAGCATAGAGTCAGGAGTAAAGCCTGAGAGCTGCTGGGTGTGACCCAAAAACAAGCAAACAAACAAACAAACAAAACAAGTGTTTTATTTATTTTAATTAGAGTCACTGTGATTTATCAGTAATCATGATAAGTTTCATGCACACATCTGCACCTCTCTGTTCTTTGCAGCAATATTCACTGTAAACATAATCTGGAAACAATTCAAGTGTTCAAAAACAAATGACTGGATAAAAAAACTTTTGTTTTCATTTTTGATAAAAAGAATTTGGAAAGATAAGAACTTTTATAGTAGAATAATGACATATTCCAAATAAGAGTATGTCATTAAAAGGAACAATAGTGATTTTGTGTTTTTTGTTTATCTCAACAAGTACAAAATCCAGAGCAGGCCTGAAGCATTCACTATTAAGTTACTATATGCTGTGTTAGGCATCTCTCTGGCAGTACTCAGAGGATCATATATGATGCCAGGGATCAAATTATAGATGATGCTGGGAAAAAAAAATGGGGTTGGTCAAGGCAGCTCCTTAACCGCTGTACTTCTTTTTGGCCACAAATGCTTAGGTCTCTCTCATTCTCTCTCTCTCTCTCTCTCTCTCTCTCTCTCTCTCTCTCTCTCTCTCTCTCTCTCTCACTCTCCCACCCCTCTCTCTTTCTCCACAAGATTGGGTAGGGTAGATGGGATGGAGAGATGGTCTTAGTGCTCTTCTCTCTCTCTCTTTCATTTCTCTCTCTTGTCGGGGGGATGGTCTTGGTGTTTAATAGCACCTCTCTTGCTCGCTCTTTTTGTGTCTAATAGCAGTTCTCTCTCTCACCACAAGGTTGGGTGGGATGTGTGGGGTATTGGTCTTGATGCTCTTGTGTCTCTATCTCCTCCTCCCAGTTATATCCACCTGTGCTAAGGACTGGCTTGCTCCTGGTTCTGCTACTGGATCACTCCTGGTGCTGTAATCCAGAATATCATATGTGGTTCAGAGGACTGAACCCACATTAGCCATGTACAAGGCAGGCACCTTATCTAATCATACTATCTTTCCAACCTGTTTTGCTTATGCACAATAATCTGATATTCATAAATCAGAACAGTTATCTATTCTTTGTATGGAGAAAATCAGAACAGTATATTTCAAGTCATTGAAGATTAATAATATTTTAATATCTTAGAATTTAAATATTTTTTTTTAATTTTTATTTTTAATTATGAGAACAAGGGTGCAAAGAAAGAGGACAAGGTAAAGTTACAGTGGAAGGACAATCACCCATAACATAATTCTCAGAAGTCCCCTTGCTGATATCTTAACTTTGAAATTTCAGCCAAAGAACATTAAGATAAATAAGACAGAATCCATGTACAATTACTTTGTCCCTCAAGTCCCCAGATTGTAACACATTATAATATTTCTTAACAGTACACAAGGCAATCTAAAGCCATAAAACTTACGTAACTCCTTAAACATTACAGGCATAGTATTTTCTTACATTTCCATATATATGCATATTAGCTTAAGTTAACCTCAAATTTTAAGTGAGTTCTTTTTAAGGATTAGAGTCAAAGGAGCACAGTAAAAAATGGTGTTAGAGTGGCAATTGTTGTTTGCATAGGCCCACCAAAATATGAGGGGCATGGAAAGAAATAACCTTGGCCTAAGTACAAAGAGACCAGACCCCTGAAGTTTCCTGGCACAAGACCAACTCTAGGCTCCAGGCAAGCTAGATCGTCCAATCCAATACATTGTCTGTAGTGCCAACACACTTTTATTTTTCACACAGTCTCTGTTGTTGGTATCATGTTTCTGTATTAAAGATCCTGGAATCTGCATATCTTACATTGAAGTCAGGATGTGGAGCATCCTCTCCTTTCACCTCACAATCAAAGGGCAATGCAGGGAGCCCTGTCCTGTAAGCAGGTCGTTGTTGTTGTTAAGTCTTCTCAGTGTTAAGGGAAGACTCTTTTGAGCAGGTCGAAGTCTGAGCAGTGTAGGTCTTCCGTGGTAGAGGATTGCTTCCAGGTGATGTTATAGACCAGCCTGGATGTTTTGTGGATGGCTTCCCTGGTTCAGGGGAGAATGGATTATGCCCTTTCTTCTGAGGTCTGTGCCAGGTCGTTATGTCAATGTTCAGGGTGTAAGGTCCCTTTGCACTACAAGATTTGTGTGTTCCAATCTCTATTAGATAGGATCTTATTTGTATGTATAGTATTTTCCCATTTTAATGTGCCTATGCAAATAAGAAGCAATGCCACGTGGTGTTATTGGTGCATATGGGGGTCATAAGAACAATTCTAATGATTCCCATGACATGGTTCAATCATAAGCATTAAACTGGGGGACTCTTCCACAAAAATTCCTTGTTAAACAGCTCAAAAAGAGAAGATAAAAAGTGGTTAGACAAAGTGTCTTAGTGTATAAGACAACATTTAGTAAGAATTATAGCTGTCAGAGAAAAAACACAAAATATTCTAAAGAAATACGTGTCCATTTTATGTATCTTGAAACAGTTTGGGGTTGTCACACACAATGCACAGCTTTGGACTGTGATAAGGATTGTACACTACTGAAGTTAAAAAAGAGTAATGTAGGTTAGTGATGTTTGAGAGGGGGTTAGAGAGTTAAGGAGTAAAAAAGAGCTTTGTAGGGGTGTGGGAAAAGGCAGAATACAAAATGAACATTCTGTATACGCAAAACATAACATAAGGGCCCGGAGAGATAGCTCAGCGGTGTTTGCCTTGCAAGCAGCCGATCCAGGACCAAAGGTGGTTGGTTCAAATCCCGGTGTCCCATATGGTCCTCCGTGCCTGCCAGGAGCTATTTCTGAGCAGACAGCCAGGAGTAACCCCTGAGCACCGCCGGGTGTGACCCAAAAACCAAAAAACAAAACAAAACAAAAAAAAAAACATAACATAAGAATAAGGAATATTCTGAATACATGAAGTACGCGCGGGGGCGTGAGCCTCTGTAGTTTTTGGATGCCTAGGGAGGAATTTCTCACCCCCTCCCCCCTAGGGCCCGATTAACCAGGCTTGGCCCTGAAGACCCGCCTGGTGTGGGGGGAATCTTGTTCACCTGGACTAAGTGGTCCAGATTTTAAAGATTTTTGAAAAATAATCTATGATAATTCATAAATACAAAAAGGTGTTTGGATGAATTTTAATTAAATGAAGATTATGAGGCTGAAGAGAGAGTATAGAAGGTAATATATACTTTCCTTGCACATAGTTGACACAGGCACTGCATATAGTCCTCTGATTGGCATCAAAAGTGATCATAGGGTGAGCATAGAGCCAAGAAACTGAGTAACACTAGTCTGACCTAATAACAATTGGTAATTGATGTAGCAATAAAATCAATTTTCTTTTACTCTTCAGACAGTTTGTCATCAACTATTCAAATTTCAAAGGCTTATTCATTTCATGGGATTTTTTTTTTTTGTTTTTGTTTTTGTTTTGGGAGGCCACATTCGACAGCCCTCAGGGATTACTCCTGGCGCTGAGCTCAGAAGACACTCCTGGCCGGTTCAGGGGACCATATAGGATGCTGGGAATCAAAGCCCAATCCGTCCAGGGTCGACTGTGTGCAAGGCGAATGCCCTACTGCTATGCTATCATTCTGGCCCCCTCATTTTATATTTTATATTTCTACTAGCTTCTCTACTTTGCAATTCCATAAGACATTTAAAAGAGGACACATTTAAATATGAAATGTGGGATTAAACTTTGTCTCCCAAATTTCCTGTGGGGGTGAAAGTGTGAGGTGATAGGGAATGAATGCAAGCCCAACCCTTACACTTTTTGGGAAAGTGAATGGAAAACACTTAAATTGGTTCTAAAAGCTATCCATACATCCATGATTTGCATCTGTTTTGTTAGAACTCTCAGATGTATTAAAGGGCCCTCTAATTTATCTTCTTAACCTTGACCACTGGTCAAATGTCATGGCACCTGCATAGTCACCAATTTGGATTTAGCTGGTAAGGGAGGGGCTGTGGTATCTGTAGTTACCTAGAGCTGCCTAAATAATTAATAAGGGTTGGTATTCTCATGAATACGTCCCTGTAGATAAAAGAAGTATGTATCTTGTGTTCCCTTTCTTTCTTTTTTTTTTTTTTTTGGTTTTTGGGCCACACCCGGTAATGCTCAGGGGTTACTCCTGGCTATGTGCTCAGAAGTTGCTCCTGGCTTGGGGGACCATATGGGACACCGGGGGATCGAACCGCGGTCCGTTCAAGGCTAGCGCAGGCAAGGCAGGCACCTTATCTTTAGCGCCACCGCCCGGCCCTTGTGTTCCCTTTCTTCATAATTTGTGTGCTCAGTAAACTCACATGTAAATTCATCAAACATCTTATAGTATTAAAGGGGACTTTTTGTATTTATATGTTTTCTCATCTGTATATTCTAGAAACTTATTTACATCTTGCAGATATTCTCAAACTTGCGGGTTTGATTATCTTGGCTATGAGAGATTAAAAATAGAATTGAAATAAAGTTAAGAAAAGAAAATCAGCCTTATAAGTTAAATGACTATAAATTAAGACTCAAACTTTGTTCATGAGCCTTGGGAATTTTTCTGATCAAGTGTGGAGATGAATCTTAAATACAGAGGTGATAAATCTCATCTATGTTAGCCATAATCTGTGACCTTGATAAAGAGTCTTAGCTCTGGTGTACTTGCTTTGGGAAAACTTAAGTGACTTCTTTATGAGAAGAAGGATGGATTCCCCTTTGCTTTTAGACATTTTATGTGCTTTAAAAATACATCTGTGGGAGGGTTGGATAATGGAGTGCAATGAATATATCTCTTCTCAGTGTTCAGTGTTCAGACTGGTGTTGGTTCTTTCCACAGCCTAGTGGACAATGAGGGGTACTGTTTATGTGTGTGTTTTCAGGCATCATATTCATCTCAGGAACTTGCCAATGAGGCTGCCAGAGCAAAATCCTGGGTCAGCAATATATTCAATTACTGTTTTCTATATTGGAATCACAGGTCAGTTTCATTGCCAAAAAGAAAAAAACATTACTTCTAGCCTTATGACCTGGCCTTTTTAAACAATAAAATCATAGCTAAATTTCACAAGCAAAAAAAGAAAAACAAAAAAAGAGAAGAAAAAGGTTTGTACAATAGAGACAGAGATGATGATCCTTGCAGTTCTCAAGAGAAGTTATAACCAGTAAATCTGAAATAGAAAATATTATGACATAAAAATACTTGAAGCAACAAGAGTCTACCATAATCATAAGAAACTCATTCCAGATTTTAACAACCTTATTAAAAAAGCCCTTATTTTAATTTATTAGAAATAGCTTCCAGTGTAGATCATTTCTCATTTCTTTGTCCTAAGGGAGATGAATAGAAATTGAACACCATGTTCCATGTGACATTTCATTAAGAGATAGACATTTGTTACTTTCCTATTCGATTTTCATTTTCAGCAATAAAGGGGCCCAATGTTTCTGCCTTATTGTTAGTGCTGTTTCTCAGTCACCTGACTTTCTGTGAGGCTTTACTGGAGAGTGTACTGAACACATTGAGACTTCAGGTTAAAAGTTACTGAGCACGCTCTCATCCTCATCAGAAGAGTCTCAACTTGTATTCTAAGTAATTTTTCTGAAATTAAATAAAATATTTATAGCTATCATCTTAGTTTTCCATGAAGTTGGCTGATATAAACCTAGCCTCAAAATGATAACAAAGAAGCTTGTATTGCCACCTTATAATTCGTTTGTTCCTCAATAAATCACCCCCTCCACTCACACAGGTACTTAGAGTCATTTGATTGTGGGTTGGGAGTGGGGATAAGCCACAGATAATAGAGCTGAGGGATTATTTTAGGTTTTGTGCTCAGTGGTGATGCTCTGGGATCCAATACACTAGTACCAGGGATCAAATCCAGGGTCAGACACATGCAAGGCAAATGCCTTACCACTGTACTATCTGTCCAACCCTGGACTCATTTTTGACTTTTCATTTTTTTAAGATTCTCTCATTAGCAAATCTTATTAATTATATCCTCTAAATATCTTTTTTTTTTAAAAGAATATATTGGGCCACTTCCCACAGTGTTCAAGGGCCACTCCTAATGGTGTTTGGGGATCCATACAGTGGTACTAGGAATTGAACTTATGTGTTTTGCATACAAAACACATATTCCAACCCTTAGAAACATCTCTGAGGGCAATATTTGTATTTAGATTTTTTTTTTATCTTCCCTTCAGCAACATTAACCATCATCCTAGTCCAGAGACTTTCTTTCCCCTGGGTCACTTGCTCCCCATCCATTCTTCACAGGTAAAGGAACTTAAAAAAATCTTTGATCCCTCAAATCACTCCCACTTATCCTTATAAAGCTGTGAAGTGGCCTCTAGATGACAAATTTGTTCCTATGATACATTTGCAGCTTTGTATCTGGTTACCAAGCACCTCTTCATCACCCTCCCTTTGGTCTTTTCTGTCTTGTCTCTACCTCTTCCCTTAAGCATCATCCTTAGTTTCCTTTAGTTATGCTAATACATTAGCTTTTAATTTTTGCTTATGAGTTTTGGATACTAAACCTCTCTTTCTGGGTCATACTTTTTTTGGGTATCAGCTTACACATTTCTCTTTTTAGGGGATAGATATTTTTTGACTTTGAACTAGATTGGGTCCTCACTGTGTGTTGTTCTTACAATGTCTTCTGTTTCTCCTACCTTCATATAATTTGTCTTCATTACTTGGCTATTGATGTTGAGTTCATTTGTTTTTTTTTAATTTTATTATTAAACTCTCCTTTCTCCATGATATCAGAGTAATATGTAATATTTACCTATTCATTATCTAATTATTTACTTAGTTTGCTTTATCTCTTGTGATTAGTTTAATTTAAAATTTGGGCTCAATTTTCATACCTTTTCTGACTTCTTGTTAAATTAATTACAAAATTTTGAGTTAATTTATGAAAATTGTTTTACAGATAATAGAACAAAGACATGGACAAATCATATTTAAAAATATATTAATTTTAAGAAGTTATTAAAACTTAATAAAATAAATTTGTTTTTAAATTGGAATATTAATGCTACAATTTCTCAATATCATTTTTGTTCCCAAGTTCCATGTTTATCAGATGGATGGGTGTAAGTGAGTTGTAGAATGGTGAGCAGTTTATAAAATTTTTCTGTGAGAAAAATTATAAGGAAAATATTTTACATACATAAATTGGGTGATATCCATGGTTCCAGATGCTCACTGGGGGCTTGGAATTTAATCTCTGCTTATAAGGGGGAACTATGGTAACTATGATAAAATGCACTATAAAGTAAGATGTGTTTATTTACTGGCTTTATTTATTTTTAGGACCACACCAGGTGTTGCTTGGGGGTTATTTCTGACTCTATGCTCAGGAGTTACTCCTGGCAGTGCTCAGGGGACCATGAGGGATGCTGAAAATTGAACCCAGCTTGGCCACATGCAAGGCACTTACCTTACTTGCAGTACTATCTCCTTGGCCCTTGGTTATTTTTCTATTGACCAACATTAAATGGTTTTTAAATTTTTCTTTTTACCATTGATGTTGCAGTGAATATTTGTGTATTTTTTTTTTGTATTTCTCCAAATAAGGTAAGGAAGCAATGAAAAATCTTTTTGCTTGATAGCAACTCAATATTAAAAAAAATACCACAAAACTGAGGGAGGAAGTAAGGAAAGGAAGATGATAATAAACAGAGAGTCAGGGCCAGAGCAGCAGAGCAGCGGCAGGGCAAGTTTGCCTTGCTAGTGGCTAACCTAGGACAGACCTTGTCCCATAAGGTCCTTCAAGCCAGGAGCGATTTATGAATCCCCAGAGTCAGCTAGGAATAATTTCTGAGCATAGAGCCAAGAGACCTGAGACCTAACCCTGAGAGCTGCTAAATGTGGCCCAAACCAAAAGAAAAAAAGAAAGAACCTCCCGGGAAGCTAGTCAGTACAAGTGAAGGTTGTAAGAAGAAAAAATCTGTGAAGTCCCCCAAACTCAAAGATCAGTGTATCTAAAGCATAGGGAGTCAAAAGAAGGGTGAAGATGCAGTGGAAAACCATTAAAGATGGTTAGCTTACTTATTCTTTGTCCACAACAAAGATTCATATCTCTTGTTTATTGCTTACTGGCATATTATCCTTGTACCATGCGTGTGCATGAGATAGTTGTTTAGTGCTTGTTTTCATTTTAATTTTATTAAGACACTATGATTTATAAATTTATTCTAGCTAAACTACTCCTCTACAGCATCAATACACCCTTGACCCCTATTTCTTTTTGTTTTGTTTTGTTTTGTTATTTTTGGGCCACACCCAGTGATGCTCAGAGGTTACTTGGGGATTGAGCTGCATGCAAGTCAAACACCCTACTCCCTGTGCTATTGCGTGGCCCCTCTTAGATTTTTTTTTTTTTGGGTCTCACCCGGCAATGCTCAGGGGTTACTCCTGGCTCCATGCTCAGAAATTGCTCCTGGCAAGCACGGGGGACCATATGGGACGCCGGGATTCGAACTGATGACCTTTTGCATGAAAGGCAAACGCCTTACCTCCATGCTATCTCTCCGGCTCCCTCTTAGATTTTTACTCTAACTTTGACTAACAATTTCTTACTTATGATTCAAGACTCAGTTTACTTAATCTGTTATCAGAGAGTACTTCCTTTTGTTTATTTTTTTATTTTGGGGGACTATATCTGGCACTGCTCAGGAGTTACTCCTGGCTCTGGCTCAGTAATTAGTCTTAGTGGGCTTGGGGAACCATAGAAAATGTGGAGGATCAACTTGAGCGGGCAGCATGCAAGGCAAAAACCCTCCCCTCTGTACTATCAGACTCTCAGAAATCAATTGATTTCCATAAAACTAGCTCCTTTCTGAGGCCTGAAAATAATAGTACAAAGCATTCCCTCCTCGTACCAAGATTCAATTCCCAGCACCACAGGGTATTCCTAAGTATGATTCTATACACCCTGGAGGATTTTAGCACTGCTGAATGTGACTCTAGATTAGAGTAATGCCTTCTTGCCTCTTTGTCCCCCTGCATACCTGGGGTTACCCAGGTATCTTTAACACCATAGGACTCAAGCAACATCTCATCCTTCGACCCTTGCATTGAATTTATAACTGGTTGGTCAAGAATCCCCTGTGGGAACCCCACACCCTCATGAGCATATGGAAAGCCTCTTCACCCCTTAGGTACTTTATTCCTATAAAATTGTCTCATGGCACTTTGCTCTTTTGCTCTATATTGGTAACCATAATATATAATTGTGCAGCACTTCCTCCTCTCTATTGCACTTTGAAGGCTGGATGAATAAGTGTTTGCTTCCTGCCATTTCTTCTAACCCACAGCCTAACACATTGTAATTCCTCCAAATGTTTTACAGAACGAATACAAATTAGTGGGCTTGTTTTTCTAGCATTTGCTGACAAGTTCATTTTAAACAGGAGATTTGATTTAATTTAAGTTTTGATTTCCTTCTCCCTTTTAGTGTTTTCTCCTTCACTAAAGTTTGGGAATGTCCTGCATTTGTCCCCAGACAAGACATAGATATATGACAGTATCAAAGCACCTTATTACAAATCTCATGAGAAAATCAGCAAGTAGCCATTTATACTATTCAATTTCCTTAAAAACACTTGTCCTCTGGGTTAGAAGATAGATAGTTCAAGTGGTAAGTGATAAGCCCAGTATGTTAAAGGCCCTAGATTCAATCTCTGGCACCATCAGTTCCCCAAGAATGGCTAGTGAAGTCAGTGTGACTCCTGACCACCATAGGCCTAGAAAAGAGCACCAAAGAATATCATTAGAAGTGACCCTCACAAATCCTATGTGAGACCCCAAGATCTCTAATTACAGAAGCCTGACTGAGACAACAGCAATGAGTAGAATTTTTCCTGGGACCATAAAGAAAAACCTTGGGGTTGGGCAATCAGTATGCCTGAAGCCTGTGGCTCGTCTTATGACAGTATGCTTCATGGGTAGAGACACCCTGTTTTCTTAGGTCAAGGGTATTTCCTTTCTAATTTCCCCAATGTTTAAAGTTTCTATTAAAAAAAAAAACTGCCATACCAGGTCCACATTTTTTAAATTTTAATTTATTTCTATCTTCTAGATAGGGATTCCTGCCCTTTTCATTGAACCTTGGAACATGAATCACTTTTTTTAACCTCATATTTCTATGTTTTTCTACAAACTAAGAAAAAAAAAAGTGGATGGGGCCTAGGGGCCAAGTGGTCTCAGTTGCATTGGGTGGGAAAAAAAAAACAATGGCCAGAATTAAATACCACAGACAAAGTCACTTACAATAGAATCAAGAGGCCCAAACTATAACACACTAAACATAAAATGGACCTGTTACACTGGTAGACTAGGTTGCTTAGGGTGGAGGGATGGGATGCATGCTGGGAATGCTGGTGGAGGAAGGTCAACAATGGTGATGAAAATGGCCCTAATTCACTCTCACTATATGCTTGAAATACAACTATGAAGGACTTATATTTCACAATGGTCTCAATAAAAAAATTAGAAACAAATAAAGGCAAAATTGTCCATGAAAATAATAGAGGGGGGCTTTGGGAAATTTTGCTCTTCTATTATTATGATTGGCAATTTACAGTGGGGATGATAATTTATAGCTTTTTGTATGTAACTAAACATAAAATTCAATCTGTTGTACTTATTTAAAAAAATCCATGTGTGTAAAAGTTCTGAAGTGACATATTTAGAAATACATCTCTCTCTTCATCTCCCTGAAATGTATATGTGGTTAATATTTTATCTTTTTTATTTTTAAGGACCGAAGATTCAATGATGAAATTGACAAGTTAACTGGATACAAGACAAAGTCACTCTTATGCATGCCTATTCGAAGTAGTGATGGTGAAATTATCGGTGTTGCCCAAGCAATAAATAAAGTTCCTGAAGGTGCACCATTTACCGAAGATGATGAGAAAGTAAGATTTCATGCCTTTCGTGACTTGACTTTTCTTCTTGATTATTAATCATTCTCCATGAAAATGATAGAAATTATGTGAATAGATCCTGGATTAGCTCATTCAGAGATCAAAGTGCTTTTTCTGATGTCACATAAAACATAACAGAAGCTTTAAAAACTTACTTTATAGAATGTGGTGTGATTGAAAATAATTACTTCATCTTTTTTTAAACTTGTTTTTCATTGTAATCTTTGGTGGTATTACTATTCCCTGATCTTTATTAGTCAAAAAGCTCACATTCACTAAGGCCAACATATGATTTGAGGAAAAAAGAAGAAAGATCACTGTTTCAGAAACTCTTGTATTTTCATGATAACTGTTAATAATTGTTTTAACATTTTTATTACAATATATGTTTAAAATATTCTTTGTGATGTATGCCAGTCTCACAGTGAAATAATATCTATTAGTAGTTTTGCTTTGTATTTCTCTGATGATAAATTATGCAGAGCATTTTTTCTTATGCTTTTGGCCATTTGTATGTCTTCTTTGAGGAAGTTTCTCTTTATTTCTACACTCTACTTACTGATGGGGTTGAATGTTTTACTCTTGTAAAATTCTGCCAGTGCTTTATATATCTTGCATATTAACCTGTTGTTGATGAGTGATGGAAAAAAAATTCTCCCTTAGTCTAAGAAGCTTTCTTGTTGTTGTAGTAGTAGTAGTAGTAGTAGTAGTAGTAGTACTAGTTGTTGTTGTTGTTGTTGTTGTTGTTGTTGTTGTTCTTCTTCTTCTTCTTCTTCTTCTTCTTCTTCTTCTTCTTCTTCTTCTTCTTCTTCTTCTTCTTCTTCTTCTTCTGCTGCTGCTGCTGCTGCTGCTGCTGCTTCTCCTCCTCCTCCTTCTTCTCCACCTCCACCTCCTTCTCCTTTTTCTCCTCCTTCTCCTTCTTCTCCTCCACCTCCTCCTCCTTCTATCTCCTCCTTCTCTTTCTCCTTCTCCTCCCCTTCTTTTTTCTTCTTTTTCTTGCCACACCAGTGATGATCAGGGATTTCTCCTGGCTTTGCATTAAGGATTACTCCTGGCCATTCTCCAGGGATCAAACCTAGGTCAGGTGCCTTATCAACTGTATTCTCTTCAATCCTGAAAAACAGAAGCTTCTTAATTTAAAGTATTCCCTTTTGTTTATCTTTGCTTCTATTTTCATGGCTAATGGCATTCAATTGTTGAAGATTCCTCTAGCTTCAATGTCCTGAAGTATTCTGCTTATGATTTCCTCAATA